>NC_133666.1:355957839-356268592 GCF_037893015.1 Macrotis lagotis
ACAAAAACTGCATGGGATAGTACTGTCTTTGTACAACTGCCCCTCTTAGAGCATAATAGAGAGGCAGTGCTAGCACTGTTCTCTTTAAGGCAGGAGGGACAGGGGATCTATTTCCAATTAGAAAATTTCCCCTTGTTTGCTAATACTCAGTATAATCCTGCTTTGGATCAATATACTTCCTTCTATTTGTCCATTATTCCATATTGCCTGAATGACCTCTTTCTCCTTCAGCCCTTCTGGACATGATTAGCTAAGCTGATACTGAGTTGACTCCTATGCCTGACTAATAAACCTTTGACTCTCAAACTCAGACATAGGGCCTGTGATCAAGAATCCACATACAGATAAATCCTTGAGTAAATGTCTGTCATCATTAGCCAGACATATGCCTTTCCCTTCACAGGCACTGAGCAGGTAAAGGCAATAAGATGCAGGGAACCCTATAAATCCCTCTTGCATAAAGAGTAAAGAAAAGTAGGCTAGCTATTAACTCTTTCAACAACTCAAGTTATCTAATTTCAGAATCTGTATCCAGAGAAATAGACAAATTCATATGGTTAAGAAAATAGCTATTTTTATTTAAAGGTCCGATAGAATAACTAATTCTCATTTGTTCATATTCACTTCCTCAGAAAAACAAACTGTAGATATTTGGGACCAAAATTACAAACCACTTTTAATCATAAAGCAATTTGGTTATTTAAAAATAATTCATATTAAGCAGATATAGTATTCCTTTAAAAAATCAAATAATTGTTAGAATTATTGCAGTAACTCTAGAATAGTAAGGAGTGTTATTTAGAAAGTCCACAGTAGTCTGTTCCTTGAAGTACAAATATAGCCTATATGGCATCATCAAAAATTTTTACTCCAAACCTGGAGAGTCAACTTTCTGTAATTAATAGCTTCATAATTAAGAGAAGCTGGTTTCCAATATCACCTCAGACATATCCTAAATTTGTGACTCTGAATTAAGTCCACAGTTACCTCTCAGAACATCTTCCCCCTCCCCCACTCCCAGTGATTCTCTGAGATGCTAAATTGCAAAGCAGGTTCCTCTTTTGTAAAGGGAATTTATTATATCAATGAAATCACAAGTCTAGTCCCAAATGAAGCCAAAACAAAATTCTCATGCAAATTAATCCTAGTTGGAAATACTAGTTAAGAAAACTGCTTAGATTGTGATTCTGACCTGAGGCTAGTTAGGGTTTGCTCAAGCCAGGTCTTTGTTCTTTACTCTGCTCTCAAGGTCACAACTTCTAATTCCTACCTTCAGCTACTAAAACAATTTTCCTTTCTTCCCACCACTCCTTCCCACAGGGGCAAAAAAAGATCACCCATGATTCAATCAAGCTGATGACTAAAGACACTCACAATGGTGGAGTTATTTAAAGCTCACAAAGAGATGAGAAAGGGGAAGGAAGTTTGACTCCTGAACCCAGACCCCAGCTCTAATGAATTAGCTTCCTCCAACCACTACTGGCTAGATGACAGCCTGAAGATTTTTGGTTTTTTTGTTGGTCTGTCTGAGATAGGAATTTTGCTCTTCTTGCTGTGGAAATAGCTTAAAAACTTTATTGTTGCTGTTTTTAAAAGAAGCAACATCCAGACTCATCAGAGTATTATCATCTGTACTTAGATCTTAAACTAGAGGATACCAGATTCCTGAAGAGGAAACTATTAGCTCCTCTTTCCATCCTCCTTCCAGGATGTTAGTGAATTATTTAGCTTCCATTCAGTCTGTGAAAACATATTCACTAGCCCCCAGGGAAGCCTCATTCAATCTGCTTTTGGCCCCACAGTTAGCCAGAGCCTCTCCCAACCCAACCTCTGGCCGGATTTTTTATGTGCTATCTAACCATTGGCCTTTCCATTCCATTTACAAACTCCATCATTCAGGTGAACTTCTGCTGGCTGGTCCTTCTCTACTACCTATTTATGGACTGAAAACCTAATGGGACTAATTTTGGTGACTTAAGTTGTCTAACTTTGGGTCTGTCAATATATTCTAGAAGATTCCCCAGGAACCCTCATCACATATTCAGTTATGATGTTTCTGAAAAGACAGATTTCAAACTTTATTTTTTCCTTAAAAAGAAGGTTATCAACATAGGTCAAGAATACTAATTTGGATTATTTTCATTAAAAAAAACCACCTAACTATACTACCTCCTCTCTCAATTATTTCACTTACAGTTATATTTTTGAGGAATCAATTAAAATTAATTGAACTATTCCTATATGAACATTCTAGTCTCACAGCATAAATATGATCACATTAAAAATCCAATTAGCAATCTCATATCTGAGACTTTTGCTTGCTTCTGTCTGTTTAGTTTTTCCATGAAGAGAAAAAGTTAAGGCCTTTTCCACCTGTGCTGTTATAAAAAGATCAATTAGGATCAGTATGTAGTCCATGGTCAAAAGCACTTAACCAGGGTCAAGAACATTTGAAGAATCCTTCAAAAGCAGAAATCAAATGTCAAAATCAGGCTATCAAGATTAGGTTGGAAGCAAAAACTGTGAAGGATTTGAAGCAAAACATATTCAGTAAATGGAATTGAGGTCAAGAAAAGCTGCTAAGCTCATCAATGTTTAGGAAAGTGAAATAAAGTTGCTAAAATAGTTTCAAACACTAGAGGTCAGTGTATAATGGAATAGGAAAACTTGGAGCCCTGAAGGGAGAGTCTGCGAATCTTAAATATGTAGTTATCTTGTTCATCTTATCCCAGAGTCACCTGGGATAATAATTACTCTATTAATTTGCATATCATTAGTAACCTAGAGTTTCCAAACTGGAGATAGAACAGAAATGTGGTAATAGTATTTGAATAAGAACAGAGACTGGGTCCAGAACTAAGATGTGCTTCCTGCAGTCTCTTCACACCATGGGCCCACTGCCCCACCATCCTACCACAGCAGATACTAGGATTACATTCCTAACTTCCCTCATTCTGATAGTCAGGATCCAGTCCTTGACACCATTTTCTGCTTTCTCCTTGCCTTGAGCAACCTCCCTTCCTCCATTTCCATCCATTCCTCTTGTATTAGAACATAAGTTCCTTGAGGACATGGTTCCATTCTATCTATCTATCTATCTATCTATCTATCTATCTATCTATCTATCTATCTATCTATCTATCTATCTATCTCTATCCCTCTATCTTCTATCTGTCTACCATCTGTTCATCTGCCTACTATCTTAAATTGAGTTGAGAACTGAATGAAAACAAAGGAAGAATTAGGGTTGAAGTTGGAATTCTAGAATATATGTCTCATACTAATATTGTGATTAAGCACAGGTGATTGGATTTATGGGAGATCACATGGAATGAATGTCCAATTTACAGCCAAAAGAGCTGGCTTTAAGTTATAAACACTCTATTTACTAGTTATGTGATCTGAGTAAATCATCTTGCTTTTTTGGTATTCATTGTCTATAAAATCAAGGAGTAAGACCAGAAAATCTTCAAGGTCTTTTCTATATCTACAGTAACTCTCTAATACTATGAAGTTCTATGATTCAGCTAGTAATAATTATTTATAGAAAATAATGAAATTGGGGCAGCTAGGTGGCATAATGGATAAAGCACTGGCCCTGGAGTCAGGAGTACCTGGGTTCAAATCTGGTCTCAGGCACTTAAGAATTACTTAGCTGTGTGGCCTAGGGCAAGCCACTTAACCCCATTTGCCTTGCAAAAACTTAAAAAAAAATAATGAAATTAAACCTGCAATAAGACCATCATTTTACCATTAAATGACTGAAGACACTGATGATGAATAAAGCTATACCCCACATATTCTAAATTATAGGTATAAATGTTTGCTAAAAACAAGGAACTCTCTTATGAATGACCACCTTATACATACTTATTCAGATATTTACAAATATTAATTTGTGATAGGTTGGAGATAATAGGAAGGGAGGAAAAATATAGTGACTTATGACAAGTAAGGAAGTAAGTATTTATCAAGTATCTTACAAATATTAACTCATCTGAGACTCATAACAACCCAGAGAGGTGTATATACTATTATTATTCTCATTTTACAGTTGAGAAAAGTGACGCAGAGAGATTATTTGTCCAGAGTCAAAAAGCTAGTAAGTATTTGATGCCAATGATGATAAACTCAGGTCATCCTCATTCTAGACCTAGAGTTCAGACTACTATTCCATTTAGCTGTATATATAGAAAATAAGATGATGGCAATATGAATAAAAGAAACTGATTAGGAAAATAAAAGCATAAGAAGATAAATAAGAGAGGTTTAAATTAATCAACACAAGATCTGGAGGAAAGCAGAGGAAAAAATATAACTAGATGAGATTTATTGATGAATCCTAAGACCAACAGAAAACATAGAGAACATAATATATTTAAGCAAATCCATAAATTTTCTTTATTTTGGAATTGAAAAGAGAGGTAAAGAGAAAAGGTAATGCTGTCAGAGGGGCTGAAAAAACCATGGTAGTAGTACCCATAAAGAGAGGAGTGGATCATTGGTAATGGCAGATGAACAAAAAGGGAAAAAAAAGCCTGCCTTTGAATATTTGCCTTTCACCTAGTGTAAATGTTCCTTCAGTAACACAAAATTGGGATGCATTTTTTCATTTAGTTTCTGAGACCTATGTTTGCTCAAGCTTTCTTAGATACCCTTTCCCAGCACAGAGGCTCTGAAAGCAGGGTGCTAGGATTATGGAATTTCCAAAAGCCACATACTGGGTAACAACAAGGATTTGAGTTTGGATAGTGCATGCTTTTGTAGGACTTTGCTTTGTCTTCTCAAAAATTGTCTCAATATTTAGGGGATATGGTAAAGTTTTAGATATTTGGTCATTAAAAAAAATCATGAGAAGATTTCACTTCTGTTTTTGAACAGAAAAGTCATGGATAGAATAGAAAAAATTCCTGGATTTCTGTCTTTGTCCTTTGCTACAGCAAGTATTAAGTAATGTAAAAGGGCCACATAACATTTAGGTTAAGGGAATGCCTTTTTGATTCGGTCATCTCAATATGCATGTAAAAAATGTTTTAATGGACATCAATGTGTGAATAGTATGCTTTTAATAGTTGTAAAGCAAACCTGAAATGAAATAAATACACCAAGGGCAACATTTTACTTGACTTTTTGGAATTCATAAGCATGCTTGCGAAAAGTAGGAAACAGACATTTACATGTTATACCAATAATGTGTCCTTGAATTATACAATTTATAGCTTGTAATCTAGGTTTTGCTGAATAAGCAATTGAATCCAGACAGCATTTCCAACTTTTTCCTGCCTTTGGCAGATGGGATTGCCTCCTGCAGCCCATATATATATATATATATATATATATATATATATATATATATATATATATATATATATATCCAACTACATGCAAAGATAGTTTTCAACAATCACTTTTCTGTAAGGTTTTGAGTTTCATGTTTTTTCTGCCCCATAGAAAACAATTTGTTATAAATGTATAACTATGTTAAACTATATTGTGAAAGAGGAATCAAATCAAAATGGGGAAGAAAACAGAGAGAAAAAAGTAATACATGAGACAATTTTTACAAATTGAAGATAGCATGCTTGGTCTGCATTTCAACTCCAAAGTTCCTTCTCTGAGTATGGATGGTATTTTCCATTATAATTCATTTAGAATAATTTTTGATGATGCTGCTGCTGAAATGACTAAGTCCATCATAATTGATCAAAAGACAATATTGCTGTTAGTGTGTACAATGTTCTGGTACTGCTCACTTCACTCAGCATTGGTTCATGTAAATCTTTCCCAGCTATTCCCTTCAGCCCTCTTAATGGTTTGCACATGAAATTCTTGAGGACAGAGTATTGGGATCATGTTATAGCCTAGAAAAGAAGACAAGGACTTAAAGAATTCAGAAAAAGGAGTTGGAGGTAGAAGGAATAATTTAGGGGAATTCTATGAAGGTGAATTTGAGCTACTTTGCTATTCCTCTTGTAAGTCTTCTTTCTTTTCTCTCTACTTCCACATCCTTTTTCAATATGTGTATGTGTAGGAATGTTTTGAATGTTTTTCTTGGTTTATTTGAATTTTCACTTCTTTATATTTGAAGAACTTGCTTTCTTGGTCACTTCTAAAATTTCCTCAATGGAATTGTTCATTAATTACTATGTGTTTTGGAGTTTGAAGTATAGTTTTTTTTTCTGGAGGCTATCCATAGATTCTATCAATTGATACTTTATTTTTCTTTATTCTGAAATTCCCAGTTTTTTTTTGTATTGCATCTTGCATTTTGGTGTTCAGATTTTTAATGTTATATTTTTTCTTAAATTTTATTTATTTAAGGCAATGGGGTTGAGTGACTTGGCCAAGGTCACACAGCTAGAAAATTAAGTGCCTGAGGTCAAATTTGAACTCAGGTCCTCCTTACTCCAGGACCAGTGCTCTATCTACTGTGCCATAGCTGCCCCCAATTCTGTTATTTTTTTTTATGGGAAGCCTATGCTTCTTTTTTTTTGTATTTAAAGATTTTATTTATTTTGAGTTTTACAATTTTTTTCCCTAATCTTACTTCCCTCCCCCCACCCCCCACAGAAGGTAATTTGCCAGTCTTTACATTGTTTCCATGCTATACATTGTTCCAAATTGAATGATGAGAGACAGATCATATCCTTAAGGAAGAAACTTGAAGTATAAGAGATAGCAAGATCAAACAATAAGATATCAGTTTTTTTTTTCTAAATTAAAGATAATAATCCTTGGTCTTTGTTCAAATTCCACAGTTCTTTCTCTGGATACAGATGGTATTCTCCATTGCAGACAGCCTCAAATTGTCCCTGGCTGTTGCACTGATGGAACGAGCAAGTCCATCAAGATTGAACATCACCCCCATGTTGCTGTTAGGGTGTACAGTGTTTTTCTGGTTCTGCTCATCTTGCTCAGCATCAGTCCATGCAAATCCCTCCAAGGGAAGCCTATGATTCTTAAGTTGTTTTTACACATCCTGTTTTCTAGATCATTATATTTTGCTTATATAAACAATACTCTTTAACATTATTGCACTTTGCTTCTCTTCTTTTGGATTGTCCTCTACTTCAATATATTTTTGATCCCAATTGTTCTCTCTTTTGCATCTGTGGAAAAACTTACCATTCTGTTAGTCAGTTTTTAGGTAAACTAATAAACATTTACTAAGCATTAACAATACTAGATAAACAATTATGCACAATCTATACACAGGATATATAGTAATCATCAGAGGAAGATTTCTTGCAGAAGATGAGATTTTCAACGGGGACTTGACCATGGCATGATGCCATGACATACAGGTGAAATGGATTTAAGTGAGACTGGGCTGTGCAATCACCAACTTCCCTTTTTCCTCTGGAACCATTTCAGACCAATGACCAGATATGGATCAGGATAATTGGATGTATAAAACTTCTCTTATGTTTTTCCTTCCTATCTCATGGTTTTCTCTTTCTCCTAGTTCTAATTCTTCTTCACAAAATGATTAATATGTAAATATGTTAAACACAAATGTGGATGATGGGAGAAGATTTTTCTATTTTGCTAATTATTTCTGATGTGCAGACCATAAATTCTACCATTTGTTTCCTTGTAGTTTTTGCTTTCACATTTTATTTTTCTCTTTAATCATTTGGGAATGTCTTTGTGTGGTTTCATGCTCTCTTGAGAAACCATATGGTTCTCTATATTATCAGGTATTGGTTCAACTTCCTTTATTTTGCAATATTTATATGAAGACATTTATGTTTGTTTTAGTATTGGTGGTTTCAGTACTCCAATTCCTATTACTCCCCTTTATTTTCCTATTACTCTGAATTCTTCCCCTATGATAGTGTATCTCCTCAGGGACTGGGCCTCAAAACTATCTCAGCTTTTCAAGCTAGGGAATTCACTTTTCACTACAGTTCTTGCCCAAAGTGATTTCTGGGGGATGGGGGACTCAGAGAAAGAACTAGCCTTAGTTGAATATTAGTGCCCATTTCCTCAGGTATAGGACAATCCATTACATCAGTGCTTATCTCCTGCCCCTCTTCCCTGTTTAAGGCAGCAGAAAAGAGTATCAGAGTATAAACTGGTGAGCTGGATTGTGAGCTTTCTCAAAGTGTTGGGGCTAGACTGTTACCTTGATGTCTTGGCCTATGGACATTTGAATTGTTTTTAACTTTTGTGTATAATTCCAATTTTGGAAAGTTTGTGAGGATTGAAAAAAAGTCTCATCTTCCATCCTGTTCCTTCCAGACCCTTGCTTTGCCTCTATTATCCTTCAACAACCTCTCTTTTGTAATTTATACCATTAAGTGGAGTCACTTATAGATCTTTAGGATATTTTCTCATTGACTTCAAACCCTGTTTTTCAGTGTTCTTCAAGAGGAAACAATCCTACTTTTAAGATTCTGGATTTTGAAGCCACCCTCTTTTATCAATCTCTTTTCCTCTATCCTCTTCCACTGAACTGAATCTTCATCTTCAACATGACCTCTGGTTCTTTCTTGTTCTTCCCTTCCCTGGCTTAATTTCCTGCATCAATATATTATATCTGACCTAGATGAATGTTAGGATTGTATGTTGGGAAAAAGTGTATAATATGTTTAGATTCTTACTAATACTGTGAAATCATTGTTACTAAACAATCCAAAAATGCTTACATGGAAAAAATGTATAAAATAGTCTAAAAGGTGTTTTCAGAAAATACAAAATTAAGTGAAATTTAATTTCTTCCCTCATAGTAGAATTTATTAAAGGTCTAACTCAATTGATCTAATTAATATGACGATTCCATCCAAAGCTGTAGATCCATTCAAGCATGTCTATACTGTTTGACTCTCATCTGAGTCATTCTGGAAAGTTGCCAATGGGAATCTCTTTAGTATGCTGAGGGCCTTCTTTGAGTTTTCTTGCTATCAAGAGGATATCAATGGATCACACAGACCTTTGGTCATTCAACATTTTCACCATCTGATCAGTTATTTAACCGAAACTTTATATTTCTTTATAACATGAATATCAAAAAGAGTACCATTTAATTCCTTGAGTTCTATATCTCCTAATTGATCTTCCTAGAGAATGCAGGACAAGGAAGGACAACAGTTAAACTGTGTGATTCTTAGTACTTCCTGACATAGGGCAGAGTGCTATTTTATATATTTTTTTATATATTTCATGAGTTCCTATGGCCAAAGAATTTATCACCAATTGAGTAGCCTATTAATGACAATCCCCAAAATATGCAGAGTTGATATAACTGTAAAAATAAATTAAATGTTAGAATGATTTCACTCTCACAAATTGAATAATATTTTAAAGACTTTGAAAAAGTGTTCAATTAAAAATAACTTTTTTCAGGGATCCTTTAGTATAATTTTTTTGGTTATACAATTTATATTTGGGCATATTGTTTAAACTTAAAGTAAGGCATACTAGTATTTTAAGAGAACAGATTACAGTGTAGAGGAGTTCAAAGTCCTGGGTTGACTCCTGTCTTTCCCTCTTTCTTAGCATTAATATTCTGCTTAATGAACTTCCCATTTTCTCCATTTGCAAAATGAGAATAACACTTATGCTAACACGTAGGGCAGTATAGTTTGGCTCAAATGAAACAATATGAGGAAAGTAATTTATAAATGTAAACAATTATTGTCATCTTTTAATGATAAAGGGCTTGATTTTTGTGTCCTACTTAGTTTAGGTTTGGTTAAGGAAAATATTTGAAACATTTGTAAGATAATTTGTCGTTTGATTTTTTAGCAATTAGATAATTCCAAGATAACATTACTAACCTTAAGACTTTTTTTTTGGAGTGTGCATAGGGGAATATTTTGTTTGTGCAAATTTTCAACAGGGATTCAGTTTTTCTTGTTTACTCAGGGTGGGGGGGCGTGGCTTGTGAGAGGGAAAGAGCTGGTAGATCTTCATGAGAAAATAAAAAATTAAATCTTCCTCAATGAAGGAGCTTCAAATTCATTTCTGTGGCTTCTCTAAATTAACCCTATTCAGCTTTTCCAAAGCTTCACATATACAAAATTTAAAAATATCAAAATTCATGTGTCTGGAAATGTGATTGGAAATTACTACATGCAGATTTTAAAGGTGTGAAGTTGTTGAATTTAGATGGCCTTTTCCATGGAATTTTTTCAGACTACATGTTCATTGAAAAGCTTCCATTCAGGATTAACTGTGTGGTTAGATCATTATTCCATAAAAGTAGAGCTCCCTTTTAAGCTTCAGGAGGAGAGTTGAGTGTGATTGAAGATGAATTTCAGTGGACCTACCATTCTCATTGTTGGTTTAAGGATTTTCCTTCCCCCCCAACCCTTCAATTTCTATGGCATCAGAGGATCTGTATTCCAATCACATTGTCTGCAGGGATTGTTCTCCCATCATGAGAAATGAGCCACCAGAAAAAGATAGCACTTAATAAAAATTTCCTAATGTTAAAGACAATTTACACATCTAAAGGAGATTAGAAATAAGCTCTAAATGAAATCCAACATGAGTTGCTATAGTTGTCATTGCCATCCTTTAATACCTCACACAGAATTGAAAATGTGATATCCAAAAGATGCAAAAACTAAGCTACTAGAATTAGAAATCAAAAAACTAAGGTTCGATATGGCTAATAAGATCTATATATTAAGAAAATTGGATGCTTTGCAGGAAATGCTGTACACTAGGCATAATTTTTCTCCCTACATCTCAATTAACATTGATTTCTCTACTCAATTTTCTGGGGGGGGAAAAAAAGAAAATTTTATTCCCTAGGCCTACTGTAGTGGGGAATTTAACTGTTGCTAAATTGCGTATGATACAGTCTAGTTTAACTATATATATATATAAAGTAATCAGACAGTAAATAAATGTTAACACTAGAAGCAGCTATTGTAGAATTCTTGACATGATCACGACTGAGGTGAATTATTTTGTTTTTAGCTTATTTATAAAGAAAAGAAACAATTTCTTATATTTTTTAAAGTGAAAGAGCCCTTTCCCCTTTCAAATTATGAACCAACCCTATTTAGAAGCCATTTTCCGAGAAAGTGAAAGGACTTACCTTTTCCCAACCTAAATTCAGATACATTTATACCCTTGAGATCTACTAATTTTAATTATATTTAATTGCTCAGTCTGTGGATGGTAATAGCCACTTCTGAGATAAATTCCTGTCTAAAGCCCTGCTCCAATTTTGCAATTAATCGATAATCCGGTTCTTCCTATAATCTGTGAGAAAGAGGAACCCTTCAGTAATGCAGGAAGGGGGCGCCAAAATGCTGTAAATGGAATTTCAAGTCCTGGCCACTGAAACCTTTTACCCCAAAGTAAATTTCGCTTTAATCAAATTTAACAGCTGTTAATTGCAAGTTTTCCTCCCTTTCCTTTTTTTATTTCCTTCTCTCCAAAACGGAAGCCAGATGTGCAGCGCTTCCCCGCATGCTGTATTGGGGGGATTAATTGGTGTATCGGTTTTACCTACTCGTGGCAGCTTTGTGCCAACACTAACCTGCCACAATTTGTCAGGGCTTGGAAACGTGCGGTTCTTAGCTGGACAGCTGCTACATGCCTGGAAATAATCCCTTCATTAGAGGCGTGACTGTCCCCTCCCCCCTTTTCTTTTTACCGGGATGGACCCGCTTCTTGGGCGTTTTTCTTCTTTCTTTCTCTTGCCTCCCTAACTCCCTGTGCCTCTTGTCTTGGGGGCGCGGGGAGCTAAGCAAGACCACTCCCTCTCCAGTCCGAGTCCTGGCCCTTGGGCGCATTTAGTCGACGGGCTCCACCGCCTCCCTTTATCTCCCCTGAAGTCGGAAGAGCCAGGCTGCCGAGCCTCTAGACTTCAGGGTGGGTCGCAGCTAAGACCATCTCGTCTACAGCAAAGAAGAAAAGTGTTGCCGTGGTGGTCTCACGTCTCAGGGGCTACGGGCAAAAATAACCTTCCAGCGGCCCCCAAACGTCAGGGTCTTCCCACGCCGAAGCCTCCTCTCCCGAAGGCTAGGATCCCCGCTAACTGGTAGCACTGTTTGAGAAGGAGGTGGCAAGGAGGTACACTCAGGGACCCTGAGTCTCAGAGCTCTTAGCACCTCTCCTTAAAACGTCGGGTCTCGACGCCCCCTTAAGACTGGGTGTGCGCGGGAGCCGAGTCTTTCCCATAAATAAAGCAATCTGGGCGGGGGCGAAGGGGGGGCGCAAACACTCACCCCCCGAGCTGGCGTGGCTTAAGGGACTGCCCATAGACTAACCAAGAGGCGAGGGGGAGGGGAGGCGGGCTGGCAAGAGGGAGGGAACCAGAGGGGGAGGGAAGGAGGGAGGCAGGCGAAGGGAGGGGGAGAGAAGGAGAAATGCAGAGGCAGCAGCGGCGGCGGCGGCAGTAGCGGCGGCGGCATTGCTCCAATAGGCTCCCCACGCTCCAGTCTCCAGCCCGGCAGAGGCATCGCGCCACCCAGCCCAGCCCAGCGGACCCCAGGCTCCCCGACACTCTCGTGGTGACACCGGGGCGCACCTCGCTCACACCGAGGGGGCGGAAAAGAGAAAAAACCCAGGTAAGCAGGAGCATCTCCTTTCTCCCATCTTCACATCCCATACATGGGAAAGCATTGCTTTGGAGCCCCTTTGCCTCCTGCCTTCCTTCCTCCTCTCCTCCTGCCCCGAACCCCTTTCTTCCCCCTGGAGCTGGAAGGTGGGGGTGAATTTGAAGGAGTGGAAGGGGGGGGAAACGCCTCCACATTCAAAAGAGAGGAACCGCCTGGCTGGGCACAAGGCGAGCCTCTAGTTTCTCTAAGGGAAGAGCTATGAATTAATGCGAGGCTTCCAATCGGATCGAAATAATTGCTAAAAGTTTGCCCTATTTGTAAAGATAGGGAGGCAAGGATGGGATGGGAGTGATGGGGGGGGGGTAATGGAATGGGGAGCATAGTCCAGGAGGGAAGCTATTGAATATTAAAAAATACACACACACACATACACACGCACACAAAAGCCTTAACTTGGGTAGAAGGCAGTTATTTTAGCGATTAAAAGAAACATGTGTTAGTGGAGCGAATTACACCACGAAGAAAATGCTTCATGCTGGGGTATGGCAGAGAGAAAAGATGGAGGGGCTCGAGTGGGGGTGGGGATAGGGAAGGGGTGGGGTGGGGGTGGGGAAGAGCAAGGGAGAAGAAATAAGGGAGCTTTTGGTACCTTAACCAGAAAGAGAGATGGGAATAAGAATGCTGCTTTTAGAAATTGGCTATATTTACCTGTGGCAATTTTAGGAGCTTTGCCTTTGGAGAGCCAGAATATCTAGATGGATTGGTATTAAAACTTGAATCTGAAAACAACTGCTTAGCCACTCGATAGCTCTAAGTCTTCAACATGGCAATATTAGCTTTCCACCAATCTATTGTGGGTTTTTTTGACAATTAATTTAGCCTTGCTAGTGTTCAGTAAAGGCGTTCAGTATTCTTAATTCATTGACTCTAGTCACTGGTGTATCTGCTTGGAAATGACAGCATGCTAGCTGCATGGAATCGGGGGTTTTAATCTCACAGCTTCATGCAAATATTTGAGGTTTAGCGACTTGTGCCTTAACCCAGCTAACGCTGCAACCAGACTCCCGGTTCCCGCCCTCCTTGCTCTCCCTTCATTCTCCCCCTCCAAACACCACCCCTCTCGCCCTTCTCCGCCCCCCCCCCCCCAATTCGCTGAGCCTCTATTGCATTTCTTAATTGCTTGCAAACTGCCTGGCTTGGAAGTGCAGTTTTTCCATGAATATTCATCGAATGCCTTGGTGGGACTCTTATCTCTGTACTACCCTAAAGATTTCAGCCCTGAAACTACAAGGACTCTTGCAGGTCCGTAGAATTTTTTCCTGCAATGAAGCAAAGTGAACATCTATAGATTTTTTTTTTATAACAATCTGTATGGATGCCATGACCCTTTTCCCAATAAAACTTCTTTCCAGATGTCAAGTTTGTTGAGTGAACACTCAAACATCAATGTCTTCCTTGTATGCTGGGTTGAATTCACCCTAAGATACTGCTGCTCTTGCTCAGAGACCAGTACTGCGGTGAAAATGAATGAAACTGGACTGTAATTACCTATTCCTTTGTCTTTGCCTCACGCATGCGCCAGAGAACTGGGTGTGGAAAGGGACATAGGCAGCTTGATCTCTCCATCACTAACCAATCTCATATCTGAAGCATTGGAACAAAGGCCTAAATGTTGCATTAGACCCATGGATGCAGTGGCAGGTCTTTGGAGGAGGGAGGGAAACGTTCTTTTCTTACAGGATGTCATCTCTTGATTTCTTAATGATGAATGTGACTACATTAATAATTTTTTAAAAATTCAACTATATCCCTAAAATCTTAAAGGTCAGATTTGCTGTATATCCTGATTTTGCTCCACTTACTAATAAATGACAGCTTCCCCATGTCTATGCTTTATTACATGTAATGCTACTAATTTAGTATCTCATCCTTTGTCCCCCCACATGATTATTTTCAATTGGATCATTTGATTAAACCAAATCTGCTGACCATGAAGTGATCTGGGTGTTGTCTCTGGCAGCTCTGTTAAGGGAAGTTTACTACTGGAAATCACTAACAAGATGGCTTTCAAATCTAGCGAAGAGAAAATGGTTACCTTTCAGAACATGTAGTTGAGTCTTTCTGTTTTGTTTTCATTTCCATATTATTGATAGGCTAGGTCCTTCAAGAATGGCAAAATGGAAATGTTAATTGAGTCTAGAGATATTAGTATTGAGGGTAATTGCTCCTTTTAGTTACACAATGTCAACTATAGCTCAGATCACATTGGTTGTTGAGTGCTCTCTCTTCACCAGATTCTAAAAATTCCTTTTAGCTTTAGGCTTCTAGGTCTTTGTTGTATATTAAATAGATGCATCTTGGAGTGCTTACAAATGAAAGATTAAAATTTTCTCATGAAGTTTTCATACATATAAATCTTTTAAAGCTACAAAATGTAGCTGGCTGGGTTAACATAAAACTTGCTTATAGTAGTTGATTAAATTGTTTGTTTGACTCAGAATTTCAGCATTTACCAGATTTTCACGTAAAAGGTCAGTTCACATGTCATTTAAGGTATTCTGAGGAGAAAAAGAAGCCCGTTATTCTTAAATATTTGGGAGAGCCATTGAAGATTGGAAGGGTGGGGTGAGTGTTGTTTTTTTGTTCTTTTTACAAAGACCTAAATTCAGTGAGTCTTGGATTTTAAAATAACTTTTGTTTTAATTGACCAACTACTTTGTTTTCCTTTCACTGTTCTTGTTATTTCTTTTAGTTTTTACTACTCTTCAAGGAAATGAGTGAGGAAAGGGAGTTGAAATGGAGATAATTGTCAGTATATATTGAGCAATTGCTAATATTTTGCTAGTGATATAAGATTAAAAATTTTACTCTTGTGCTTTTGCTATGGAGTTTGAAGTAGGCAGCTGAATTTGAAATACTGAACTGTAGGAAACTGGTGTCCCAAGATTTATTTAGTCAGTTTTGCTTATCAAATCAAGAGGACTTGTATTCAAATCCAACCTTTTGACACATTGACTGTCTGACCTTGGGCAAATCTTATAACATCTTACTCCTAGTAAGTTCTTTAAGACTATAAATTGAGAGAAAGTGCTGACCTGCACTGCTGGATGAGCCTCAATCAGCCCTATATCAAATGAAATCACAGGTCCAATTCCTAAATTTTTGTGATTGTCCTCAAAGTTGAGCTTTGGGACTCTATATCAAAGGCACTTGACTTTAATTTGAAAGCTTTTTGGGAGTTTGTGATTATTTTACAGAACAACATTGTCTGAAAATGATGTATATTCTCTCCAGTTTTTATTTCAGATAAACAACAATTCATGGTCAAGATAAAGTGTGCCAATACTGGGGACAAGTATGACTTTTGGGGTGAAGGGAATTGTATCTGTTAACACAATAGATATTTTTATAATGTATAGCATTTGTGTTTGCATCTAACTGTATGATCCAATTTGTATCACCTTGAACTTATGACTTAGTAATTATATTTTGTAAAGATAAAATTTATTTTATGCATAAAACCCATCCACCCTTAGGACATTGTGTTGCAGTATTTTTATGCTGCTTTTGGAAGTTGATTGTATTTTTTGTAAAACAGTCTTTCCTATAGGTTAAAAAAGGTGGCTACCCAGTCTGCTGGTGTGCCATATCCCTTAAAGAAATGAGACCCATTGAAACTATGAGTCTATTCTCCATTTTAAAAAACAATGTTGAAATTAAAAAAAAAGAGAGATTCATAATAACTGCTATTAATAGATAAATCAGTGGGATAAGTAAGATTTGTAAAAGAAAAGATTTTAAAAATTGACTTGTTCTATAGTTATGCCTTAATGTAACATTCAGGTATATAAATTATATTTTCACATCTAACATGTTACAGATAAAATGTCACACACATGTATACATAAACAGTATTACATAGAGTATGCATATTATGCACATTGTGTGTATATGTATCTATATATTGATATATCTATAGATATGTATGTACACACTCTTATATACACATATCAGCTAAAAGAAATTGGTTAAGCATATGACCAGTAATGACTCAAATTAACCCCATATTCTTTTCAGAAAGACCACCTTGATCTAACCTTTCTGGTTCCCTGTAATATCTGGTTACAAACCATATTACTGTATCTCCCTGTCTAACAACATTGCTATTTACTTAATGGAACCCTCACCTAGAGAAACTAGGGTGTAAACAGTTGAGAAACAATCTTAAGTATCTGGATGAGCTTGTACTGCCTTTGGGCACAAATAAGATATCTTTGATCTTGTTTGAGAATGGTTGGTAAACCTGTGACTTTAGTAACTATTCTTAAGTTTCAGTGTTTTTTTTTTATTATTGTGTTTATGAATTTAGGTAAGGTAATATATCTTCTCCTTTGGCTCAGTTATGGCAAACTTCTGGAAATATGTAGCTGGGGAATGGTCTTTTTTCATTCTTATTCTCTTTGTTGGAGATTTCCTTGGGTAAGTTTCTTTGACACATTTGTTACAGTATCCCTCTGCTATTAGTCTGTTATTAGGATAGTTATTACATGGTAACACATTTATAGTTTCTGTACACTCAGAAAATAGTCTATTTTTCCATTCTTGAAGTACAGTTTCTCCAAATGTCTTGGAGAGCTGGAATGGTACTTTGATTTTTTTTTTGTCTATTTTCTAACATGGTTCTGTGAACACAAGTTGCTTAATAAATGTTAAGGATGTACTGAGGTTGGAGAATAAGGGAAAGGAGAATGTTTCAAAGTGACATAGTTTACACTCAGACATGCAACATTCTCATAAATGGAGTAATTGATTTATGATATCTGACTGGACAGAATGATTCTTACTGGGAGTCAGAATGATTAGAAATTTTATGCAGAGTGCCTTCCTTATGTTTATTTCCTTAAAGCTCTAAAGATTTGACTAGCTCGACAGTCAGATTGCCCTAAAGAAACTAATTTCTTGAACACAGGTTACAGAAACAAACCAAAAAAACCCCCTGATTCTGACAAGTCAAAGCAATCAGTGGCAATGGAATTGGAATGAGGAGAGAAATCTAGGAATAAATTCCTGAAAGCATTAGAGTTAGAAATGGAAACCATCTGCAACACTACAGGGGCTTGGTGCATAAGGAAACACTTTTCAAGATAATATCAGAAAATGGTGTTTAATGGTAAATGAAAAGTATTTAGGGAACATATCTCCTATATCATTTTAGAATTTCATAGATTTGCTTTTTGATTTCTTGATTCTTGCCTGGGCTAGTAAGGCATTGAAATGTATACTGGAGAGTTTTTTTTAAAGGCCTGTGATTTGTCAATGTAGATATTCTGTAATTGAATTCTATATTTCTAATGTCACATTTTCATTAATCTTGAAAAATTTATGCATATTTGTTTAATCACTATAACCCATTTTCCTTTTAGGTATAGACTCACATATCTCTGAATGTAATCCTTGTACCTATAGGGAACTAGAAGTACATCATTCTAAAGATTAAAAAATGGCATTATGGTCTAATTGGTAGAAAACTCTTAAATCCTTGCCTTGGTGTGGAAATCACTTTGTAAAAGATTGGTAGTCTCTTCAATAACATCTTTATCTTTAAGTTAAGAGAACCTAATGTAGCTTAAAGTATAGCATCTGAATTTGGGTAATAAGTTAGCTGTCTATTTTGACCCAAACTTAAGACTATGTGAAGGATTTTAATGTGAAATTAATCTTTAAAATCAGAGTGGCTAGATTGTTGAGAAATTTAAATGCTAGACTGAGGGTCTTTATTTTAAGGGTTAACTGAAGATTTTTGAGGTAGG
Organism: Macrotis lagotis; assembly: GCF_037893015.1. NCBI lineage: Eukaryota > Metazoa > Chordata > Mammalia > Peramelemorphia > Peramelidae > Macrotis > Macrotis lagotis. The sequence goes on from NC_133666.1 coordinate 355,976,174, forward strand.
GACATGGACAGATCTATTCTTTAGAGCAGATTGTTTTGGTATGAATATTAGAATGGAGTAGGAAACCAGAGACTAGGAAGTTAAGAGATCCTTAGAAGTTATAACTCTTGAGATAGATAGACTTTCCTGCTAATTAGGGTGAAGTGAAATACATGTTAGATAAATAACTATTTTAGGTATTTAATTCACTTAGATCCCTGGAATTAATTGGTTAACTTCATTGGTTAGGAAGTCAGAAATGTTCACTAATGTTTGTAAGGACTCTCCCAATGCCAACAAGAGTAGATACACCAATCTGGATTTTAAAATTCTACATAAATTGACATGGACATCATTTTTTATTCTATCCACAGTGGAATTTTGAAAATAATCCCCCCCCCTTGATTTCTCCCTCTGAATTTATGCTTCTAGTTAGCCAACATTATATTGGATTTTTTGTCTGCTTTGCAATGGCACAAAAATATCATGCCTGTTGCTTCTCATTTTTTACCTAGCAACTTGGTGGTTTTTTTCTTAGTGTCTAGTGGAAAGATCCTTTGGATACAATACAGAAAATGAATAAGATTCTTTGTGCACAGTTTTTAAAATAAAGTCTCATGCTTTATTTCTCTATTCCTTTACTTTATATTTTTCTATAGTTTAGGTAAGATGTTTGAAGGGGGCATTTGCAGTAGTTGTTAACCTATAGCAAAAGTTACTAGTGTCCGCTACTTACATAGAACTTTGAGTGTAAGGAAATTTATGTTTAGAGATGCTGTAATCTACAGAAGGCTCTGTACTAAAATTCTTATAGATATGGGTATCCTAGATAAGTCCCTTGCTTGCAGACTTTACAACACTATCTCATTCTTTTTTTTTTTTTTTTGCCCTCCATAGGTGCTTAAAAATGATTATTGAGTGACTAATAACCACAGACAATTTCAGGGTAAAAAGAGTACTTTTTTCTTTAGATCAAAACCTGGCCACTTGTGCAAACCTGGGTCCTGAGCAGGTCTTTGTCTATAATTCTTTAGTAGCAATTATCAACTTCCTCCCAGCTTTGTAGATAAAGTGGGGAAAAGTCGAGCCATCTTTGGAATTTCAGATATTTTGGGTGGGTCAATCATTTGGAATCTAGCTTCACATTTTTGGCAATTAAGGGCAGGTAAGGCTGAGTGCAGACCAATCCAATAATTCCCCAAGTATTTGTTTATCTGATGGAGCTAAAGGTTTTTGTCACCTGCAAGTCTTAGGAGCTCCAGTGAATTATAAGGAAGATGGTAGAGATGTAATTGTTAAAATATTGCTAATTTTTATAAACTATTTACTTCTTTCCTATAGAGGTACATCAGCTGGATGAAAAGTCTTGAAGGATACCTTGGAGGTGATTTTTAATTTCCGAATTCTCATTTTTTTAAGTTTGAGAGGAAAATTGAGATTTTTACAATATCTTATTTTATGTGAATTCCAAGTGTGACAACTAATTTGTAGTTCACTTATTTGTAACCTTACATGTCTTTACTATATAATCTCATCTAATTGAATTTGTACATTTATTTCAATTAGTAGATCTGTGACTTATGGTCAGTTACTTAATCTCTCAGTTTTAGTTTCCTCATCTAATAGCACCTGCCTCAATAGAGCTATAAAGATCAAATGAGTTCACTTGTAAAATGATTTATAGATCTTAAAACATTACAAAATGTTAACTCCAAAGGCCTGTGGATGTTGTACAAATTAATTTTAACGAAGTTAAATAAATGCATTAAAATGTCAGTGATTATGAAGCTGGTTACTACATTTGCCCCACAAAAATAGCAGCTATCTGCCCCAATGTCCTCTTTTGCTCCTCTCCATCTTCCTTCCAGCACAGGAGGAGGAGGTGAATCTGCTGTAAATGCTTTCATTCTTTTTTTCTCCTTAATCTCTCAGTTACTGTGGTATTGTGTGTTAGGAATTCTTTAAATAAGCACATGGTAGTAACCCTAAAAAAAACATCCTGTATGAAATACTAACTACTTTTGAAGAATGTCATTAAGATCAACAGGAGCACTTCTTGCTATTAAATTATGTCAGATTAGAAAAGATCCCAGTGTTGAATTACAGAGAAAATGTTTATTTTTGACTCATCAGCAGACATTTTACAGAACATACCATATTTAGACCATTATAGAGTTAGAATGAATTTTAGAGAAAATTAACCCAATTTCTTTTGCGAATGAAGTAATTCATTACAGTTCAAAGAAGTTAGGTGATCCATAGCTAGTTATTAGTGGAGACCTTAGGTTAGACTGAACACCCCCTTTTGATACCTTCCCTACATAATAATGAAAAAACTAGAGAGTCTTAAATCTGCCTTACTCAAAATTTGTCCCTTTCTAGTTTCAAAACAACCATTTATGTTACTGACTTTGTTATTCTACCTTTCCTTGCTCAGTCACCTTCCCTTATTTTTTTAAGTTATTGAAAATCTACTCCTTTTAAAATAAAACTAAAGGCCTATATTCTAGAATCAATTTTAGTAAATATTAAGTGCTTCCATGGGCTAGCTGAACTAAGTTACTATGTGCTCTGCCATTCAAACTGCTTTATATTCTTCTGAGTAGAAATAGGTCTGTAGTCTGGGAATTTAATTCTCTCTGGGAGATAAAGAACAAACAATTGTTTAAGGCCTATCATTCACCAGACTACAAACTAAGCTCGTGTACTTTATTTATCTCTTGTTATTTCCCCAGACCCTGGGGAGGTAGGTGGTTTTGTTATCTCCATTTTACTCTTGGGCCAGAGGTGAAAAGACTTGTCCAAGGTCACACAATTGAGTATGAGTTTTAGGGAAATTTAAGGAGATATATGGAAAACTTGGCAGGCTAGAATCTGGGAAGGCTTCATCAAGGAAATACTACTTGTAAAAATTCTGAGAGGCAAAAATGAAAAAAAGGAGTGGCTAAAGAAGGGAAGGTGATTGGTAGCACTGAGTTCTGGGAATAGCCTAAGTAGGCCATTTTAGCTGGAAATTAAAGTATGCTAAGTGATATATGAATTTGATTACAAAATTAAGATATAGTCAGAATATGAAAAGTCTTTTATTCCAATCTTTGCAGTTTATTTTAGGAACAATAGGAAGCCACTAATGGTTTTAATCAGGGTAGTGATATTACAGGACTTATTGTTATAAGATCATTTTGGCAGCTTTTAGAATATTGTATTGGAAAAGGGAGAAATGAGATGACTGAAGCCCAGTTAGGCAGTGAAGGAGTCACTTAGAATTTTTAAGTTTAGGACAAGAAAGGATCCTTCAGAACACCTAATCTAATTCCCTTTAATTTAAAAAATTAAGAAAATGAAAACCTAAAGAATAAAGTTAAGCAATTTAAGATTGATAGTACTTGTCTTAGGTCATACAACTAGGATAGTATGATAATTGGTTTGTACATTTAGAACTCACCAGTAAATTTATAAATGGAGTCTCACAGATTTTAGCTTTATGACTAGTTTGAATTTTATCCCTTATCTATTGAAGTTATTTTTTGGTGCCTATCAACTATACAGGAATAGGGGTATGTATTTGTGTGCATGGGTGTGTTTTTTTCTTAAATTCCATCTTTTCCTTTTAAAAAATAATACAGCAAAGACAAAGATTGAAGAGTGGAGCCTAGATAATGCAGTTGGAGTAAGGGGAGTGAAGTTTCCTAGAATACAGGAGACACTCATCCTTGGATTTGATTGAGAAATGAAACTCTTGAATCCAACCTTATCTATATTATGAGACCACTTTTAGTGTAGCTCTGGGAAAAATGGAAAGATACTGGGTTAACATTGTTTCGGAAATATTTGGGATAGATGTCTTTTATGTTGAGTGCCATTTGCTACCAGGGTTCCTGTGTGAATGCTGACATTCTTGAATCTTCCTCTGAGCTTGGAATTGTGGGCTATGAAAACTCTTCAGTTTAACTTGGAGCATGGAATTTAGAGTTGGAAGAAATGTCAAAGATCAGTTAACCAAATTCCCTCATTTCCAGATGATGCAACTAAAATTCAGAGAGGGGAAGTACTATGGGGAATAAATAAGCAGAACTACAATTTGGACTCAGATTTTTTTTTTTTTTTTTTTAGGATTTTGCAAGGTAAATAGGGTTAAGTTGGCTTGCCCAAGGCCACACAGCTAGGTAATTAGGTAATTATTAAGTGTCTTAGACCGGATTTGAACCCAGGTACTCCTTGACTCCAGGGCTGGTGCTTTATCCACTGCACCACCTAGCTGCCCCTCTTTTGTTTTTTTTAACTTTAAAAAATACTATGCTGCAGATACAGAACCACAGGTTGAGACTTGGAAGAGACCCCTAGAGGCCACCTAGTATAGCTCTCTCATTTTACAGATGAGAAAACTGAAGGTCATTAATTGACCTGCCCAAATACACAATTTTGGTACCTAGCACTAGAGGCAGTATTGGAACATGTCATCTGGCTTATTCATTATGCCAAGTATAATAATTTTAAGTTAATGTTAGGATACTGAAATAAGTGAATCCTGGATTTTAGACAAACTTTTAGATATTGTTTTAAAATAACTTAAAATTTATTAATATCCTCACTCTGAAAGATTATTTTGAAAGGTTATTTTTGCTTCATATTTTGAAACACATGCTTCTCTATTTAATTTTATGATAGTTATACTTCTTTATGTTGACTGGTACCTCAATAATGGCCTGAAAATGATCTTGTATTTTCAAAGGAGGGCCTTCCAAACTGAAAAAATTATTTAATTAATTGTAAACCTCAGAAACTAGTAGATTCCAAGCTAACCCTAAATGAATAATTTGGTTCTGGGAGCCCATGAAACCTTACAAGAAAATTGTTTTTAGATAAAGATTCTACTTAAAAATCTGACCTTCCTTATTTCCATAACAAATGTTAATTTTACTGTGAAGTTCTGGGATCAGGAGTTGTTAGAAGAATAAGAAAAATGGTCAACTATAGTAATATAGTAATGTAAAATAGAGTTCTAGTACAACCAAACTAACCTTGTGTTATGCACATATTGTAAATGATCTTATTTGGACCATTAATAGGTGTTTGTTTTGATTTGTAAATCAGTACAGTTCATTAAACCAACTGAGAGAACCAACCTTTTTGAAGAATCGAGGGAGAAATATAAATCAATTGTTCTTTGGATTAAGAAAGTGCAAGTCTGCTTCCTGCTTTGCCTCAAGAAAAAGAAAAAAGGAAGGAGGGAAGGAAACAAAGAAGGAAAAGGAAGGAAGAAGGGAACTACACTGAACTCTGGGGATAGTGCTGAAAATCCATTTCATTGAACAAGCATAATGCTAAATATAAATTCTAAGTCATTTTGGGAAAAAAATCAAAACCAAAAAGTTAATCTTTGAAATCCTCCATACGAAAAGGAAACTTCTGAACACACTTCATCTACAGATTGCTAGCCTTCTAACTAAGGGGATTTAAATACTCTGATCATTAAATTGATCATGTTTGAATAACCTGAATTCATACATATACATAGATTCTTCAAAAGTGTAAAGAAAAGATCAAGTGCCCAGTTTGCCCACACCCTTGATACATAATGTCTATAATTTATATCTATAGAATCTAAAATATTTCAACTAGTAAGAAAATAAAGAACAGTCCATTCATCATTTCATACACATTCTCAGAATATTGCTTTATTTCAAAGTTTTTTAGTCTAGTGACTGTGAATTTTTTTAGTATGTGAACTTAGAAACATTAATAAGGGCTTTAGACACTCACACATCCCACATACACATCACTTAATGACATTTATTTTAAATATTCTTGTTTGCTGAAGGAAAACTGGTAGGTTTTTGGAATAATAGGTCAATGAACCCAAAGTTAAAAGACTGAAGGTACAGTGACCTTGGCTGTTTACCAATTCCTCTAAACCATCCTAGATAAGAATTGAATCTTCCCTGAATGACTCATTTTCCCCAAAGGCAACAAAAAAAATCTTAACAATTAGAGGTAACAATAGATTCTGAGGCTTTCTCTTGGTTACCAAACTTGAGTGAATAATACCCTATTGATGGAGGTTTATTATAGCCTCCAGTTTTCTTCAGTAGCCCTGGAGATCTTTTGTTCAAATCTCTTCCTTTGATATGTTAGGGCTCCTTCTACTTGGCTTCAAAAACTATTTACTTGGGTCAAGAATGCTTGTCTTAAAGAAACATGGTAATTGTGTTATATACTAGTGTAATCTCTGGATAAAAGATTAACACTTGTGTTTCTTTTTTTCAGTGTGACTCAGACTTCAAGGGGAAATTTTTTACTGTAAATAGGCTACCTCACTTTAAGACTTTTGCATGAGGTATTTATTTAAGATAAGATAATGGTGTTTTCTGAAATTTTGCCCATTCAGAACTAAAGATGGTGGTCATATTAGCAGCAGTCCTTTAGACAGATCTTGGAATCCAGGCTAGGGAGCTAAGTGAGTTGGACTACAGTAAACTCCAGTGAAGAAAGAGAAAGGCCCTCTAGTAAACTTCTTTTGGTGAGGAAAAGAAAATGTAAATCTCAACAATACATTTAATAGTTGCACTTGAGATTTAGGTTTGGAAGAGCTAGTCTAGTCTTTGTTGAAGAAGTTTATGCCCTAGGGAGGGGAAGTGATCTCAATTCCTATAGCTGAATAAACCCTTTGGAACCTCCTATGTTATATCCAGGTAAGTTGTGGAATTTAGCTATGGGTTTGCACATGATTTCAGTTATCTTTCTAAATAATCAATTTAGAGCTAGAAAACACCTCAGAGATCCTCAGATATGATGAACATCAAGAGAGTTTAATACCCTCTCATTTTACAATCAAGGAATGAAAAGACCAAAGAATTTGAGTGACTTGTATAATAAAGCCACATAACAACAACAATAATAATGGTTAATATTAGCACTTCCTATATAATATAGCATTTATTATGCCAATGGTACTTTATCAATATTATCTTGCAACAACCATCAGAGGTAAGTTAATGTTCTCAGTTTTACTGATGAGACTGATGCAACAGGTTAATTGTCACACAAATAATATCTTGAAATCAGATTTGAGCTCATTTCTTTCAGACTTTAGATCTAACACTTTTTTAAAATTTAATTTTAATTTTTAAATTTTATTTAAGGCAATGGGGTTAAGTGACTTGCCCAAGGTCACACAACTAGGCAATTATTTAAGTTATCTGAGGCTGAATTTGAACTCAGGTCCTCCTGATTCCAGGGCTGGTGCTCCATCTACTGTGCCACCTAGCTGCCCCAGGTCTACCATACTTTTCCACTGTACCATCTAATGTAAGGAGCAATTAGATAACATAGTGGATAGAGTATTAGATTTAAGATTCAGAAAATACTTAGTTCTTTCAGTGATGTCTGACTCTTTGACCTCATTTGGGTTTTTTAAATGTTAAACATTTCAACATTAGTCAAGTTATGAAAGAATCAGAACAAAAGGAGAAAAAACACAAGAAAAAACATTAAGTGAAAATATTATGCTTTTGTTGAGATTCACAGCCCAGAATATTAGGGTTCTGTAGAACGTCTGAGAAAACGTTCAGAAGACAAGTGTTCTCTCCCAGACAAGTAGGCACTGTGATGGCCCAGTGAACTGAGAGTTGGAAGGAAATCTAGCATGTTCTCATTTTCATAAGGAGAGAAGGAAGAAGAAAAAAATGATCTCAGATAAATAATTAAGTCTGGTTAAAGTGGGTCTGGATGTCAGAAGTTGGCACAGTTAGAAGGGACAAAAACCTAAAATTAAATTATAAATATCCTTGTTAAGGAGGGTTTTTGGGTATCAAAGAAGACCCCAGTTGCTGTTAATAAGTGAATAAATCTCCAGGCAGACCCTCATATAAGATAAAAGGACAAAGGTAATCCTAAACAGTGGGCACTGAGAGGACAACCAGAAAACAAAAGACATTGGGCAAAACAGGGGCAGGGACTGCAGAGCCAGTAATTAAATCATAGCTAGAATTTCTCAGTTCTACCAAGGTCCCAGGAAGGACATTTAGACACTTAGAATTCTGGGGAGGGCACTCATTTATTGAGTACCCCCATCACTTTAATCTCTGTTCTGACTCCATAAAGAGTTCTTTGGCAATAGATCTGCTTATTAAAGAGTCCTTTTGAATTGTCTTTGGTCATTGTATTTCTGGGAAGAGCTAGGTCTATCAGAATTGATTATTGTACAGAGTTGCTGTTAAAGTGCATATATTCTGGTTCTGCTCAGTTCACTCAGCATCAATTCATGCAAGTCTTTTTAAGGTTTTTCTGAAATCTACCTGCTAATCATTTCTTTAACAACCTTTTTAGCCATTCCCCAATTAATGGGCATCTCCTCAATTTCCAATTCTTTGCCACCACAAAAATGCTCTAAATATTTTTGTACGTGTAATTACTTTCCCTTTTTTAAAATGATTTCTTTGAAATATAGATCTATTATTGGTATTGTTGGATTAAAGAGTATGCACAATTTCATTTGTGATTTTCTTGGCAAAGATGGTATAGTGGTTTGCTATTTTCTTCTCCAAACTTGTTTTACAGATGAGGAAATTGAGGTACACAGGGTTAAGTGACTTCCCCAGGGTTATACAGATAGTGAGGGATTTGAACTCGGGTCTTTTTTATTCTAGAGCTGGTACTCTATCCACTGTGCAACCTAGACTCTTGCCAGGAAGAACACTTAGCCATGAGACCCCTGTATTAAGTCAGTTAACATTTTTCTATCTGTTTCCTCATTTTTAAACTGGGAATAATAGAAGCACCCACTTTGTTGCATTTTTGTGAGGTTCATATGACATTACATATAAATTACTTAATCTTAAAGCAACATAAAAATGCTAGTTGTTATTAAATCCAAGTCCTCTTAATCCATAGTCTTTACTATTTTACCATGTTGGATATCACAAGGAACAGATAAATTGTCGATAATTTTTTAAAAGGGTGATATTTTTAATAAGCATTGACTTTAAAAGAAAAAAAAGTTAGACTTTAATTGCTAGCTTCATTCTTCCAATATATTTTTAGAGTGGAGTTGCAATTGATCATTGGTTTCATCTGCTCTCTTACGACCTGTTATAATTTTGAACTTCCTCTTCTTTTCCCCTATCCCCCAATTAGGTTAGCTTTGCAAATGAAGTATCTATTACTCACCATTTGAGCTGGCCCAAATAAGCTCAGAATAATTTTACAAGCAAAATATTTCCAGAATTACTGAGAGAAAACAAATTTAAATCAGTTTGGAGTGGTTAGAAAGACAGTTATACCCAAGGGAGAAGTACCCATTTTTTCCCCTTGGTATTATGGAGGTTGGCAACAAATTGCAGAATGATAAACAGGTTGCATGCTCCAACAAGTTAGCCATCTATTTTGCATAGCCTACCTGGTAAAGAAATATTTGAACCCAGGTACTCCTGACTCCAGGGCCAGTGCTTTATCCACTAAGCCACCTAGCCGCCCTTGGTAAAGATATATTTGGCAAACAAGCAAAAATGTTTTGGAATACTTGGTGACAGTGGTATGTGACAATTATCCATGGGTGGAGTCAACCTTAAATCTTGATTCTGGTATCTTTTAAAGATAATTGACTTGCTAAATCTTTAGTGTAGTTAGCATTTCAATTTTGCAAGCCCTTATTTTACTGGTAAGAACAAAATAGCAGATAGATTTGAATGAAAAAATATTTTCCATTTTTTTCACATGTTTTTTACTTCCCCTCTTTAATTTGGAATTAAATGAACCCATGTTCATTTAATGTTGAAATGTAGTGGAAGTACATCTTGGAGTCAAGACTTGATTTTTTTTTTTTTGTCCCTGATCTGAGAAGCAGGGAAACCTTAGCAAGTTTCTTGTCATTCAACTGGTTGTGGAAACAATTTCCTCTGTAAAAATTTTTTCTTTCTATAAAATGGGAAAATTATTATTCACTTGTGTCTGACTCTGAGGTTTTCTTGGTAAAGATCCTGGAGTGGTTTTCTTATTTTGTAGATGTGATCTGTCCAGGGTTACACAGCTAGTAAGAATCTGAGACTGTAGCTGAACTCAAATTCTCCTGATTCCAGACCCAGGACTATTCACTTTGCCACCTAGTTGCCCCTAAAATGGGGGACAATATTTACATTATGTAGGTTGTGAGGAAAGCACTTTTTTCTTGAATATTTTTGGAGACTACTTTGTGAATGCTTTTGGAGAATTCTCTTACCCAGGGGTCCTGCAATCTTTCTGGAAGGTAATTCTCCCCCCCCTTGGTTCTCCTGCTACCTTGGACTGTTTGGAGATTTGTAAGTCTGGTGGTAAGATTGGAAAAAAGTTTAGTTATTGAAGTTGACCCTTGGCTAGTAGCAATCCACTGAACAAAGGGAGAATGACAGAGTAGCCTTTGGGCTACTTGCGCCTTGCAGAAAACTTTCTGTTGTGACTACTCTGCCACTTGCTATTTTGGGAGGCTGAGTAATAGGGGCAGAATGTCAGGTGATTGGGGAGGGGGAATATTTGTAATTTGGGGTTGTGATTTGTTAACTATAGTGTTTTTGGAATTGCCATAGATCAGGTTTGTTTTGGTAGAGTTGTTCCTTCTGTAGTTAATCTCATCCAAGTGATCTAGACCTCCATATGTTGTTTGTCCTTCCTTCTAGAAGACCAAGACTTCAGGGGAGTGATTCCATGATGAATTGGATTTGAGTGAAGGGTTTCTGTGCCTAGTCACTAGCCTCATTTTATTTTCTGGAGTCTCAGAACTATTGGATATGGCCCTGGATGTGAGGCCTCCATCTACATAGAATCTAGAGGCTTATCTTGTTATATAAAAACCTTTTTTTCTATTCACTTTCTTTGGTCTTTAAGTTTACTATTTCTGGAGAAATGTCACCCAGATTTTATTCATTCCCTCCACAATACTAATAGGTCTTGATCATGTGAACAGATTTTTTTGTTGTTTGTTTGTTGGTTTGTTTGTTTTGACCCACCAACGGAGAAGCATTTTCTGAGATAGAGCTAAGTGTGGGGAGCAGGGGATGAGAACTGTAAAAATTGGAGAGGAAATCGAAAGTGAGGAAGCAGAAGAGTTGAAGGGAGAAAATATAATAGAAAGGGAAAGTGATTGAGGGGTTACCATTGCTTCACAATCCTAGGTAAAATATTAATTTATATATTTGGAAAATTTTTGGTCTAGTGGGTAACACTTAAACTGTTTAAAATGAAAAAGAAAAGGATGGAGCTTTTCTTTGTATTTCCAGGCCATAAAAAGAATTCTGATGTTATTATAGTGGCACTCAAGGGATTCTAGAGTGAGTGACATTTCAATTAGGGGAATTGAGATTCTCAGTAACTCTTGGATGTGTCTATGCAAAATGCTTAATTTGGTAAGTTGCTTTTTTAAAATATCTCTTTGCAAATTTGTGTGAGTATTCTTAAGTAATTCAGTAATTCACCCTTAGTTAGATTTCAGATTGCTTCATATTTCAGTGATACCTTTTAGAATAAGACATCAACAAATAAACCTTTATTAAGTGTGTGCTTACATTGAACTTACAATCTTTGTTAGGGCAACAATATGCAAACAAATATACCAAACAACCTATCTACAAAGTAATAGAGGGAACTTAAAGAATTAAGAGGGGTTGGGAAAGGCTTTTAGCAAAAGATAGAATGTTAGTTGGAATTTTTAACAGCTAAAGAAGTCAGTGGATAGAATTGAGGAAAAAAGGTATTCCAGGTGCAGGGGTTAGACAGAGAAAATGACCAGAGCTGAGAGATGGAGTATCTTTTTCATGGAAGAGTAAGGGGATTGATGTCACTAGATTGAAGAAGTGTGGTAAGGGGGAGTAAGGTGTTTTTACACCTGGAAATTTTAGCCTTATAGACTGGAATATTAGGAATGGGTAGTCAAGGAAAGACATTAAATGTTGAACATTTTGTATTTGGTCTTGGAGACAATAGGAAATCTTTGATGTTTATTAAATAGCTAGGTGGTGTGGTCAGTCTGAGTTTGATTGAGGAAGGCCACTTTGGTAGCCAAGGTAAGGATGGATTGGAGCAAGAAGAGAGTTGAGGCAGGTTGATCCACCCACCAGCAGACTAGTGAAGTCTAGGTGGAAAGTGAAGGACTGCACTAGGGCTGGCTGTGTAAGAAGGCATATTTGAGAGATATTGCAAGGGGGAAATCAGGTTTTTAGTAGGTAACAAATTGAATATTGAGGGATGGGGTGAGAGATAACAATGTCTTTTGAGCCTGAGGGATAGGACAGTGTTATGTTCCACAGTTCTAGGAAAGGTTGAAAGGAGGGAGACAAAACTGGAGTCACTGAACAAAAAAGGAGATGGAGGAGTGGGTCAAATAGGTACAATCAGGAGAGAATGGTGTCCCCAAAATCCTGAAGAAGAGAGTATCAAGGAGGAGGGGGTGATCAGCCATGTTAATGGCTGTGGAGAGGTCAAAGAGAGTGATGACTGAGAATAAACCATTGGATTTGGCAAGCAAGAGATCACTGGTAACTTTGGAGAGAGAAGTTTTGGCAGAATAAGGTCAGAAGTCATTGTAAGATATTGTAAAAGAAGAGAAAAATGGACACACCTATTGTAGACTGCCCTTTCAAGCAGTTTTAGCTACAAAGATAGAATTGATATTTGATGATAGCAGGGAGGGAAGGATCCAATAAGAGTTTGTTATATTTATTTTGTTTTGTTCTTCAGGAGAAATATGTTTGTAGGCACTAAGGAATGAGACCTTAGACAGGGAGAAATTGAAAATAAATGATAGAGTAGGGATTACAGGACAATTTGTTGAAGACTGGGTGGGCTGGGATTAATGGCAGAAAGATTATCCTTGATAAGAAGTAAGATCATGTCATCATGAGATAGGAATGAAGCAATAGATGATGGTAGAAAATGAGGAAGAGTAAGCTCATTGCCAGGATTCAATTTTTTTTTTCTGTAAAATGAGGCAAAGTTTTCATTTTGAGAGATTTGGGGGTTGGAGCCTTGGAACAATTGAGGAAAGAGGAAAAAGAAGCAGATATAATTTCTCACAACACATTCTGCATGTTTTAATTACTATTAAGATAATTACTGTTAATACACAATGCATTTCCTTATGAAGTAATAATTCATAACTTCAACTAAACCATGCTTATTCTCAGTGAATTTTAGCCTGTGTTGTAACTGTAACTATTGATTTCAGTTGAAAGGACAACATCACACTAGAATGAAATATGTAGTGTTTATGGATAATGAAGAAAGGCAAGCAGGCAATTTGGTGGTGTTTCTAATTGCTGTCTTATTGTCACTCATGAACATTAAGACCATGGGTTAGAAACCTCGAGGCCAGTTTAACTTGAAAAAACTACCTGAGTATATGGGCTGCCTACTCATCAGCCAAAAGAATTTCTCTGAAAACCTGGGTATGCATCCTAAATTTTCTCACTTAATACTGTCTTGACTATAGGCAAGTCACTAACTCTGGTCTTCACTTTTTTCATCTGTATAATGAATGGGTTGGATTTGGTGACATGAAGATTATCTTCAAATCTAGGTCTATGTTTGATTCTATGATAATGAAAACCGCTCCATCTCCTCTTTGAAACTACAGCAAAAGAGGCTGATTGGTAAAATTTGGATATGGAAATAATACACATGAACTAAGCCATAATCTGAACTAAAAGCCTAGGACACAAATGTCAGTCATCTTGATTTTTTTTTTCTTTCAAATGTTTGTTACTTAAGATAAGTCTTAATGTGGCCATTTGAGGGGTTAAAAAAGTTAAGTGGCGGCTAGGTGGCTAGGTTGCGCAGTGGATAGAGCATAGGCCCTGGAGTCAGGAGTACCTGAGTTCAAATCCTGCCTCAGACACTTAATTATCTAGCTGTGTGGCCTTGGGCAAGTCACTTAACCCCATTGCCTAGCAAAAACCTAAAAAAAAAGTTAAGTGGGGTATACCATAACCATCATTTAATTTGGTGTTAGTATCATGAGAACACAGATACATTTTAATTGTTTGGCTGCCTGTGCTCTAATGTTCCGACTCTTAACTTAGCATGAGCATTCTGTCCATTTCACTGAAATGTAGAAATGATGAATCAACATTTGGGGAATATTTTATTAATCATCTCTTCCCCCTTCACAGTAAAATACAAATAGGAAGAATGATTTTCTTCATCTAGAATAGGAGTAGAGGTTTCCCATTAAAAAACACATCATGGTTTCTGGCTTTTTTCCTCTTTTGGGGGAAAGTTTTATTGTGTTTTGTTTTTACATTATAAATATTTACAAATTATTCCTACTTCATGACAAATTAAAACAGTTTATGTAAAACTAATATCACAATGATCTCATCTAAAAGTACATGCAATACTTCACATCTGTAGCACTCTCCCCAACTCTTTAAAATTGAACAGAAATTGATTTTTCTCCTCACTACATCTTGATTTCAATAGAAAGAAAAGAAAAAATCTTGTAAAAAATATGAATAAATTCTCAATGACTATAAATGTGGGTGTCATTTTGTCATTGTATCAATCATAGTTTTTCTACTTCTCATAATCTGCATTTATAGTATTGTTACTATAATTGTTCTCCTGCTGATTTCATTCTTCATTGGTTTATAAAGTCCTCAAGAGTCTTCATTTTTGTAAAACTGATGTTGTAAATTCTTCTGTTTCCAAACCTTTCAGTCTGTATCTGTGCATTTAAGTCTTCCCCTGTCTCCTTTAAAATAGCTTTCTCCTTTGTATAGCACATAAGTATTCCATTGAATTCACTTGCCACAACTTATTTAGGCAAGTCTTAATTGAAGGGCATTTTCCTAGTTTCTAGTTGTTTTTTACCACTACAAAAAGAACTGCTATAAATATTTTTACATATACAGAACCTTTTTTCTCTTTTATTTCTTTTGAATATAGATAACCCACCCAAATCTTAGTACATTTTTTAAGGTATTAGAGTTTAAAACTACAGTAAGACTTTTGGGATTTATTATTGTCTTGACTCAGAAATGAGAACTTCCATGATCCTTTCTGTTCTTTGTTTGGTCATAAACTACTCTTATCCATAGATCTGACAGGATAACTTTCTTGTTTTTCTCATTTGTTTATGATGTGACCATTTATATCTAGATCACCTACAGATTTGGAACATATCTTTGCATAAAATATGAATTGTTTATCTAAATGTAAATTCTTCTATCTTGCTATCAAATAAGTTCTTTTTTCCAGTAACTGGGGTCCTTGTTTTTTTTAATTTAATTTAATTTAAATTTAAATGATCAAATTTAAAAATTTTTAAATTTTACTAATATTTAAATTTTATTTATTAAAATAATTTGACCAGGAGGGTATATCATTTAGCTGTTTCCAAATGAGAATAGCCTTAGATAGACAAGATAGTTTTACATATTTGACCATGATTTTCCCCTTTATTTTTAGGTGCTTACTGGATAGATGAATATCTGATGAGCTCCAATTATATAAGCTTTCTGTTTCCAGGCTGTAACTCTACTAGTAATTGCTCTCTGGTCCTGAGACATTAACAAGCAATTAGTACTAATGATTATCAC
The DNA here is from genome assembly GCF_037893015.1 of Macrotis lagotis. NCBI lineage: Eukaryota > Metazoa > Chordata > Mammalia > Peramelemorphia > Peramelidae > Macrotis > Macrotis lagotis. Next base: position 355,991,716 of record NC_133666.1, read on the forward strand.
ACTGTTGCTCTTTCCCAAGGTTATAGCTCCAAAGAAAAATTAAATCTTGTGTTCTTTGTTGGGAACTAGAACATAGTGCATTGTAGATCTCAGTTTCTGCAGTACCACTGCTATGAGTGAGGAGTCAGAATTGTGGAAAAGTTTTCTTTTGTCTGAGACTTAAAAAAATTAGGACTGATAAATAACTTTAAAACCCCAAAACAAACTTTGTAAAGTTAGGCATGATATAATATTATCCATTAAAATGCCCAATTGTTGACTATATTAGCAAAATGAAAAAAAAAAGATTTAACCCCTGCCCTGTGCAGTGATAATGACATGGTTTGCATATATTAGGTGCTAGCTGAAATAATAACAGGACTTTCCTCTAGCATAAGTAAACTAAAGAGCAAGATGAACCAAAAATCCATTTTAAATGGGAAATTTTCTTGTTCATGAATGTGATGAAATTTTGGCCGAATACTTGAGTTTGATTTGGCAAAGTAAACATACTGTGATTTCCCACATTTCCATTTTTACTGTGATAGGAAGGGTTGACCTTTCAGTTATTCCCTCATAACTTAGTGTCATTGGTCTTAGTCTGAACTAAGATTGTAGTGGAGAAAAATTTTAATGCAAACACTGAAATTTTTGTCAAACCCAAACATAGCTTTCTCAGGCTGATCCTTAGAGATTGAATTATTTCTTTTAAACATGCTTTTAAAAACCTATGTAGTTCTTTAGTAGGGGACCATGAGCCAAGATCCTATGGTCAGATTTAATTTGGTCAGTTTAAATTAAAAAATATTACACTTAAATTTGCATTGTAGAGTATGTATGAGATTGCTTAAGAATTAATTATTTTACATTTAATGAAGAAATATCACTAGAGGATAGTGCTTTGAAAATTTCATGCTCTAAAAGAATTATGTTTAATATATTTTAGCATGGCCATTTCTTACAGGAAAATTAGTTATAGATGAGGAAACTAAGGTTTAGAGAGATCTAGTGATTTACTCAATGTCACCATCATAAAACTAGGATTAGAACCCAAGGCATAGCACCATAGAGTGAGAATAGGAAGGAGACTTTGCAAGTCCTCTGACTTCAAACCCAGAGCTCTTAAGCTACTTAGAGGTCCCTGTTTCAATAATTAAAAATTAGATTCTTTGTGTGTGTGTGTGTGTGTGTGTGTGTGTGTGTGTGTGTGTGAATATAGCTTTTAATCCTTTGAACTAATCCACAGGATGATTTTATTAGGTTGGATTTTGTGTGTGTGTGTATGTGTGTGTTTCCACTTTTGAAACATGGGTGGAAAAAAAGACATGTCTTTGACTTAAATATTTTTTGATAGATAAAAAAAGAATAGATGAATTATTTTGTTGGTCATAGGAGCTATTAGCCATCCCTTGCATGGTCAGCTAGACTAAGGATGGGTTGCTGTGCTCCTGGGAGTTTCCCTTGAAAGTGCTTAATTTAAAAGTGATAGTGTTGAAAGCACCCTGACAAGTCTTCTAGGAATTTTGGGTGGTGGGATTCTGCTAGTGGGTACTTGTTTATGTTAGCTTGACTACATCTTCACAGAATAGGGGTATTTGTGATAGTCAGTAAAACCAGTCCTGGTTGGAGGTTTGTTAACTTAGAAAATGTTAAGTAAGTTTCAACATTGCTAAGAGTAGTTAAAGTATATTTTCAGGAAAATTATTTCCTTTTTGTTACCTCTTTTGTTTAAAAGGAAAAGCTAATCTGGGGAGAAAGGCAGAGTTTGTACATGAATGGTTATAGATAGGTAGCAGTAATGTTCAAAATTATTAGATATTGAATAAATTGGAGTCAGTTTACTGACACTCGTGTTTTGCTAGGTATGTTTTCATTCATATATATTTGTATGTGAAATATTTTACCTTAATACAAATGTTTCCCTGATTAAAAATCCTTTTAGGAAAGTTTTGAATGTTGTCAGACTCAATGAAATGAATCCACCTTAAAAACTTCCATTCATTATTGAAAATAACAAGGTGTGGTGGACCAGAAGAGAAATCCTGAATTCACTAGGCTTGGGTTCAAGTCCCAGGGACTATTGTTGCCAGCATTCTAAACTGGCAAATAGCTATCTCCCTGAAATGCAGTTTCTTGTCAGCAAAATGGAGATGTTAGCACAATCTAGTAAGAACTTATTAATGGACTTCTACCCAGTTTCTTAGAGGACTGACCAGCAGGTTGTATAGTACCATCACTATAATTGAACAATTTCAAAGGAAACTGTCAGCAGCATAGAATCTATTATCCTTCTGAATGCCCATGTAAAGGATGACTGATTATGCCCACAACTTAGAACACAATAATCTTATTCTTTTCATCTATTTATGATCCTTAATAATTCCTTAGACTTTTGTAACCTTTGACCTATACTGTGCTCGGTGATCCTCCTTGCCAAGGTGGAAAGCTGCCCCATTATACTTAGGAAGTCATGACACTGGTTTTTCTTAATGTCATTGTTACATTAGCTTTTCTTTCTGGGGAAAGGGAATAGCTAGTCTGCAGACCATTTGATCTGGGGTTGCCATGAAGGGTGAGACTTGACATACAGTGAATCTAGGAGTTTTTAGGGTTGAATTTAGGGGTGAATGATGCTATAAAAATATCCAAATGACCCTTGGCAGAAAAAAGATTCCTCACCTTTATGCAAGTTTAGGATAATGGTTTAGGAAGGTCTCTTGGACCTCATTTAATCAAATCTCATTTTACAGATGAGGAAACTGAAACTCCCAAGGTGAGAGAAGGGAGGGAAAGAATTAGATTTGGATATCATTCCATTAATGGAGGCATTGGATGAATTCTAGCCAGGATATGGAAAAGATAGAGGAGCAGTTCAAATAATTGAACAACAAATGGGGAAACTTGGGTTTTCATCTGTGGATTACAAGTCATTCCATTTCTTGGTGTCCTAGTTAATTAAATGCAGAATATTATTTTCATACAGTGGTGATTCTCACTTATCCTCTCTTATAGGTTGGGAATGAGGGCAAGAGGGGAGACCTGTTGATTGGTCCCAGTGAACAGACAGTATTCATTTGGGTATAGCAATTAAAAAAAAAGATCCTAGGTTTAAGGGATTTTAGGTTTTATGGTATTTAAAGCTCATTGTTAAAACTGTATGGTATTCAGCAGTAGTTTAGTTCAAAAGAAAGTAAATTAGGTTTGTAAATGGTTCATGGAAAGAAATCTTGATAAACAATCAAAATGCAGATAAATTTCAAATCCTTCTTTAAAAATAAAGTTGCTACACAATTATGGATTTCTTTTTTAAAATGAATGACGGAGCTTCTTTACTGACCTTTGAACACTTTCCAGTGAAATCTTTCAATCCATGCCAACCTTTCATGGAGGTATTTTAATGAAGATTGATTTGCCCACTCAATTAGAGATAAAGAGTTGTCCTTTCAAACTCTTGTGTTCTTTTAGACTGCTTTCAGTGTTTGTTTGTTTGTTTTAGCACCAACCTGATCTCAAGTATATTTTAACATCTATAACATGGACTTTAGTTATTTGTTGATACAGCCCCTCCCTAAATACACCTGATGACTATATACTCTTCTGATAAAATTTTATGTGTTCCTAGTTAGGCTAAAGCAGTTAAATGATTTGTTTATATAACCTGTACATTGTTGGCATCCACTGACCTTTCCATCAACTGAAGTAGCAAGGACCTGAAGTTCTTATGTCAGGGTACCACTATTGTTCAGCTGTTTACCTATCTGACAAAGTATGGAGAGGCAAGATGGTGAGGCCAGTTTGGGAAAAGGAGACCTTTCTAGTTCCTGACTTGTCACCAAGGAATTTAGTGAATATGGCAGTGGATATTTTAGTTATTCATTAGATTTTGATTATGTCTCTTTTCAATTTCTATTTAATCTTCAATAGTGCTCTTTTAGGATATAAGCCTGTATAAAATTATATTCTGAGAAACTGGAGTTTTTCATTAAAGCACAGCATGGAAAAATATTAATAGTATATAGAGTTGGTATGATGTGGTGGGAAGGCAGATCTGAGTTCAAATTCAGTCTTTGATCCTGGCAAACCTCTTAACTTTTGTGCCTAAGGCAATGTCCTTTTATACAAGTCCTATATGTAGGTTGGCAGGTTGTGGAAGGGTTTCCCTTGCAATCAAGTGGACCCCCCAGTTTGCAACCTTCCTTCTTTTAAAAGCTCTTGAGAATATTTTTTATGTCTCCTGATCAGTTCATTTTCCATTTGTTAATGATATTCTTTACTTTGATTTTTTCTTATTCATTAATAGTTCTTTTAATGTATCTTTCCTGACCTTACCTTCACCTACCATTCTCTCCTCTTAACCACCTACTTTCTCTGCTTTGTTCTCTGAGTGATACTCTTGATGCCAGGGCATCTAGGTGGCTCAGTGGAAAGAGCACTGACTGGCCTTGTAGTCAGGAGGACAGGAGTTTAAATTTGACCTCAGACACTTGACTGTTACTAGTTGTGTGACCTTGGGCAAGTCAGTTAATTTTGATTGCTTTGAATCCAGTGTCATCTCCAGACTTTCTGATTGTTATCTGGCCACTGGACCCAGATGACTGGAGGAGAAAGCAAGGCTGGTGACTTAGCACAGCTCCCCCTCACTCAAATCCAATTCATGTGCTTGTCATGGCATCTCCTCCCTGATGTCATGGTCTTCTTAGAGAATGAAGGACAAACATCATCATGCTTAATGCCTCACTGGGACATGTAGTTAACCTTGCTTTTTTCTTTTTAATTGATCTGGTTATTTATTAATTTATCTTTTTCTTTTAAAACTGAAGTCTATAGCAGATGAAAGTCCTATTAGCTTTTACAAGACCACAGAGGGTTTAAGTAGGGTTATTGCTACAAAATGAGTTTTTGTACCCCATTTGAAGTATTGAGAAGTTCATCACTAATGGACTTGTTGCAGCTACTAATGTAGCAAGGAAACATGCTAAATAATCTCTAGTTTCCAGTGGCCCTTTCCACTTCTACAATTATTATGTCAGAAAATGAGCAGGGGGAAATCTCTAAAATTTACCTCAGTTGGTTCTACATTGCTTTTCTTCTGCATTCTGGAATGTTTATATGAAACCCAGAGTAAAAGAAGAGAAATAACATGGAATAGATTTGGAAAGTAGATTACAGTAAGATTTTGGAATCTGTATCTTGTATGCCAGATGAGGGGATTTATAATTTTATCCTAGAAGCAATTAGGAGATTTTGGAGGATTTCCAATAGGGAAGTAATATCAGATCCATTCTATGATTTAGTATTTCTATAGATCCTTGTGAGTTCTTTGTCATAGGATCATAGGATTATAAGATTTAGAGTGGAAAGGGATTTTAGAGACAACCAGTTCAATCCTCTCTTCACATTTTAAAGATGAGGAAATTGAGGCACAGAAAGGTTGCCCAGGGTCCCATAGCTAGTATAAGTATCTGAAGTAGTATTTGAATCCAGAATATTTTTTTATTGTTTGAAAGGCAATGGGATCAAGTGATTTGCCCAAGGCTATACAACTAAGTATTAAGTGTTTGAGATCAATTAAGGAATTTGTAGTTCAATAAACTGAATCACCTTTTTTCCTTGAAAAGGGAACATAGGAAGCTGAAGAATTTGGCTTTAATTTTTATGCCCAAAGGCACATTTCATGAACTTTTTTGGTCACCCTCTCACAATCTATTTTGCATTAATAAAGTTGCGACCTCTAACAACAAAATTCAGTTCAACAATCTTTCCACAATCTCCTATTGTGTGAAACCAGGTGAATACAAAGGGGAAAAACTGACTTTCATTCTCCTTAAGGAGTTTAATTTATTTAAGTTGGGCTATAGTACATAGATAAATACAAGGAAATGTGAGGAAGAAAAGAACACTAATAAATGGGAGAATCAGGGAAGACTTTCTAGGAGGATGAGATTAAACATATCCTACTAGAACAAATTTTGAAAGAAAGTGAGAGATAGGGAATGTGGAAGGAGTACATTCTGGTAGGCTTATATGAAGCCCAGAGTAAGTGAAGGGAAATAACATGAAATAGATCTGGAAAGATGGATTATGGTCAGATTTTGGAATCTGTATCTTATATGGTAGATGAAGGCCTTTATAATTTTATCTTAGAGGCATTTAGGAGCCATTGGAGGATTTTCAATAAGGAAGTGTTATCAAATCCATTCCCTATGATTATTTTAATATCTCATTAGAGATACTGAGTAGATACTTGGTACAGCTAGCTGACACAATGGCTAGCTTGCTGGCCTGGAAGACTTGAGTTCAAATCACCAGCTGTGGAGGATGGATTAGGGAGAGGGAATTGGCATATAAGAGTATTAATTGAGAGACTATTTCAAGAGATCTTGAGAACTTGAATCAGGCAATGGCCTTTGATTTTTTTTTTCTGTTTAGTACATTCCTTTTCCTTGGTCTAATAAAACTCTTATTCTTTGCTAATCTTATAGTGGAAAGTACAGGCAAACCAAGACTGAAATAAAGAAACTCTCAATTCCTCAAGAAATTTCCCTTCTTGGTGCATGTGGTTGGACAGTGACAACATATAGGAGCAGTTTGAATATAAACTTTTTTGGCTTTTGACTTTCTTATGCCTAGTACCTGTGGGGAAAAATAACCAGCTAAAGCATTTCATGCATTTATATCTTTGTCATTCATGATAAACAGTCTGGAATTCAGAGAAGATTCTCTACCACCTGCTTATGACTCTAGTGAGTGATAATCTTAGAGCTTAATGTTTATACATTTATTTATGGATGAATTTCCCTTCCTGGTAAATATCATGGGACTTAGTTATCTTTTTAGTCAAAGGGAAAACTTTCTTACAATTATTAGTTTGGATTCTCACAAAACTGTCATGATAAAACATTGGGGCAGAATTATAGACTGAGCTGGAAGAGTTTATGTAGTCCAAACCCCCCTTACTTTGTAGATGAAAAAAGGGGGAAGGAAACAATTAAGTGCCTATTGTATATCAAGCAATGTGCAAAAGACTGGGATGCAAAGAAAGGCCAAAAATAATCTCTATCCTCTGGAGTTTACATTCTAAAGGGATAGAGAAACAGGAAAGTAATTAGGCCAGATACATGATAAATACAGAGTATAGGGTAGCAATTCTCAGCTGGGACAGGGTTGGGGAGGATGCTAGGAAAGACAGATTAGAATTTGAGTTGAGAACTGAAGATAGTCAGTGCCTATGAGAGGAGAAAGAAGGCCACACTAGTCAGATTTGGAAGAGCAATTGGAGGGGATAAAGTGTAAGAAAGACTGGACAGGTAGGAAAGGGCCAGATTGTGAAGAATTTTAAATGGCAAACAAAAAACTTTATATTTGGACTAATTTTTATAATGAGTTTAGTGGCAGGGAGGGGATGACATTAAAAAGTGAGAGATCAAAGATTTTGCTCAAAACTACATAGCAATTTATTAGCCAGAGAAAAAACCCCTCCTGCCTCCTCCTGGTTCAATGTTTTTTGCTCCTATTATATTACTCTACAAGTAATTTTTAATTAGTTATGAGGTAGATATTGTGAAATGCCCAGACTAATGATTTCTTAATGCTCGGAGAGTATAAAGAATTCATAGTGTCATCTTAAGAATTTATATTTTAATATAAATAAGTGTTCTTACTTTTTCCTCACACTTCTCCTTTTCCTACTCTAACCTCTTAAAACTCATGAATTGCATAGTTTTTGACTGCCTGGATTTTGAACATGCTTTCTACCTTCTATGACTTTTAGTTTCTAACTCTTCACCTGGTTTCTGACTCATTCTAACTTGTTCTGTCACATATTTTTCATGTATGTTCTGGTTTTGACTTACCTACTTCATTTAAACTCTTCCCTCTTAAGTCTTTCTCAGTATCCTTGAAGCAAAGCATGCTTTAAGATACCTGTAAGGGTATAATACATTATATAATATATTCTTTTAGGTTTGGGAATGTGGGGAATGTGGGGCATGTGGGAAAGGAGACTTACAGCCAGGAGTCTAGGGACAGAATATATTCCAGGGACTCAAAGAAAGGCTAATTTAGATTTCTTTTGCTCACCTTCTTCATCAGACTTTTTAATCTGGTCCAGGTAGGCATCCTTGTTCAGATCATGATTACCCACTTCCTGCTTTATAGTCCAGGCTATTGCATTTTTCTATATGCTTCTAGGATTTGGAACCTATAGTTTCATAGGTTCAGAGATTTAGAAGTATATAAAATCTTAGAATTTCTAAATTCCTTATTTTACAGCTGAGAAAATTAAGGTTCAGAGGAGGCTTAAGTGGTATAGTCAAGGTCAGACAAGTAGTGACAAAGGAAGTTTTGACAAAGTAAGTTTTGGGGGATTGTTTTTCTTTAAGGCATTTTCTAAATGTGGACTTTAAAGAAATGACCTGGCAATTTGTGTTAATTTGCGATAATAATGTCTTTTTTGCAGTTATTCTAAATTCAGTAGGGATTTGAGTATCTTATATATTTAATCCTCTGTTTTAGGTATTATAGAGATAGAAATATCTTAGAGATAGGTCCTTAAGAAGCTTACATTACTGATGGGGAGGAAAAAAACAGTTCAAGAATAGCACAAAATTTGTGGAGATCTCTGGTGAATGATATCTGAAATAACAGAAAATAAAAGTTTTGAGTTTCCAAGCATATGGATATATGAAGCAATGCATGTCAGTGGCATATATAAATCAGGATCAGGCTTCCTTAGCTTGGCAGTGGACCTGAATGGGGGCGGGGGGAGGACAGGGTTTTGTGCATTAAAAAAAATACTACAGGATATAAACAAAGATTAGTCGGATTTCTAATTAGAGGAAAAATAAAGGACTTTGCAAATTGACAGGGGAAAAGGGAACAGATACAATTTCTTGAAATCAGAAAAAGACATGTGTCACCCCACTCCAATCTCTTTCATATAGCTGCTAAAGGGATTTTTCTTAAAACATCTGGCTGTATCAGTCTAACTCTTAAAAAACCCTAATACCTGGCGTAATTAAGTGACATGGTAATAGCTAATAGCAGTAATAGTGATAATAGCTAACATTTATAAAGCACTTAACTCTGTGTTCTACAATTATCTCATTTGACTCTCATAACAAGCTTGGGAGGTAGATACTAGTATTATTATTATTATCTCCATTTTATAGATAAGGAAATCATGACTTGCTTAGGGTCACACATCTAGTAAGTGTCTGAGACCAGAGTTGAACTTGGCTCTTTCAGACTCCAAACATGACACTCTATCCACTTTATCATCTAGCTTCCTATAAATGATATGGTTCTTGTTTTCCAAAGATAGATATATATTAAGATCTTTTAATGTTTCAGTTCATTTCAATGAAATGAAATTTCAAATGAGAATTTGTAGAACTAACCAGGACTACTATTTCAGAAAATGTTCCCAAATCATCCATGCTTACTCCTGGACTCCGACTCTTGCCAATAACCTTGCCCCTGGCTTGGATACCTTTTTCTCTCTCCCTTTTCAGCTTCTTTTTCTATATCTTGTTCCATTAGAATGTGGTCTTTTTAAGGGTAGAGACTGTCTTTTTAGCTTGTGTTTGTATTCCCATCACTTAGTATGGAGTCTGACTTGTGGTAAGTATTTAAAATTGTACTAGTCACTGAAATACAAATACAGAAATGAGGCAGTCCCTGCCATCAAGCAATTAACACGCTAATAGAAGGAAACTATATATAATATGAGAATGGAGGTCAAGGAATAGAGTGATTAACAAACATTCACTCATTCATCTATTTGTCCATCTTCTAATCTACCTGTCCATCTATCTAGCTAACTAGCTAACAGGTATTTCATTTGTAATATGCATTGATGTAATGCCTCAATGTAATATGTAATAGATATCTAGCTATCTAACAGGTATTTATTTCACTTGTAATATACTACTAAATTCCTTTTCATTTTAGGTAATTGTTGCTTTAGATATAGACTAGAGTCTTTTATGGTGCTCTTGATAGAAAGGTGAAGAAATGTTTGAAAGAGCATAATATAATTAGATATATTAAATGAGTTAGTTCATGCTTTTATGTCAGCTTGAAAGGTCTTTGGTAGAACCATTCAAAGGATCGATTTATCTCTGGGCTGATATAATTCATATATATATATATATATATATATATATATATATATATATATATGCTTTAAAAAACTAATTTGGACAAAGGTATTAAAACAGATTTTTAAAATACTGAAAACTGGAAGTGGGGGAGATAGCTAAGACATTGAAATGACAGTCTTAGTTCAAAAATGTCTCCGATCTGTTGATCAGAACATTTTGTTGAATTGAAGAAGATGAAATTGAACAGAGACCAAAGAAGTTTTACATTTGAGTTCAGAAGATCAACTTCTCAGGTACAGGATGGGGAGATCTAGTTAGACAATAGTTTAATCTGAAAAAGAGCTACAGGTTTGTGAATGGATAGGAGAAAATAATGTAAGAGTAATTTCTTTCTTATTTTTCCAAACACATGTAACAATAGTTTTCAACAATCTTTTTTGTTCCTACATTTTTCCTCCCCTGATAGAAAACAATGTAATATAGACTCTTATATCCATAACCATGCTAAACATATATTCATGTTAATCATATTGTAAAAGAAAAATCATCCAAACAGAAGAAAAAAATTAGAAAAAATCCCAACATAATTTATGGCAACTTTTTAAAAAAATTGAAGATAGTAAATTTTGTTTGGTCTACATTTTAACTCCATAGTTCCTTCTGGAAACGAATGGTATTCTCCATCACAAGTCTTTTTGTATTGTCTTTGATTATCACACATCACCCCATGTTGCTGTTAGTTCTTCTCACTTCACTCAACATCAGTTCAAGGAAGTCTTTCCAGGCTATCCTGAAGTCTTGTCCCTCATGCTTTCTTATAGAACAGTAATGTTCCATCACATTCATATACCACAATTTGTTCAGCCATTCCCCAATTGATGGGCATCCCTTCAATTTCCATTTCTTTGCCACTACCAAAAGAACTAGCAGCAATCTCAAGACTACATCAACAATAGCATTAAAAAAACCTCTTATGAGTGAGTCTTGTCATACTGGTTATGCCATATTTGGAGTATTGTGTTCAATTCTGGGTGCCACATTTTAAGAAGAATATTAAGTTGAAGAACAACCAGGATGGTGAAGGTACTTGATTCTCACTTCAAGTGAGGACCATTTGAAAGAACTATGGGATATTTAACTTAGTTGAAGGGAAGACAGAGGGCCTGGGGTTGGCATGGAGATTATAGTTGTCTTTCAATTATTTTAGGGATTGTCTTCTAGAAATAGATTTCACTCATCATTCTTCTCGGCTACTAAGGTCACAGAATCAGAGCATTCAAGAGAATTTGAAGAGAGAGGATTCAGATTTGACTTAAGAAATAAAAATAAGCTCCTTAATAATTAGAACTGTAATGAGTTGCCTCAGGAGATAGTGTCATACTAGAAAATTTTAAACAAAGTCTATGCTAGATGACCTTACCATGATCCTCTGTTATAAGGGAATTCTTTTTCCCTGGTCTCCAGTCCTCTGTAGGTGTGTTTCTCTATAGTAGAATCTAAGCTACTTGATTGCAAGGACTGTCTTACTTTTATATTGTATTCTAGAACCTAGTACACTATTTGTTTTTTTATTCTTTTATTCATTATGCATTCTTGCTACTGCTGAAGACTACAACCTCTCTATAGATTTACTTCTCTGGCTGCTGCTGCTGCTTGCTAGCACTTATATAATACTTTAATATTTGCCAAGCATTTTACAATCTTGTTTTTGTCCTCACAACATTCTGGGAGGTGGGTGCTATTATTATCTTCATTTTACAGCTTAGGAAACTGAGGCAAATAGAATTTATTAGTCAGTGTCTGGCTAAAAACAAAAGATTAAAATAAATCACTTGGTGAGTCTTTTTGAATATAAGTGGTCTAATTTTCAGATAACAGATATAGAGTGGTCCCTTTGTTAGGGCCTGTGAGGCTTTTGTTTTGCTAGCATGATCATTAAAAGGAATTGCAGTTACCTCTGTGCAACTCTTAATCATTGAGATAGGACTTCAGTAGAAGATCATTCTTATGGGTAGTCTAGTATCTTAATTACTTGTCAAGTTTGAGATTCTGATCTCTGTCATAAATGCAACAACTGCTTTGGTACATGCTTAATTTAACCCATTGCTTTGTAAAAAAAAGCAGTCTTTGCTCATGTACTGCTTTCTCCTTGTATTATTTTAATCCCCTTTTGGGGAAAATTATTCATAAGCATGTACTTTTTAGTGATTATGTAGGAACTTTTATGAAGAACTGGTTAAATGAGTTAGTGAGTTAGTTAAATGTATTCTTTTGATATGAAAGTAATTTTAATACTTTAAAGGTGTTTCCATCATGTGCTGTTGCCATGGATATAGCTAAGGACTACTAATACTCTGGAATTTAGAGAGCTGGAAGGGGATGGACTTTAATGAATCTAATTCAGCTTCTTCATTTTATGATGAAGGAACTGAAATCCATAGATGTTAACTAGGCTGCCTAAGACCATGTAATAACAGAGCCTGTGATTGAAATTCAGGTCTTTTCATTTCAAATCCGTTGTCCTTTTCTTCCCCCCCTCCCCACCAAAAATTTATGTATGTCTCATGAATTGAAGATTATTATGCTGAGGATGTACTGAAGATAATACGTCATTTTCTTTTGTCTTTTGTAGTCAGGGAATTATAAAGGAATGAAAAAAATATTACTATGTGCAAAGTATTGTGAAGTGCTTTTAAGATATAAATACTTAATTAAAAATACAAAATATTGTCATAAATAGTTAGCTTTGATATTCATTGTTGGAATCTCTCTCATTATATACACTTTGCCAGACTCTTTATCATGTAAAGAGAGTTTCATTCTGGAACTACAGTGCTCTCTTCCTAGTGGAATGGAAGGCTTGTGTTATAGGATATAATATATTCAGTGATGCTTTGGCCTATATTTGCTACCTAGCCATTATAAGGAAATGGTATCCTGTTGTGAAGTATGCCAACAGTTCTCCAAATGTATTTAAAGGAAATTACATTAGAGGGACTTTAGATTCCAGGATGGCAAAATATAATTTCCTGAAAATGTAGTTGCCAATGTTACCACCTTGACTCTCCCTTATCCCTGCACTTAAGAGTCTCTTGCTATGGCTAGTTTTAATTTCCCTGGTTTTGTCTTTTTTTTCATCTCTAGCATAATCTTCCTCCTCTTTGTCATTTTTCCTTTTCATACCATATTATAACTGCAACCTATCTACATCCTTGCTTCATTCCTCACCCTTCACCAATCATTTCCTCAGATTATTCTTTTCAGCCTCCTAATTAATGTTTTCTTACTTTTTTTATACTAAAAGGAAATGTTGGAAAGCATTCTAGCTAATGCTACAGTGTCTTCATTTAAACTATATAAGACATTTAAATTTAGTCTAATGTTATCTTGCTATTGGCACAAGAAGTCTATTAATTTATTAGTTCTTATCTATTACATATATTTGTTGTTGTAAATATTTATTCTTAATATCACTAGCTGACCTGGTAGAGTATTATATACAGAAAATTCATTGGACTTACATAATTTCCAGTATTCTTTTTCATATTCTAAAGGTAGATGGTTGTGAATTGGTATTACTTTAGTCTTCATTTGAAAAACCTAGACAGGTACTTTAAAACTATCCCTTATTTTAAACCGAATTTCAACTTGTGCAGGGGACAGTAACTTACTTGGATTTCCATGAAATATTTTATAAACTAAAAATATCTCAAGAAAAAAATGGCTGTATATTAGGTGACCAAGCCTCTTTTAGACTATGGAAATGAAGTGGGTCAATTAACATATCAGTTATTTAAAACAGTAATTGCTTGCTCTTTTCAGGCACTGTGCTAAGTATACAACAAAGTTAAGAAACTTAGGTTCTGAAAAAAAGGCATTAGAACCAGTTCTCTTTTGATTCCTAGTTCTTCTTTCCTCTGTATCATGGTGTAGTTGGATATGAGCATGAAGTAAATGAACAAAACTTTTCTGGATGACACTAGCCTTAATACTTTATTCCTTGTCCTATTTTAATTCGGTTTAGAAGACAACACTTTTACAGGAGTCATAGCACCAGGGGATTTCAAGGCCAACAATAGATTCATGGCAATTTTCTTGTTCAGAAGGGTGTCATACTCCTTAATGTGTTTAGACCAGATTTTTCTGAAATAGAAACTAAATATGTAATCCTAATTATACTTTATTTACAGTCTTTTAGTGAGTTCAAAGTGATTCACATGTTGCCTCATTTATATTACTAATTACTAATAAGACAAATTATAAAACTACAATTATTTATTCTTAATTGCTTTTGTTTCTTGTATCAACTAGCCAGATCCTTCCCTCATGAAGAAAATGTAATGTTCTAGATCAACAGTTCTTAAAGTGTTGTCCAAGGGGTCTGGAGGATCCCTAAGACCTTTTAGGACTCTGCAAAGTTAAATAATCTTAATAGTTATAATAATATTACGACATTATTTGTCTAGTAAGGCATTCCTTCTTTTTCCAACCACATTTGTATTTGATGTTGGATTTTCTTTATGTACTTCAATCAACAATTTTGCAATAGATGAATTTTAACAGATAAGAGAATTCAGGTGTCTTCTATTAAAACAAAGTATAAAGTGGGCCTAAGACTAAAAAGCTTGCTAGTTTAATTGTTATTGTTTTTATCTCAAATGTTCTGTGATAGTAAAGGGTACAAGATGGTATAGCATTTCAGAGTTTGTAATATAGGAAATGTGGTAAGGAAGTTGGGCTTAAGATTTCTCTGTCTACTCTAAAAAGTAAACTCATAACTTAAAGGCTTTCCTTTACATATGCAGCTGTTATTTTTTATTATATTAAGAAATAAGAAAAGAGACTAAATGTTGTGTTCTAGAATTTTTTTTTTTTTTGCAAGGCATTGGGGTTAAGTGGCTTGCCCAGGTTCACACAGCTAGGTAATTATTAAGTGTCTGAGGCCGGATTTGAACTCAGGTACTCCTGACTCTACGGCCAGTGCTCTATCCACTGTGCCACCTAGCTGCCCCATGTTCTAGAATTTTAAGGGAAGAAAATGGAAATATTGAAGGGTATTGTACAGAATCCTGGTTCTAATTTCATTTTTCCTAATTGTATGTAATGGGTGTGTCCACTGGGGCAGAGGATAAGCCTGTCTGGAAGGTTGCTGAGAGGTAATATTGGATTAGAGTTGCATCATAGATGTTGACCATAAATGCTGTCTATCTCATCTTCCCCAAGGAACTTCTGGTAAAGTCTGTCCAAAGGATGCGGTTCTAGTTTTTGTTTCTTTTTTTGTGTTCTTTATTTTTCCCCCTAATCTTCCCCCACCCCCAGAAGGCAGTCTGTTAGTCTTTGTATTGTTTTCATGGTATACGTTGATCTAAGTTGAATGTGATGAGAGAGAAATCATATCCTAAAGGAAGAAAAATAAAGTATAAGAGATAGCAGAATTACATAATAAGATAACTTTTTTTCCCCTAAATTAAAGGTGATAGTCTTTGGTCTTTGTTTAAACTCCACAATTCTTTCTCTGGATACAGATGGTATTCTCTATCGCAGATACCCCAAAATTGTCTCTGATTTGTTGCACTGATGAGATGAGCAAGTCCATCAAGTTTGGTCATCACCCCCATGTTGCTGTTAGGGTGTGTACAATGTTTCTGGTTCTGCTCAGCATCTGTTCATACAAATCCTTCCAGGCTTCCCTGAATTCCATCACATACATATACCACAATTTGTTAAGCTATTCCCCAATTGAAGTACATTTATTTAATTTCCAATTCTTTGCCACCACAAACAGGGCCTCTATGAATATTTTTGTACAAGTGATGTGTTAGCCTTTTTCACAATCTCTTCAGGGTATAGACCCAGTAGTGGTATTGCTGGATCAAAGGGTATGCACATTTTTGTTGCCTAGTTTTTCTTAACGGGAATGATCACAAGGGATTCTGTTGTCTGTTGTCTGTTGTCTGTGGTCCAGGCAAAAATTGTTTCTTAACTCAATTTCCTGAATTGACTGTGCACTTTTTGTTTTATTACCTTTAGTTAATCCATTTTCCCCCTACTTTCTTTCCATGTCTACTTTTTCCCTTTGAAATGCCAACTTTTTAATGAAGCCTATTCTGATTTTATAATCACAACTCCTTTCCTCATCTGATTTCACAGTTCTGACACGTTTTTCATTATGCTAAATTATTTGACGAAGTCTTATCCTTCTTATCCTCCGTGTCTAGATTATAGGTTTCTTGACTGAATAGCACTCCATATTTGCATTCCCCCATAGGACACTGTGCATCATTCCTGCCTTTGACATTCATTGTCCCCAAGCAACTCTAAATGCTGATTATTTTCATTGATGGAGGTTTTTTTTTAAATGCTGGAAATTTCACTCCTATCATCTCTGTCTAGTACTTAGTAAATTACAGATTCAAACCCTCCCCCCCCAAAAAAAATTATCCTGAGCAGAGAACTAGGTCCTGAAAGTCCATGAAAGGAGATTTTTTTGTATATGTGTAATATATTTGTAGTATTTTAGATATTACAACCTCCTTTTCCCCTCCAAAAAGAGAATTTCTACGTTCTTAATCTCTAAATATTCCTTCATATGTTTCTGTTTAGTAGCAAGGCTACAAACAAGAAAGTGATCGGGACTAATCCTTGTAGCATCCTTTTGTCATGAATAATGTTCTTGTTTTTGATAGTTGGAACTGAGTCACTGGTTAAGGAAGCTTGTGTATGGCCATAGAACAAAGCTGGAATTAAATTTTCTAGCTTCCACTATTATCTTGTGACCATGTAAGAAGAGAAACTGATTGTAGTATCTTTATTTAACAAAAGGGTGATACAAGTGTGATTGTTGCCATTCCTTTTACTTTTGATATTTTAGTGTACATGTCCATATAAACCTTCATATTTTTAATAATATAGTTTGACATATAAATGGGTTATTCTGCTATGTTATTTGAGAAAGAAATATAAATTTTGACTGCTTTTGGACTCTGATATTTTTATGTCCCTGTCCTCCTGACTCCCCATTCTTGGCTAGTATTTTGGTTGGCTAGGTTACTGCAGTGTTGTGAGTCAATGTCTCCCTTGAACTGGGTAAATATTTTATAAGTGAATCTTAATATTAAAATTTATAAGTGAAAATTAATAAAAATTGTTGTTAAGATAATGACTATATAAAACACTTTGACCAGATGACCAAAGCACTAAACAGTGTAGGACAGTAAGGAAAAAAAGCATGAAACAAGAAATCAAAACTTTATTCTGCTAAAACTATGTGACCTTGAGCAAATTACTTAACTTGCCTAGATTTCAGCTTCTTCATTTTAACTTAAACCCATTTCAGGTCCAGTTTATAAATCCTACAATTGTCCATAATAGCTAGTTTTAAAATAGGTTTCTGTAATTGTTCCTCAGCTGCCTTCCTCCTTCCAGGCTTATCTTTTTTTTTTAAATCTCTTACCTGGTGACCTTGTTAGCTCCTATAGATTTAATTATCTCTATGCAAATATCTGAACCATATTTCTAGTCCTAATCTTCCTCTTATCTCCTAACACTGAATACTTTTCAATGGATTTCCTAAGGGCTTCTCTAAAGGAATGCTTTATCTTTCCCTCTCAAATCATCACTTTCCTGGAACATAATCAGATACTGTTGCTGTTGAGGGTCACCAAAACTGTCATCCAAATATTTGACATTTAAAGCCTTTCACAAATGGATTTCAAAGGACCTCTTCCTCATATATGATACTCATCATCTCTGTGCCTTTGCATTAACTGGCCATGTCTGGAATGCATATTTTTCATCTCTGCCTCTTAGAATAACTTCTTTTATGATTTAGCTCAAATTCCCATTCTACATGAGGTATATTCTTATCCTTTTAGCTGCTAATGCCTTTGTATCTATAGTGTATATACTTCTAGATGCATATCTCCCCCTTTCCCCAACATTAGACTCTAGTATCCTCTTGGGTAGGAACTATTTCAGTTTTATTTTTTTACCCCAAAGTGCCTAGCACATAATAGATACTTAATAAATATTTGCTGATCTATATATTATTAAAACCCATCAGTCATTTGTTTTGCATCTTGAAGTAATAACCAAGCACAGTGTTCTTTTTACTTTTTAACTTAGATCCATAGAGTGGTCAGGTTTTATTGAAGACAAATAGTGACTAGGTGTATATCCACAATCTGATTTTTAGTAAGGACATTTTAAGGCTCACATATCATGGGGGGGGATTGGATAATTTATTGATTTTCATTTATTTGTTTTCAGTAATATGGAGTCCTGAGTATGATCAACTTTTTGAGCCTCATCTATATAATGAGGAGGATAATATTTGTCCTGTTCATCTCATAGGGCTGTGGGGGATCATGCTTCTTAATTTTTTTATTTAAGGCAGTGAGATTAAGTGACTTTTCCAAGGTCACACAGCTAGGCAATTATTAAGTATCTCGGGCTGGATTTGAACTCAGGTCCTCCTGAATCCAGGGCTGGTGCTCTGTCCACTGCGCCACCTAGCTGCCCTGGGATCCTACTAAAATCCATACTCTGTTTTATTATTCTCTTGTGATACTCTTAACTAAAGCTTTTGCCATTTTAACAGGTAATTTTTTTCTTTTTCTTTTTTTCAGGTAATTTTTTCAACAGACTTTCACAGTCCACATTTACACTGTTAATATTCATTCTCAAGGTTCAAAAATCCAATAAGACATTAGAGTTATGAAGACATGCAGGCATAGAACCCAGACCCTGATCGATCTTGACCTCAATCCTTAATTAAAAGCTGGAATCTACTGAGTGAGAACAGTTATCTCTTGAGTTCAGGTCCTTGAAAATTTGAACATTCAGAGCTTCTGTATTAGGTAGGAGAATTATCTTTACTGCCATTTTTTGAGTACATTATATACTGTGCACTGTGGAATCAGACACATAATAGCTTTAGGATTCTGGGGTAGAATTTGTGGGAGAACTTTGGACTAACCAAAATTCTTTCCATGATTATAGTGAAAAGTACACTGCATATTTAAACCAAGAACTAAAGCAATTTGACACCTATTAATGAGCCATGATTATATTTGTAGTCCAAGTATCCCTCCTCAAAACCTTCTTTCTTTCCCCTTCCCCCACAATCCTGTGTGAATTGAAAATAATCTTGGGCTGGCTTAGTTCAGAGAGATGAAAAAGTAGCTGAGTTTTGGCATGTTCCTGTTTGTAATGAAAGGATAGTGATATCATGGGATGTATTTTGGGGGGAAATATAATCTTTGCCAGATGTATGAGCTTAAACTCAGGGTAGTGATTCTTTAGGAGGGATGACATGGAATAATAAAGAGAAACTTCTGAGAATAATCAACTGGAGAGTGAAAAAGTCATAAAATTTTAGAATTGGAAGTGATCAGCACATTCATTCTAAACTCCCTTATCTTTTGGGTTAGGAAGTTAGGAACAAAAGAGATTACATGAATTGGCCAGAGGCGCATAGTAATGGCAAAGCAAGCTGTTTTCCTATTCTCTGCCTCAGTGTTCTCTTTACTATTTAACACAGAAGATCCATAGAGTGATCAGGTTACAAGTGTCTTACATTGTTTAACAAAGACTGTTCCTCTTTTATGTAACCATGGCCCGGAGGGTACCCCAGAGTTTAGGGTTGTTAGACCCAGGTTGGAATTGAGAATATTTTTCTTTCTTTTTCAAATAAGTTTATATTGATATTTTCTGTTTTTTTTTTTTTTTAATTTCATCATTGTTATCCCCGGTAATCCTCTTCCTCCCAAGGAACCATCTCATGACAAGTATTTTTTTTTTTTAAAGAGAGGGGGGGAAAAAGTCATTACCTAACATGTGCAATGTGTCTCACCTCCACAAAGGGGTAGAGTGGGAGGGGAATCTTCTTGCAGCTCTTTATTTGAATCCTGTTTAATTTTTAGATTTTTTTTTTATATTTTTGGTTTTTTTTTTTTAGTGTGAAGCAATTTAGCCAAAGCTGTCAATTTAAGTGCATTTAATTTTTTCTTTGACCCTTCCCTTGTTCTTAAAGTTAATAAACAATTTGTTGTTTACAAGGTATTGTCAAGGAAAGACTTCTTGGCAAGTCACATTTGGGGCCTCAATGATCTTAACCTCTAAAATGGTAGGGCAGAAAAATAAGCACAGTTGCCAATTGAAATTAGCCAAGTAAAGCATTTCAAAAACTTAGAAGTGCTAAATAATTTAGTAATCATCTAAAGAAGTAATCATCTTGATGAATGTTATTTTTTTCTACATTCAAACTTGTTTTACTTGTAATTTCTTTGTTTCCTTTTTTTTAGGTTTTTGCAAGGCAATGGGGTTAAGTGACTTGCCCACGGTCAAACAGCAATTATAAGAATCTGAGGTCAAATTTGAACTTAGGTCCTCCTGACCCCAGGGTTGGTGCTCTATCCACTGTACCACCTAGCTGCCCCTCCTTGCAATTTCAAGCTGCTTAAGGAAAGCTTTATAAAGGAGAGGGAGGGGTAACAAGTATATGGGTGGTATCCTATTTATGTGAGAGTTACTATGTATGGAGAGTAGCATCATAGTGCTACTGAATAGAATCAAATATTTATTTGATAAATTAGAAGGATGCTCTTCCCATCTTACCCTCAATACTCAAAACCCACCTTCTACTAAAGGCTTTGCTTTGTCTTATTATAAATAAATACTGTTTGCAAATTCTCTCCCCTTTTGGAATATGAACTTCTTGAGGGCAGGCATTATATTTTTGCTTTTCTTTGTATCCCCAATAATTTTGGTGGCTGAGTGAAGATGGATGTATGTGGGTAGAGACTTGAGGCAAAGAAAAGGCAGTCTAGTTGTGAGATGATGAAAGTGATTGTGGAGAGAATGGGATACATGAGTAAGGCTGAAATATTAGACTCATCAACAGTTTAAACATGTGGAATAAATTTGAGAGACAAATTGAGGATGATACTGAAGTTTTGAGTCTGAGGTGTTTGAGGTGACAGAGGATAGTAACATTTCTCGATTGTAATAGAAAAATTGGAAGAAGGGAAGGGTTTGGGGGAAAATTTGAGTTTTGTTTTGGACATTGAGTCCTTTGGAACATACAATTCAAGATGTCCAATAGGCAGTTGCCAGGACAACTTAAGGAAAGAAGTCTGGCTATGCAGATCTATGAAGAGTAAGCATCATTATTGTACCCACAATAGAGTACCCATCTCAGGTGTTCATTTGAACTATTTGTGCCCGATTTGTGGTAGAGTATTGTTCTGATCAACCACA
The DNA here is from genome assembly GCF_037893015.1 of Macrotis lagotis. Taxonomy (NCBI): domain Eukaryota; kingdom Metazoa; phylum Chordata; class Mammalia; order Peramelemorphia; family Peramelidae; genus Macrotis; species Macrotis lagotis. The sequence goes on from NC_133666.1 coordinate 356,013,057, forward strand.
GTTAAACACATTGTAATTTGTCTCTTAATGCAGTGATATATTTTGGTCTTCTTTGATAATGAAGAACAGGAACCAACCAAGCAAACAACCTTCTCTCTTACTCTCTTAATCTTTACAGTTATCCTCACTGATTTCCTTTGACTTTCCTTTTAACCAAAATATTTCCCCTTTTTATTCCTTGGAGGACCACTCTTGGTTGAGGTATAGAGAACATATACATTAGTATCTAAAAAAAAACTTAAAACACAAATTTATTCAAATAAAGAATACTTGTTAATGCCATTTGATAATTCTCCCTATTACCTATTAATTTCTGTCAGTCATCTAGATTGTGATTACTCCTATCTTTTCCAGGGATACTACTCATTTTATCACAAATCTTTGTCATTGTCTTATCATAAGTTCAGTTTGAATGCCCATCTTACGTACTTACTATTAGAATGATCAAATCTTCCTTTAAATAGCCAGATTCCTCTGTAACATTTTTTGTTTTGGGGGATCACTGCTAAAGTGGCATTCTGTAGCATTTCCCCTAGATTTCTGACCAGTTTAATTTGATTACACACAAGTATTATTTTAGTTTAGAAACCAAATTATGCCATAGGACCAAAAAAAAGATTGAAAATCTCAATGAAATCTATATTTTATTAATTCAATGAATTAGGTTCTTCAAAATGTGAAAACTTTCTCATATTTTTATTGTGTATAATTTATATTTATTATTCTATTCTTTCCTATCTTTGAAAAGCAGATTTACTTCTATTTATCTCAGAAACCTTCGCTGACTATAGTCATTACCCTTAGATAACTAGAGCAACATAGTCTATTTTTTGTTTGGTTTTGTTTTTGTATTTGGTTTTCCCTTCATATTCTTTTCTGAATGTACTTCTTTCCCCATTCCCCCAGCTTTTTTTTCTCTTAAGAAATGAGATTTTTCTTACACTAAAGGTTAAAGAGAGGGGAAAAAAAGATAACCTATCAGACTAAAAAAGAACAGTGCAGTTAGATAAATCAACACATTGGATTCATTTGACAGCATTTGTAATGTTCTGTGTTATTGTCTGCCATCTTTGCACTGAAGGAAGAATGGCAGATTTTTCAAATTCTTGGTACAGGCTTGATCATTAAAATCTGGTAGCATTTGGTTTCATGTCATTGTTCTTTTTTGGTTTTAGATTATTGTAGTAAGTATCTTGTTTTTCTATTTTTGCCTACTTTACTCTGTATCAGGTATTATTTAGTTTTCTCATGTTTCTCTGAATTTGGTATTAATCATTAGTACATTCATATGCTCCAGTTTTTTTAGTCATTTCCAAATCAGTGGGTACCTACTTTGTCTCAAGTTCTTTGCTACTACAAAAAATTTGTTGTGATGAGTATTTTGTCATATATAGGATCTTTCTTTCAGGCAATGTATTTTAATGAGAAAAATATAATTCACACTGGCAATTTATTTTAAACAATATAGGATATATTTATTGGGTTGATGGTTGATTTATTTCAGTTTTTCTAATTCCTTTTACTGTTTGTTCACAGCTATAGTTTCTTTAAATGAGAATTTGAGAATTTACTTTGAGAATTGTCATGATGAGATCTTCTATCACAAGAACTGCATTATACAAGATATGTACTAGTAGAATGGTGAAATAGTAATGCATAGAATATTGGACCAGGAGTCACCCATCAATGTTCAAATCAAGCCAAGTCATACATGCCATAGGTTCCTGACAAATAATCATGCAGTTTGCTTGAAGAGTTCCAATGAGGTGGAATCTAACATTTCTTGAGGCATATTATTCAATTTTTGTATGAATTTAATCCATAGAATTTTCCCTAACATCAAGTGAAGACTTTTTGTGCCTCAGATAATTTTCAACACTAAGTTATATAGGATAAGTTGCTTTGTTGGAGGGAGCTTTAAGACATTCATTCTGACAGATCTTTCTATGTTTACCCTATACAAAATAGACCAGGAAAATAAAGTTATTTATACTAATATTTTCTCTATAGAATCCTTAATAGGCTAAAAAGATGCCTAGTATTTGCTCATACAGTAAAATTTTGTTAATTCAAACTATTTAGGAGATGACATCAGTATTGTTAACGTTACTTAAACATTCTTATCCTCAATTTTCTCATCTGTAAAATAAGGATAAGCCATAGTGTTGGGAAGACTCAAATTAGATAATATATTCGGTCATTTTAATAGACAAACATCAGTCAACCAACAGAATCAATCTAAAGAATTTAAAATTCTTAATTGTAGGCAATTTCTTAATGCACTTTCAGTCTCATTACAAGAATTCTTGTTTGGAGTTAACAGAGGTTAAGTGACTTGCCCAGGATCACACAGATAGTAAATTTCTGAGGGTGTATCTGAACTCAATTCTTCCTGACTCTAGGCCCAATCAATACTCTAACCACTGAACAACCAAGCTACCTTTTAGAGTTCATAAATATTTTTATATGAGTGATAGTTATGAAGTTAAGCATGCTTAAATGTCTTTATTTCCTTTAAGCACTTAAAAAATTCCTCCTAAATTTTGTTCAACTAATAAACCAACCTTATTTAATGCCAGGCAACATGATAGTTATAGAAGGTAAAGATCAAAAGAAAAATCCAAATGATACTTGCCTTTAAAATGTGTGCAATCCATCCAGGAGAAATAGTGTAATGAAAATAAGTAATGAGTGTGTGTGTGTGTGTGTGTGTGTGTGTGTGTTATGTATGTATATATGTATAGTAAATATAATATAATGAGGGCTTCTAGCAGTTAGAGGGGATTAGGAAAGACTTCATGTAGGAGTTGGAAGATAGTGAACTGAGCTTTGAAGGAAATTAGAGTTTCTAAAAGAGGTGGACATAAGAAGGGGGGTCATTCCAGGGAAATAGCCCTGTAAAGGCACAGAAATGGGACTTCAAGGACCCTGTCTGAGGAAAAGTGGGCATTTTATTATAGACATATAGAGCAGATTACATAAAAGATGAATATTTTGGCTATACCAGAGTATATATGTGAGGAGGGAAATAATAAAATAATATCCCCAAAGTTTTAGGGTCTTTTAAAGCTTAACTTAAATACTTTAATAACTTTTAGAACACTATGTATAATATGTATAATAAGGTAGAATGGAAGTTAGATTGTTAAATTATTTATATATTAAGCAGGGAACTTTTTATTATGTCCTGGATACAATAGAGAACCATTGGAACTTTGGGTCAGAGAAGTGACATATTCATACCTATGCTTTGGAGATACCACTTTGGCAGGCATGATTATGTATGGGATCTTTGGTCTGATAAGAATAGAAATTCCTGATGAGTAGAATTCATATCAATGAGGTTGTATTGAATAAGATAAGGTTGATAACTGAAAAAAATTGGGAAGGAGTTTTAATAAGGGAAAAAAGTTGATATTTGTTTGGCAAGGTTTGCAAAGATTTTTACACATTATCTTCTACGGATTCCAGGTTTCAGCAACATCTCTGTGAAAGTACCTATAGGTAGCATAAGTCTAATTTTTGTTTTGTTTTTATTACAACATTTAGGAAGGGGCAGCTTGGTGCATTAGATAGATTACTAACCCTGGAGATAGGACTACTTGAGTTCAATTCAGCCTCAAGACAACTTGATACTTACTTGCTGTGTGATCTTGGACAAGTCAGTTAAACCCAATGCCTAACCAAAAAAAAAAAAAAAGAGAGAAAATTTAGAGAATACTTTCACTCTATGAGAGTTCTTATAATAAAATTTAAAAAAATTAAGTAAAACTGATCATATAGTGACCTCATTTGAAAGTACATTCAGTATTCCATATATCTAGCAACGTCAATTTTTTTTAACAAAAATCTATTTTCTCTTCCTATGATACCCTTTAATAGAAGAGAGAGTGAGAGAAAATAAACAAATTCCTTGTAAAAAAGTAAATAATTCAAAGTCACTCAGCTAAAGACTGTCAGAACCAGGATTTGCATCCTGGTTTCCATGACTTCAGGGATTGCAAATTTATCAACTTGACCACATTCCTTCTTTAATGACTGATGTTTAACACATATTTAAAACATTAATTCAAAGTTGAATGCAGTTTGGGTAAATTGTTTTCTCAGTAAAATATGTATACAGAAAGGATTTATTCTGTTTTGCAATTCTTTTTGTTGTAGTTAAGGTAGAAAGCACACTGTTTCTGTAATTTAATGCTGCCAACACTCCTGGGACTCCAATTAGAGCCTTTGCTTCTCTTGGCAGGCATTTACCTTCCAGTGTCCAGGTGTGTCCTCAAATCAGGTATAACCAGCTTAATATGCTTGAGCTAGAATATAGTTGATTTTTCAAAAGTGAGTCAGAATTTCCCTTCTAAAACTATACGTAAAATTGACCATTGTGGGAAATTGAAAGACACATAGCCCACCGAAGGGAGATATATGACTTGTTCATTATCTCCTTTATGGCAATTAATTTTGTTAAGACATTGACGATAGAACTTTCTGGGTTTTTTCCCTTCAATTAAACTGTCTGAAAACATTCATAGAATGTGGTTGCTTGAGTAAGTTAATTATCAAATACTTAGTTTCATTTACTTTGACTAAAATCTTGTTTCTTGTCCCATTATGTCATGAAGGTGACCCCTGAGTTTCTGAAGGTTTTGTGAGAACTCAGAATCTGGTAATTCTTTTTTTTTTTAAATTGTTTATTTATTTTTGAATTTTACAATTTTTATCCTAATCTCACCCCCCCCCCCCAGGTAGTCTTTTAGTCTTTATATTGTTTCCGTGCTATATATTGATCTAAGTTGAATATGTTGGGAGAGAAATCATATCCTTAAAGGAATAGCAAAATTACATAAGATAACCTTTTTTTAAAATTAAAGGTAATAGTCTTTGGTCTTTGTTCAAACTCCACAATTCTTTCTTTGAAAAGACACCCCAAGGGGTGGCGTAGTGGCGTAGTGGATAAAGCACCAGCCTTGGAGTCAGGAGTACCTGGGTTCAAATCCGGTCTCAGACATTTCATAATTACCTAGCCGTGTGGCCTTGGGCAAGCCACTTAACCCCATTTGCCTTGCAAAAACCTAAAAAAAAAAAAGAAAAGACACCCCAAATATGTCACAGATACCCCCAAATTGTCCCTGATCATTGTACTGATGGAATGAGTGAATCCATCAAAGTTGATCATCACCCCCATGTTGCTGTTAGAGTAATAGTGTTCTATAACATACATATACCATAACTTATTCAGCTATTTCCCAACTGATGAACATTCACTCAATTTCCAATTCTTTGCCATCTGATAATTTTTAATGTGAGAGACTTTGGGCATATGCTCACAGATAGCTTATCTTTTCCAACATGACTCTCCCCCCCCCCCCCAAGCTGAGCTTAAGTATGCTTAGAGATTTGTCTACTAAATGTGGATATTTTGTGGATTTACAAGAATAAAATTACAATTCCTTGTATTTAAATAATCTATTTTCTGCTAATTTTTCATTTGATAACTTGAGGAACTACTTTGATTTGTATTTAAGATTTCTTTTTTTCTTTAGGTTTTGCAAGGCAATGTGCCCAAGGCCACACAGCTAGGTAATTATGATGTGTCTGAGGCCGGATTTGAACTCAGGTACTTCTGACTCCAGGGCTGGTGCTCTATCCACTGTGCCATCTAGCCGCCCCCTAGATCTAAGATTTCTGTTTTTTTGTTGTTTTTTTTTTTAGATTTTGCAAGGCAATGGGGTTGAGTAACTTGCCCAAGGCCATATGGCTAGGTAATTAAGTGTCTGAGGTCGGATTTGAACCCAGGTACTCCTGACTCCAAGGCCGGTGCTCTATCCACTGTGCCACCTAGCTGCCCCTGATCTAAGATTTCTTGACATTTTTTTCCCTTTTATGTAAGTATTTCCTCCTGGAAGGCAAATCACATTCTATTGGCATTTTATCTTCTGTGACACTTGTTCATGTCTAACCAATAAATTCTTCACAGGGAGTTCAGGCAATGGGGAAATGTGCTATTGAGAAGACATTCTCTAAATCTCTAATGCTTACTGAATCAAAATGAGAAATAGGTAGCAAGACTTGGGATTCTTATGCTTTATTATCATATAATGAAAGTCTTCTTTAAATTGTCATTTTCTAAGTACTATCATTTATTACTATCACTTTATGGCTTAGTGTCTACTAGACAAAGTGATTTTCCTCACATTAGGACATGTGATATATAGGTACTTGATGAATAAAACTTTTTTTTAAGTTTTATAACACTCAAATTTTGAATGTTTAATGAGGTATTCTTTCTGCTTTCTTAGAAATAGATATTTCCCAATTATTGCACAAATCTGTGCATTTTACCAGACTACTCTCATCATCTCTTAGTTTTCATAATGAATCTTGCTTAATTGGAGAATTTTACTGTTAAATTTGGATTGAATATGAAAGTAGGATTTGAAGATAGGAAGGTCTAAGTTCAAAATCCTGTCTCTGACTTTGTAGCTTTTTAACTATGGAGAAGTCACTTAACTTATCTATGTCTCAATTTCCATATCTATAAAATGGAAATATTAATAGTGGGGTCAAATGAGGTAGGATGAAGAACTCTTTGCAAAACTTGAAGACTATACAAGTGATGGCTGGTATTTTTCCTCCATATGATTCCCACCCCCAGGAAAGCTTTCCTTTAAAGTTACATAAATGGGCATATATAAAGATGACTAGGATCTAGCTAGGTGGTAAAAGTAGATAAGAGTGCTGGGTCTAGTGTCAGTAGTAGGACCCTGCCTGAGTTCAAATCTAGCCTCAGACACTTATTGTGTGGCCCTAGGCTAGTCACTTAACCCTGTTTATCTCAGTTTCTTCATCTGTAAAATGAGCTATAGAAAGAAATGGCAAACAACTCCTATATCTTTGCCAAGAGAGCCCTGAATGGGATCATAAAGACAAGATTGAAGTGCTTGCTCAGCAAAGGTGGTTAGACAAACTTAAATAGTTTATAATCATGATTGTATATAGATCATTTTAATAGGGGAAGGTCTCAGTGAAATGAGGACTAAATACTTTCATTGAGATTATTTAATATTTTTTATCCATTGATAGTCTATTATTGGTTTGGGTGTGACAGAATACTGTGAATCTTTCTCGGGTATAATTCTGTTCTGCAAATATAGAATTGCAAGTAAATAGAGCATCTTATTTACAGACAATCAACTTAGAAAGAAATTATTTTTGTTATAGAATTCTTTATTATAATGGTATCGTTAATACAGATTAGTTTTTAGCATAAGATTTTTTTTTTCAGATAATGGAAAAACAGTTAAGAGATTATACTGGATCCAAGGCCAACTTGGATAATATTTGGTAGTCCTTAGGACTAATGTTCTGGCACCCCTAACTCAAAGTCAGTATGTTTTAAAGTTTATTAGATTTTTGCAATCATAGATTTGGAATTGGAAGGGACTTAGGCTGACCATCTAGTCAAACCTGTTTACTTGATAAATATAGGAACAAGATCTATGGGCATTGTGATTTGTCCAAAATAATACACATCAGAGAATTTGAATCCAGGTCCTCTTGACTGTAGAGCCTGTAGAGTGGAATTTCCAGTGAATCACATTAAAAAGTCTTGGATAATTCATTTAACCTGATTTTAAGCTTAGTTAATTTGATTAATAGAATAGAACAAGGAAAATTTTTTTCTTTCTAGTTCTGCTTATTAGCTAGATAGACCTGATGCTAAATCTTCCCTGCGCCCCCCCCCCCCCCCCCATGAAAGAATTTAACAAGTTACAGCCTTTCAGGTTTTTACTACAGGCTATATTTTAATATCAAAGAGTTCTTATGAGGAAATGACTATTTCCTTCCCTGTATATACATATGTATACCAATCTGAAGACTCTGGCATTATGAAATCTCTTGCTACACTTTGAATGTCTAGCATTATCAGGAAATGTTGCAACACATGCAATACATATACCCTCTGTTTTTGACACTATTGCCAGGCAGGAAGGTGGGAGTAAGTGACTGACTGGATAGTTATAAATAGTAGATGGCTTTTATCACAGGATGTAGCTTCATTACTGGATAACTTTTGCCAACACCAGGTAAAAGTTCTATTGCACAAATCTCATCTTTCAAATTCTCTCCACATTTTCTTGGAACTTGTGCATGCCTCCCAATATATATTTAAAGCCCAACTTGTACTCTTGTTTTCACAAAAGATGCTATAAAGTTTTGCTTGAGGACATTCAGTTGGGGGACTCAACTAGTCCATGGATAGTCCACTCTGCTTTCAGGGTTAGGATGTTTCCCCTTTCATCAAGCCTCCTGCCAGGTTTCATTCTCTGCTCCTAGTTCTGCTCAGCAGGACTATGCAGAATAGACCCAATTCCTCTCCCACATCAGATTTTTGATGAAAATTATCAAGTCCTTGAATATCTTCTCTTCTCAAGGTTAAACACCTCCAGTTTCTTAAGTTTCTCCTTAATAAGAGACCTTGAAGAGCAGGACTTTGAAGGCTAGAAAAGTAGTTGTTTTCTGTTTCATCATGTCTTTACTAAAATGAAATAGCCAAGACTGAACTCAGTCACCCAGCTATAGCCTGACCAGAGCAATATAACTGTTGTCTTCCTATCCCTGGACATCATGCTTTTCCTAATTGAACCTATATTTGTATCATCTGTTTTTCCCCTGATCATATCACAGTTGACTCTGTGAGGGCTTTTTAGTGACTAAAACTTCCAGGCTATATTTACTTATTTTACTTAATACTACAGTGCTAAGTGAAGTGTCACCATGTTTTACTTTGGATGTTCTTGAATAAGATTTTAAATAAACATTCTAAATATTGTATTTGATAACATCATAACGTATTTGTAGGAGGGAAAATATATTTCATATCTTACTTTGCTTTGCTCTTTGATTCTATCTTTTATTTCAATATGCCCCTGGTTGACTTAGTTAAAGTAAATATATTGGTAGGGCTTCATGAACTATGTACAATCTCTCACATATCCCTTGACTCTGGGATAACTTTCTAGGGTACCACATGTGAGGGGGCCCTGGGTAAGTATAAATGTTGTTCCATAACTTTTTATTAGTCATTAAATAAATCTGTGTTGTGATAACATAATATAATTGGAGTGCTGAGTTGCTTTTAAAAAACTCTTAGAAATACAAGCTAGGGATACATAGAATCATCATACCATCATAGAATAGATATTGGTTTTTTCAGGGGACTTCTATTAGAGTTGTGATTATGATGGAATCACCCCATGCTAGTTCCTTGCCCATAGTCACACAGATCAACTGAATCAGGTTTCTTGTGAACCCAGGCTCCAATATCAACATTCTCTCCATTCCACCAGACTGTCTTTATAAGTAGGTATCCATCAAAGTGGGAAAAATAGTAATATACTTTCTAGTTGAATGTTCTTACCTGGCCTTTTAATGAACCAGTCATTTCAACAGGAGGTGAATGGTGAATGCTAGGGTGGAAAACATTATGTTAATGTCAATTCTTGAGATTAGTTCAGTTTTAGACCAGATCTGAGTTGTTAGGGAGTAAGACGGAAGAAACAGGATGGGAAAACTTTTTTTGAGATGAGTTTAATTGCTGCCTAATAGTAGGCACAAAATCTTGATGCTAGCATTCAGATTCCTTACTGAGAGGTAAGTACTGAGTATTGAGAGGTACTGTTTCCTGATGCTGCTTTAACATTAGATACCAATAGCCTAGAGCTACAATGGAAATATGGAAATAACCATTTTCTAGAGACTAGGGAACAAAGTGTTGTTTTCTCAGAATTATTTATTCTGCAAAGTGCATATACATGTATGTTTATGTATCTATGGAAGACATTCTGTTGTGAAATTCATTATGAAGGAACTGAAACATTCATTATTTGATTCAGATTAATATACTTCCATAAATTATAGGTGTGTGTCTGCACTCTTGAGTGTGCATGAATGATGGGACCAGACCAGAAGAATGTAAATAAAAAGCACTGGATTAGTTTCTGGTGTCCAATTGTAAGTTTCACTTACAAAAATGTAAACTTTCAGATTAGTAGATTATCAATAGATTAGTTGATCTGAAGGAGAGAGATCATTTCATCTGTGGGGATAGTTTTTTTATCGATACAGATTACCTTCCCTGAAGACATAAAAGGATATTTAGTTAATTACTAAATTACTCCATGGTCAATATTCTGGTGATATTTCTACATTTGTGTAATCTGACCTTTGAACTTCCCATCACTGGGTTCACTTGAAGACTTTCTAGCTGGGTATGATCTTGTACATGGTTACCATAGACACTATGTGGGATAGTTTTAGAAGAAGTTACCACATACAAAATGCAAAAGTGCTAGCCATGTCACAGTACTCCATGGAAATTCTTTTTCATGGCCTTTTCAATCTATGTTAAGCAAATGAAGATAAATGCTAGAAAAAAAATAGAGAGCCCTTATTCCCAATATACTCATTCACATGTGAATATCTTTTGATTATTATTTTTCTTTTTGTAGATCTTCTTTCCTTTTAGAACATATTGCAATAATTTTCTCTTTCTGAGTCATCCTTGTATTCTGCATCTTTGGCACTTATCCTTTCCAATTTGCTGCTTCTGTTCATATTTTTATGAACTTTTTTTACAAAACAGATTTTACCCCTTTGGAAACACCTGCTTCTTTTAAAAAGCAACTTATGCCACACATGGATGACTTTTCTAATCGGCTGTGCATGGTAGCAACACTCAACTTTTGGCACCCTAAGTCCCTTCTAACACAGCTCAGATTTTGGTAATTGAGGCTGTAAGTACTGTACCCCTGACAGTAACTGTCACAAACCCCTATTCTTCCACTCATATTTATTCACTTGGTATAAACAGGTTAATGGGGAAGTATCTAGAAGGTGTGGAAACAAGGTAGGTTCCCTTTTGATAGGGAATAGCTGAAAATATAGTATATGAATGTAATAAGATGTTTTATGCACTAATAGAGGAATCAAAATTATGGAGTTACTATGAACTGACTTAATGACATGAACATAATCAAAGGGACCAGATACCCAACAACTATGATAATATCCTATTTGTTTTCTGAATAATTGTGATAACTGATCTCTAATAAACATAATAAAACATTTTTTGGCAGAAGTGTAAGAGTACTATCGGACCAGAATATATTATCAGATAAGTATTGGTTATTTATGCATAATTGCTTTTCTTATTAGAAGGAGGATTCAGTTCTTTGGGAGCTAATGAACATATTCAAAAGGAACTGTGATGTAAAAGGCAAAAATATCAATAAAATTTATGGTTATTGTTTGTTTTCTAAAAAACGAAACCATCCAAACTTGAATTCGTTGAATGTCTTAAAAACGATGTTCATAAAATTTCTTACTGATTAAGATAATAGTATCCAGAAAAAGAGTAGAAATTGGGGTTTGATATAAAAGTAAGAAATGATAGTTTGATAACCAATTTGCTAACAATTCAGAGAAAATAGATGACATTTTTAAAAAGATAAAGAGGCTATTATAACACATTACAGAGATGTATCTTCATTAATGATTAAATCATCAATGTTAAATCATGTTTTGTGTCTTCTGTTTAAAGTGACAGGTGGTATATATAATGCATGAGACCTTCAAAAATGGTTAGTATTCTTAAAAAGTTAGTGTTTAAAAAGAAAAGTTAAATGACAGGGAATAGTTCATTCCTTATGAATGATAAAGAAATAAGACCTATTACATTTATTAGTATGAAGTTCTCTGAACAATTTTTACCTGTCTGTGTGATCTTGGAAGATTTGAGCATCTGTGATTCCCCCTTTTCCCCCTCGAGGCAACCTTACTTTTTGCTACTCTCTTTGCCAAGTTCTCATAGTTACTCACCTAGTTACATGGACTTTCTAATCAGATTGCAGTTCTATCATTTCTTATTTGTGAGTTGCTACAGAAAAGGGGGAAAAAAAAGAAAAGCATGACCTTCTGGTAATGACCAGCTTGGGAAGACCTGCCATGGCTCTCTTCTGTTAGCATAACTTTTAAAAATCTCTGATTACTTCAGTGTCATAATGAAGAATCAGAATTTATTGCATCATGTTGGGGATCGACTTTTTTTAATAAGCAGAAATGAGATTTATTTAAAAGTTTTCATCTGTTTAGAGATTTTTGGTTACTTGAGAATGACAGATTGAGCTAAAATTTTTAGAGAGGAAAGTTGAGTAAAAATGGTCCTGGACAGTTTTCCTTTTCTGAACACTTGTTGTGGTTCAATTATAGTTCAGAATTATTGACCAAAATGGCAGGTGAAATATCCTTCTCTTTTCCTCTCTTCCAAACTCTCCCCAATAAAATACTATTTTGAAGGGCTTTTGAAATAACCATTGATTAAGTGCAAGTACAAAATGAAAATTTGACTTTAAAAGTGTGGTAAGATATTAATGATAATGAATAGTACCTATGTTTTAATAGTAGTTAAAAGTAGCCCTACCTATTGCCAACATAAAAAGAACCTTAACTACAGAGAAACACATTTAAGTATTTTATGCTAACTTATGACATGTACTTTTATTCAGAGTTCTATGATGAAAAGATAGCTATTTAAAAGTTTGTAAAATGTTATTCTGAATTTAGACTATAAATTCAGAATAACATTTTACAAACTTTTTTAGACTAGACATAAGTAATTTTTTAAAACTAAATTTGTGTTGATTACTGTGATTTTTCTCATTCCTGTTCAAATATATGGAGGTAATGTTTCATCTCAATGGATGTCAAAAGCTTGATATTGTCATGGAATGAGAGATGAGTGAATTATTTGAACAATTTTATTTTAGCCCTGATGCCAAGAGGAAAACTTTAGTGCACACATTATATTTTAAAATATTTATGAAACTTAACTTGGTCAAGTCAGTTTTGGAAGGCTACATTGCTTCAATACTCTTGGTTTGTGGGTGTATTGAGCACCAAACTAGCTTCTGTGAGAAGAATGAAAAAAAATTACTGTTCTTTCCTTGAAGCAGCTTGTGTAAACTGAGGCTTCCAAGAGAATCAGTGATTCACCCTAGGTTATATAGCCAGGGGATTAAACTGGGAACTTGGAAACTGAATCTCTTATGTTTATACTTGGAAAGCAAACTATAGAATCCGTGATCTTGTTATCCATCAGTTACTCTGAAAAGATTTAAAGAGGTTTGTGAACAATATGGAAATCATTGTAAATGAAAACAGTAAAACATGGAGCACATACTTAGGTACACAGGTGAGAGGAATGCCAAATTCTTTAGTAATTAAAGAACATCAATGAAGAAACTGCATTAATACTGTCCAGAAGAGAAAGGAAGTTTTTTTCCCTTTCAAGAGGAAATTATTCTAAGCTGGTAAAACCATAGATTATGAACTAGAAAAGAATTTACAGGTCAGCAAGTCCAATCCTCTCTTTTATTTTTATTTTTAATTTTTTTCTATGACATTCAACTTGTTCAGTCATTCCTCCATTGATGGGCATCCCCTCAAATTCCAATTCTTTGCCACCACAAAAAAAAAAGAGATGCTATAAATATTTTTGTACATGTGGATCCTTTAACCTTTTATTTTTTAATGATCTCTTTGGGAAATAGACCTAGTAGTGATATTGGTAGATCAAAAGCTATGTACAATTTGATTGCCCTTTGGGCATAATTCCAAATTGCACTCCAGAGCAATTGGTTGGATCAGTTCACTTCACCAACAATGCATTAGTGTTTCAGTTTTTCCATATCTTTTACACATTTATTATTTTTACTTTTCTGTCATAATAGCCAATCTGAGAGGTGGTGATTTTAATTTGTATTTCTCTAAAAGTGATTCATATAACTATTGATAGCTGTCAGTTGGGGAATAACTTGTATCCTTATAATATTCAGTTCTCTCTTTATTTTAGAAATGAGGCCTTTATCAGAAACATTGGCTATAAAAATTATTTCTCAGCTTTCTGCCTTCTAATCTTTAACCCTCTCATTTCACATATGAAGAAATAAAAACACAATAAAGTAGCATCACTTGGTAGTATCAGAGTCAAGATTTGAACTTAGATTTTCCTGATTCTAAGTCTAGTACTTTCTCTACTATGGGACATAGCTACCTCCATGAGGTCTGAGACTTTTTTCTAAATGCATAAAAAACCATTTACTCTTAGTGGACCTGAGCCAGATGCTTTTCACTTTTGTTCTAAAGTATCCATAAGAAATATACAACAAAATTACTTTTGTTAACTTCTTAAGTAGAATAAATATAAAAGCATATAAAGGACTTTAATTTTTGACTATTGTTATCTACAGTGCCTTGCACCTAATAGGTGCTTCATAAGTGTTTTTCAATCTATATGGAATGGTGATTTTTTTTCTGTTTTTCTTAAAATTATAAACACTTTGAATAAATGAATGAAAAATGAGCCAGGTATTTTTTAATTTACTGTCTTTACAAATTATCTTTCTGTCTCTAACGCTCTCTTTTGGCTTCTGTCTCTCCATATGTAATCCCTGCCTGAAGGAGTTTACATTCTAATAAATAAAAAAAAAAACAATACAGGAGTAGTAGCCTGAAAAAGGAGTTTGATGTGGGAATTCACAAGCATGACATGTTGTTGCTACATGGGCCCAATGTATCAATGCATCATGTCTCTGGCATGTGCTGGCTATGTCTTTCCCTGCTCTAAAACTATATGTATAAGTCTAAATCTGTCTGTCTAACATTCTTCTCTGCATTGGTCCCTTTCCCAAGTTAAATTAATGCAGTTTCCTGTTTGTTTTATATAACAGGCTCTTTTTCAAGAGTTTATCTCCAGGTTTAATATTCTTATTTGTTAACCTAAAAAAAATTCCAAAATTAATGGGTAATAAAAATCAATCCCTTTGCTCTCAGCCTCCTTGGGTTTCATTGTCCAAGAAAAAAGGGAATGAATGCATTGTAATCTGCAATTAAGTTGAGATGTATCTAACAAGTTAAACAGCCAGTATAAGAAGAGCTGAGCCCAATTCAGGAGAGTTAGAGTTCTGACTACTGATTTCAGTATCATGGGATAAATCAGATCTGACTGGTTTCATCTAAGAAGATAAATAATAAGACTAAAAGTAGGGAGGAATATTAAGAAAAGGAGTAAATATACTAGTTCAGCCTTTTCAGGGGTATGGGACAAGTTGGAGCATTTATACTACATGTAGAATCAACCCCATAATGATTTTTCTGATACAATTGTCAACCAGATTGGGATATCTAAGTCTTTAGAGGTCCAGAAAAGGGATCCAGATAAGGATGAGATCTCATCAGTGAACCTTTGAAGCCAAACCTGGGTGACATGCTTTTGAGGGAAATCTAGGTTATATAGCCCTTCTGGGGCAATCCCTAGTTAGATTTTCATGGACTCTCCTAAGGTGAAAATAAGATGAGTCTGGAATTAACCCCACCCAACCTGGAGAGCAGTCAGTTGTTTATCTAGCCATTTGTCTTATGGAATCTAGTGATTTTTATCTTTGGAACAAGTTCTTTGCCAACCTAAAGTATCAAGAAAGCCATGGAGAAAGAGTCAAGTAGGGTTTTGAAGTTTCTTGGGTGAATTTTCCTAGCTTTCCCTTCTTGTTCCTCAGCGCAGTTCTTGACTTCTGTTGGAGCATCTTTCACCTTTCTAAGATCAATGCTAAACTGTTGAAGTCCATAGCCAAAAGTAGTAATATCTTTTTTTATCCTTACAGCAACCCTGGGAGGGGTAGCTATAATTATCCTTGACTGACAGAGGTTTAAGTAACTTACCTAAGGATAAACAATTATTAAGTGTTTGAGGCGTGATTTGAACTCAGAACTTTGACTTGGGTTCCAGAGCTCTATCCAATCTTAGTCATGATTAATCACCAAAGTGACAAGCACAACTCCCATTTATGTGATGTTAACACAGCAGCTTCTTTGTATGAAGGTGGGTAGTATAAGCATTATTATTTACAATTTACAAATCAGGAAATTGGAGCTTAGTTAAATGATTATCCATGGTTACAAAGTCAATGTCAGAACCAAGTCCAGTGCCTTTTTCTGGTTATACTATGTTGCCTTTTGGTGCTAGCAGGGATTAGTACTGGATGGTCCTAGAATTTGTAGATACAATACAAATGCAACTACATTCAGCTGTTCATTAAAAATAAATGCTTGACCTTCTAGAACAATCGGCCCAATAATTTTCTCTCATGCAGATGTAATTGAATTACAATTACTCAAAAATGGCTAAGTTGTCCTAGTTGTGTCATCACTGAAAAGCCAGAATTTTCATCAAAAATATTTAATCAGTTGCCTTAGAAATTGATATCTGTTTTTCCTTCCTCAGGACTCCCTCACCCCTGCCCCCAGATATTGGCAATACTTCTCAATTGCTAAATAAAAGTTTTGACTGAGTCAGACTCTGAGAACAAAAAAGTCCACTAACGGAAGTTCTCACAATGCACTGATGAAATTTGACAGCTAAGCGTAGAAAACATTGTGTCAGAACATGAAGGGGAGGGGATATTACAAAACCATCAAAACACACACTGCAGACTTTCCCCTTATATCTTTATTCCCCTTTCCTTTAAGGGGGAAAAATCCTTTTAGAAAGAGTAACAGTTTGGAGTTTATCTACAGTAAGTCCTAAGAGTTGACCCTTTGGAGTTTGCAGTAAGTTCATAGCAGAAAAAACAAATTTTGTTGTTGCTCTGTCTCTGTCTCTGTCTCTCTCAACACTATCACCTTGCTAAAGTTAACTGAGTTTCTTCACCCACAGGAACTCACAGTTGGTCTTAAACCTCTTTCTTCATTCTCTAAAATGGGTGATAATATTTCTTTTCCAAAGCCTTATTACTCTTGACTGAATAAAGAAACTGATGTGGGGCTACCCTGGGTATTTATTTTGTTTGTATATAAAAAATTTAGGGCAACTAACTAATTTTGATTTTACTTAGAAACAGAAGAATGGAGTGTCCTGATAAATATTAATTATGTTTTTGATTTTTGGTAGAATTGAACTGTTTATATTCAGTCCTATAAAATAAAAGGATGATTTGTAAATTTGGAATCAAACTATTTTATGGTCACATTTCTATAAGTAAGTTATGATTTTTTGGATACTATTAGTTGTCATCATAACAATAATAATCATTATTTAGTTTAATAAATTTGTAAAGTATTTATTAAGATAATCTCATTTTTAGTTTGACAGCAACCTTAACATGGATATTACTGATACTATTATCCTCATTGCATAGATAAAGGAACTAAAGTTCAGAAGTTAGCTAACCAAGAACCCTACCAATCAGGGTTAGGATTTGAACTGAGGTTTTTATTAATTTACTCTCAAGTTCATCACTTTACTTCCTAATTAAATCAGGGTTGCCATTTTAATTGATGGTGTTGACTTATTAATTATTAATTATCCTTAAATCAATGAATAGTAGACAGTAGTTTAACTATTTGCTTAATGGTAATTTATATTACTTGACCTGAGGTAACCAGGTGCTTTAAATTGGTTTATCATGTATCATACTGTATTTTCTCTAAACATTTTGCTTTTGGTTTTAACAATAGGAACTAAATCTTATGCTTTTTAAAACTCAAAAGAGTTGGAAGGGATATTAGAAGTCATCTAGTTCAACTTCTTTCCTCTTGTGTCTAGCACCTCATTAATAGTTGTTAATTCATACATTATCTCTTCAGTAAATTCTCAATAATGGTTTGGAGTGGAACTGAGACTTGGAAACTAGAGGGTTGGGGTAATTGGTAGGGTTCTTAGTCAGAGAGATAGAGATATATAGGTTGGCACTTAAATGATTTCTAAGAGATTTCTAAGGAGAAGGCCCTGATTAGGATGGGGTCATGGAAGGAGCCACAAGGCTAAGGGGAAGCTTTTCATCTTATGTTTGAAAGCCATTTTTGCCCCAAATTGGGGAAATGATGCAAAAATCTTCATCATCTCTGACTGCCCCCTTAGAATTATTGTTGAGAACCTGGCTTGGCTATCTTTTTCTAGTCAGATTTCTAATTAGGTACATTGGAATCTGCTAGAACAAGCTTCTGATATACTTTTCCCTCTAGACTCCTCCAAACACATGCCTTCCTCCAACAAGCTATACCCCTTACTCCCCAGCAAAACAAAGGATCCATATGGCTCTATCTATATTTGATTACTTTAAACAAATTTTTTTCCAGAAGTCAAAAATCTTTTTTTTTTAAAAAGCCAATGTTTTTTATTAACAATGATCACTAGGCTTAAATACTTACTAATTTCTACATCTTTAATTTCCTTGGTGTGGTATGAACTCTTTCTTCAGTGACAGTAATCACTGTCTCTTTGTAACTGTGGAGATGGTCTCTAAGACCATGGTGGTGCTATATATTGGAAAATTTAATCTGTCCAATGGGCAATACATTGGTAAGCCTCTTTGTATTTAGTTAAGCTTATCTATAGACAATAAGTGCATACTTCATCATCCTAGGATCATCTCTCTCTCTCTCTCTCTCTCTCTCTCTCTCTCTCTCTCTCTCTGTCTTTAGCATTGTCTTAACCTTACAGCTCAAGGTCATCTCTCTAACAAGATAAAGCTCAGGAATTTGTAAGCTCTCAAGATTTACCAAGTACTAATTTCCTAATAATTGAGTGTATTTTAATGAACAGTTTGCCTTTTCTTTTTCTCTTGATTCTTAATGATTTTCAGAGGCAGCATCATGAATCGCTAGATTTGAAACACAAGTCAAGTTATTTAACTTCTTTAGGACTCCCATTTCCTCATTGGTTAAATGAAGCAATGAAAATAGATGGCCTTTAAGGAATTCCCATTGATGATCTTGTAGACAGAAATGGAAAGAGTTTTGATCAGATTAAAGTAGTTTATTTTTCTTAAATTGAAAAGAAAAGGAGAGACAGGGTTGAACATTTTTAGATTTATCAGGGCTAAGAGTTAAAATCTAATCAAGATCTTAAAGAAGACAAAGGAAATAGCTTATAATGCTATAGAAAGGACTTTTGTTTTTAAGCAGGAAATAGAAGAGCTCTTCTTATACTTCCTTAAGTTTAATAACATTAACAATAGCTAACATGTATAGCTTACTTTGTGCCAAGCAATGTTCTAAGCTCTTTGAAATTAGAGGTTGAATTTGAACTCGCTTTCTCCTGATTTCCAGGCTAGAGTTTGTAACTTCTATCTAGCTGCCTATCATTGATTGGGTCACTGACACCATCTCAGGAAGGTAACACAACAAAGAAATGTATTTTCAGAAAAAAATAAGCTAGACTCTGCCACTAATACCCAATGTGATACCAAGAGAACAGAAAGAAAAAACTCTCAGCATGTTTAGAGATGAATGTATGGATTACTTCAATGATTTCGAGAAGCATAGGATTGTAATCTATCCCAGATGCTTTGGAAGAGCAAATCTTAGAAAAAGAAACTGAGCCACTGGAAGATGAGCCTATGTGAAGTCACATAATAAAGAAGCAAAAGGAACAAGTAAGTAATGAACTGGAATTTGTTAATCAAGCTTTACCTTAAGGTGAATGGATTTTAGAATGGAGGAATATTAAAATTATCTCAAGGATATTCATTCACCACAAAGATTGAGTGGAGAATGGAATTGTAAAAAAATTTTAAAAAATCAGAACAGTTTATGATGTGATGTTTATCCAGCCTTCTCATAGAAGACCATGACATCAGGGAAGTGATACCATGACAAACAAGTGATTTGGATTTGAGTGAGGTGCTTTTTCATCTGGAGCCATCTGGATCTAGTGACCAACTAAGAAACAGGAGGCAATTATGATTGGGTGACTTGCCCAAGATCACACAGCTCTTAAGTATCAATGTCTGAAGCTGGATTTTAACTCAAGTCTTCCTGACTCAGGGCTGGTGCTCTAACTACTAAGCCAACTTGCTGTCCCAGAACAGTTTAAAAAGGCTCACCATATTATTATATTGTCAAATAATGAATTGTTATAAATTGTTCTAATTAGAATTAGTTATTAAAACAAAACTATAAGGATAGGATGGTCCTAAGCAATGCTTAAAAGGCTCTGCAGTGCTGGTAAGTTGTAGGAAATGAATTTGCAAAGACAATTTTTAAAAGGATGCTAGAAAATATCAAAAGTAGAAGTAAAATTATATCTTTTCTATATAATAATAACAACAATGATAATAGCTTACCTCCAATAACCCTTAGTATTATCAAGTGCTTCCTCCCAACTACTCTGTTAAGTAGGTGACAATTAAACTCACAATTTTAAGAGGTTTAGTGACTTGTCTTTTGATTTAATGGCTATTATTTTTCTACTATGCCATATTTTTCCTCTTTACTAATTAATATTTAGGAAAAATTGCAAAAAAAGTTAAGATATCTGAAAATTTGACAATATAACACTTCATGTGCTTATGGCATCTCCTACAGTCTCAGTGTTTAGAAGAGCCTTTAGCAGTTATCTATTATAACCCATATTAGAGTAGAGCAGGAATTCTTTTTGACTCCTGAATAGTGGTTATCTAATATCTTCTTTAAGACATTTAGACATGGTGAGCTTCCCTACAGTGGACCTTTCTATAAATAGTTAATTCATATTCTAAGATTCTTGGAAGTATGGTGATTACCTTCTCCTTATGAGAAGTTTCATTACTTTGTGAGTTAAATTTTTTCTGAACATTTCAGGAAAGAGAAACTCCTTGATATATTTAAACTTGTGATACCTGATACAAACAACATCATGATGTTTCATAACTTAAAATGAGAAGACTTCAGTCAGCTGAAATCTCTGTTCTTCATGTTAGTGTCTCTACTAGAATAAATGGGAAAAAAGTCCCACTGTAAACCCTGATAATTATTTTAAAGTACATAACATTATACCCCAAGTCTAAAATTAGCATAAGTGCATCTCATAAATACCAGTTTTATATACGATCCCATTGTACCAAAAAGTATACTCATAACATAAAAATTCAAACATTCAAAATTCATTTTCCTTCAACCTCAATTTATTTGAAGCTTTATGCTGTTTCAGAGGGGGGAAAAGGTAAAAAAATGATGTGAAGATCATTGGGGGAACTTCTCATTTCTCTTTACTGTCATGGCTACCATTCTATTGCACACCATCTTTATCTCCTGAACTATTGCAATCCCCTAGTAGTTGACTTTCTTGCCCCTAATTTCTGTTAGACATCTGTAAAAGTGTTTAGAAAGTGAAGGCTTGATCAGGTTGCTTTCGTATTCATACTCTAATATTTCTCCAGGGCCACTAGGATCAACTATATATATTTGGCTCTTAAACTACAGCAGAACTTGAGTTACCTTTCTAATTAATTATACATCATTTCTTTTCCCATATTCTATTGGCCATCTTACTATTTCTCACTTGTGAAATTATTTCTCCGTGTTTTTGCATAGACTGTTTGCCATGTCTGTTATGTACTCCTGTCTAAGGAGCATATAGATGGCTCAGTGGAAAGATCACTGACCTTGGAGTCAGGAGGATAGGAGTTCAAATACAGCCTCAAGACACTTGACACTAGCTGTATGATATTGGACATGTCACTTAACCCTAATTGTCTGGAATCCAGGGCCAGCTCTGGTCGCCCTGATTCATATCTGGCCACTGGACCTAGATAGTTCTAGAAGAGAAAATGAGGCTGGTAACCCAGCACAGTACCCCCTCACTCAAATCCAATTCATGTACTTGTTATGGCATCACCTCCCTGATGTCATGGTCTTCAAAAGTGAAGGTTGAGCATTATTACTCCTGTTTCATTTTTTCCACTTAGAATTCCTTGTGTCCTTCAGAATTCCTCTCAAGTGGCAATTTCTTCATGGAAACATTTCTAATTCCCCACATGACTGCTGGTGTCTTCACTGACAGGCTCATACTACAAATTGTGTCACAAATCAATAGGTGATCTTTGAATATTGTGGTCCAAAAGTTCATCTCCCATTGGCCAACTTTCTAATACTGGATTTGTCTGAACTTGAACTAAGTTGTCTTCAAAGACATTAAGTTTTTGGGGCAGCTAGGTGGCATAGTGGATAAAGCACCAGCCTTGGAGTCAGGAGTACCTGGGTTCAAATCCGGTCTCAGACACTTAATAATTACCTAGCTGTGTGGCCTTGGGCAAGCCACTTAACCCCATTGCCTTGCAAAAAAAAACCTGAAAAAAAAGACATTGAGTTTTTGCCAGGGTTTTTTGGATTGAGATTCTAATTTTTCTAGAGCTTAGGGTTTTACTGGACTAATATTTAAGAACTATGCTGCACCAGAGCAGGACCTCAGGAAATGAGGTTCTAAAACTAGCCTATAATGGGGCATATAATCTTGGTATTTTTCTCAATTGCCAGCTACCTTCCTTTTTTCTTAAAATATAAGATTAATTTTAACACTGTGTAGTTGGTTCCAATATGTACACCAATGTTGTTTTCTCTACTGCTAGAACCATAGCAAAATTTTGAATTTCCTGAAGTTTTAACTGTAGCAAAATATTAGACCCAGTTTGGGACCAAAGAAAGATGATATGGTATTCAAAAACATTTTAAAAAATTGTTTATACTTTATGATCAATGACTTCAGCCCTTCTGGAAAGCAGTTTTGGAACTATGTCCCTAAAGTTATTAAATTGTGAATTTTCTTGAATTAGTGATACCACTACTAGGCCTATACATTTTAGAGATGAAAGAAAGAGGAAAAGGCCCTATTGTAAAAAAATGTTTATAGTAGATCTATTTTGTGGAGGTAAAGAACCAGTGGGGTGTCCATCAAATTAGAAGTGGCTCAATAGATTATGGAAAAAAATGATATGGAATACTATCCCGAAGAAAGGAATGAATGGTTTCAGTGAAACCTGGGAAGACTTGTATGATCTGATGCAGAATTAAGTGAATAGAATTAAGTATTAACAAAAATAAGGTCCTGTGAAATTGATCTCTGCCAAGCTTGAATGGCATAGGTCTAGGTTTAGGAATTTGAGAGAATCTTGATAATGATTTAGCAGAAGTGAATCTGACAAACTTTTTAGCTGATTTGACTCACTAGCAGAGCAGAAAGTTGTAGGGTGTGGTTTTCTTCTTATCTTTTTGAAGAAACGATTTAATATCTAAGGAGGAGGATACACATGGCCAGGCTTTCAGTATTCTCAACCTGTGGAAATGTACATGAAATTTTTGCTCTTAAAAAAAGTTCTGCATTTGCATGTCCCAGAAAATTCTTTTTGTGAGCATATGTTCCAAGAGCATTTGCAAATTCATTTCAAAATGCCATCTAAAATTGGACAAAAAGATCTGAATGGTAGAAGAGAGTTTGCTTTTATGAGGACAACTAGCCTTTAACAAGTAACTGGGGAGCTGACTATTTAGGGGATGGCTCATAAATAATGATACAAAAGAATTCAAAATAGTTTTACATTTCTGTATCACTTTTTTTTGAGGTTGGAACTCTGAAGGGAAGAGTAGTATTTCATGTCCTAAATCCAATAATTATTACGTATTTGAATGCCAAAATGTATTTTTAATTGTTAAAACAAAGGGTAAAAAAGACACAAATCTTTCCCTACCTGGAAAATTTGTTTCTTGAAAAATTATGATTAGAATTCATTTGGTGTTCTTTGTACAGCTGTGGAGCAATCAACAATAGGTTAAGAGGAAATAACATAACAATCTCCATGACTCCCACACAGTTTTATTCAAGTGTTAAGTGTAGAGCTAAAATCATTTAACTGACTTTTGCTTCTTTTTTCTTTTTTGAGAGTCATGACATAGTGGAGAAGGCAGTGGGCAGGGAGTCAGGATGACCTGGGATCAAATCTTGCCTCAGATTCTCATTTACATGTGTGATTTAGGATAAATAACTTAAACTTTGAATCTCAGTTTCCTTATCTGAAAGATGAGAGAGTTGAATTCACTGACTGCTAAGGTTTTTTACAGTTCTAAAATCTTTGTAGGTTTACCTGGAGTAGAGACAGCAAATTCTATTATTATATGAATTTCCTTGATCTGTTTTTTTCAAGCTTAGACTTGAAGTTTTATTCTGGGATTTGCCATAAGCCAATAGGTGGTAGCCCTCTTTAAACATGGCAACCCTGAGCAGAGGAAGATCAGGATATTTATATGGGGGCGGGGTGGATTGCTTTTGTGTGTGTGTGTGTGTGTGTGTGTGTGTGTGTGTATACACATATACACATAAAACAAGAATAGATAAAACCTTAAACCTCCTGAAATATTCTAATCTAAAATTTCATCGTATGGCTAAGGAAGGACACATTCTTTCCTGGATTGAAGAACAAGAAGGGCAGAATAAGTAATCCTTTCAGTGTCTAAAGGAGGATACATTCTATTACTCAAAATAGCTAAAAAAATCAACCTTTGACCAGGAATATAGTTTTGACAAAAATGTAATTTGACATTCCCCTATTTTGAGCAAATATGTAATTGCATCAATTGCATAACTGAATATGAACCAAAAGGCTAGAATAACTACAAATACTGGGTAGTTACATAGTGCAGTTGACAGAGAATGCCAGTCCTAGAGTTCAAATCTGGTCTCAGACACTGTAGCTTTGTAACTATAGATGAGTAACAACATTATTTGCCTCAGTTTCCTCATCTGGAAAATAGGCTGGAGAAGGAAATGACAAACTAATAACTTTGCCAAGAAAATCCCAAATAGGGTCACAAGAATTTAATGGTACTGAAAAATAACAGTATCAGTATACCAAACTGAATCTTTTAAAGGTTAGCATTTCTTTGTAGTAAAAATATTTGATTAGTCTTTGGCTATTAAAGATATTGCTTAAATACTTTCCCCAACCTTAGACTAAGGAGTTCAAATTGGATTTATTTAATAGGCCATACTGATATATTGAGGCTGGATTTAAGGCAGAATTTAAATAATGCACTTATTGCCTTCTGAAATTTCTAAATGGTTTCTTGAAGTTTGTACATATATGAAGTCCACTTCAGTCCCATTTATGCAGTTCCATATGATTTCTTATGTCTGGTCCAGAGAAAAGGTAGATGTGAATCAGGTATGATGGTTATTAGTAGCATTTGACCTTAGGAATGAACCTGACTAGGAAACTTCATGATTTTTGTATGTGCCTAAGAAAAGTTCTTCGGAAACATTGATGCTTCTTCCACCCCTTAATTTTATATTTGACTTTCTAAACATGTTTTTTTTTGGCCTAGTTTGCTAATCAATAATTGCAAATTAAGGAAGAAAAGGGACTTCATAATGAGTTGTGTTTTTGCAGTAAGATGGCAAAACTCTAATGACATTGTTTTAGGAAGTAGATAATTTCCTAGTTGTACTTCATTCAATTAGAATAAATACTAAGTGGGATTAGGATAATTAAAATGAAACTAAGGAGTTTGCATCCTTTTGGGGGAATAATATGCACACCTAAATAAGTAAAGGAGCTTGGATGATGGAAATAAAATGTGCTTTGAAATATAAATTAATGTTTTTAGAACTGAATTGACTTAAGAACTATTCTTGGCTCCCATTGAAATCATCCTTACTATTCCCATTTTCCTTCTTTTTTATTTTTGTCCTGGACAAATGAATAACAGGATATATTTATCCTCTGTTAATATCAAACTGATTTAATTTCTGATAAAATGAAGACCAGTTTATTAATCAAATGTTTGATTCCCTAGCACAGATGCTCTAGTATTGGTCACATTTCAGTTTGAAGAATAAATAAAATGGCCTCTTGGTGTGTTAGAAATTGAAAATATGTCAACTAACCTTTTTGGTTTAAGTCTTAAAAAGAAGTCTAAAAACACAAGAAAAAAGAAATGCCTGTGACTTTAGTCATTGGAACACAAGTCAATTCTGATTTTTCTAAAATAGTACTTCCTCTAATATATTTACTGATATTTAGTTTGTTAAGAGAAGTGATATAACTGACATGTATATATTTGGTATACAAAGTACTTTTCCTTTCAAGCAACATGTGAAATTGTGCAAATATTGCTGCTTCCATTTCACAGATGAATCAACTAAGGCTCACAATCATATGGTTAGTAAATGTCACAACCAAGATTGAAATTCAGATTTAAAATTCAGTAACCTTGATCTACTTCATTCTTACTTTCAGTTATAGTCAGACTAATCCATTGTTCATTATAGTTTTACAATTTGCAGATTCCTAATAGTAAACAAATCCTTCTGAAGAGGTTGATAGTGATTTGTGTTTTGGTTATCAGAAGGTTGAACTTTAGTTATAGAGAACTGAAGGTGTAGTGAAAGGGGAAGTGATTGATATTGTTTCCTCTGTTTTCACTCAAACAATATCTCAACTGAGGAAGTAGCTCATGATGTCTGACCCAGACTTTTTAACTCTGTCTGGAAGATTATTTTTGGCTATAATGAGTGGTTTGGTGCATGTGTTTAAATATCCATCAGTATTATAATTCTGAAAGGTTCCTCTTAATAAGTAAATTAAACTATATTTATGGATCTAAATTTGCCTTTTTTTGATTACCTTAAGTATACATAAACATTCATACTTGCAAAATTAGATTTTTAAAAAATTGGTACTGTCCCAAGTAAGAAATGCTCTCCCTCTCCCCCCCCACACTCTCAAGTCAATTCAGTTCCAAAAACATTAATTTATATTTCAAAGCACATTTTATTCTCATCATCCAAGCTTTACCTATTTAGGTATACCTATCATTCCCTCCCAAAAGGATGCAAACTCCTTAGTTTCATTTTAATTATCCTAACCCCACTTAATATTTAGAGTGGGGGTAAAAATTTAGTTTTAGTACAGGACTTGGGCCATGATGCAGAGTTAGGTGGAACCCATTAGGGCAAAAATATTTTTGTATCTTTGATTTTTTTTTTCTTATTGTTACTTTGGAATAGCTATGAGCATGGTTTTTTAGGGTACTTAAAAGATCAATCCAGATTTCTTCTACCTGTGATTTCACTTGACCTCTACCCCTTCGTTTCCTCCTGTTAGGAAGGTAGTATGAGATTTTTCATACAAAGTGCTATTTTTGGAAAGATCCAGGAGACCAGAATCACAGTGAACTAGAAAAATTTAGACCCTCATAATGAATGGTAGCACTGAAAGGGACCTTAGTTATTATTCAACCCCCTTACTTTTTGCAGTAGATGTGATTTTATCTAGCTTTTAGCAAAATATTTTTTTGTTTACTAGGTGGCACAATAGGTAGTGTGCTGGGCCTGTATTCAGGAAGATTCACTCTGGGGAAATTACTTAACCTTGTCTCAATTCCTCATCTATAAAATAAACTAGAAAAGGCAAACCCCTCCAATAGCTTTGCCAAGAAAACCTCAAAAGGAGTGTTGAAGAGTTAGACATACCTGAAATGACTGAATAATAATTCTTTTTTTTGCAAGGCAAATGAAGTTAAGTGGCTTGCCTAAGGCCACACTGCTAGGTAATTATTAAAAATACAGATGATATACTTTTCAAATTTGCAAATGACACAAAGGGATAGCATAACAAGGAATGACAATCAAAATTCAAAAGCTTTTTATAGACATTCAGCATTGGGCTAATTTTAATAAGATCAAATGCAATAGGAATGAATGCATTTTGGGTTCAAAAATTAAGCATCAAAAGTACAAGATGAGGAGCCTTAATCAGAATTTAAACCAGATTTGGGTTTTTTTTTATTGGATTATAAACTCAATGTGTTTTTAGTGTGATGGTGGTCAAAAAAGCCAGTGTAACATTTTGCTGTTACATTAAGGCAGGGATAGGTAATAGGAATTAAGAGAGTGCTACAGTTTAAAGATGTAGACATGTTGCAGAGCATCTAGAGACAATAACCAATATAGTAAAAGTCCTTGAATACTTGGTATCTAAGAATAAGCTGAAGGAACTACTGGTTTAATTTAGAAAACAGAAGCCTGAAGCAGAGGGAGAGAGACAATACCTGTCAAAAAAGATTGGACTTAATTGGCTTGTCTCCAAAAGGAAGGCCCAGGAGCAAGAGCTGTAAATTTAGACTTGAGGTCTTCCTAAGTGGAATAGATTGCATTAGTATGTGGTTAAGATCCCCCTCTTTAGAAACCTTCAATTAGAGGCTGGTTGACCATTCACCTTAGTTGCCCAATATTGTTTTGGAGATTTCTTCTGATTGTACATTATTCTTTGATGTGGGGTTGAATGTCACCAGTCATTTGCATTTCTTAAGTATTACCTTTAACCTAGTGTATTGTTAAAATACGAATGGGGGCCCGGTGATGCTTGCTATACTCTAACCTTTAAAATTTTGTTTGCTGTAGTTTTTATAATGAATAATCTTTACTGTCAAGTCATTTTCTAAGAGTAGCTTCTGTCTAAATAGGTGATAATGATCTAGTCCTAGAAAATAAAAGAAAAAGAAACAAAAGCTAAAGATTAGTATTGTTTTTTCTTTCCCCCTTACAAGAATTTGGTCATAACCCAACCCCATCAGCAATTAAAAATGGATATTGAAGTTCCTTGAACAGGAAAATAAAAGTCAATATGCTTTAGTTATGTGGGTTTGCTAGTCTTGTAGAAGTTGGATCACAAAGAAAAAAAATCTAGATTCAAGCAGACCACTTAGGAGGTTACTGCAAAAGAGAAAGTAAGGACCTAAATTTTGGATAAGTGAATGCAAACAAATGTGAAGAAATTGAAGAGGATAAATCTTTTACTTTTAGTTTTATCTTTAATTGCCCTCATGATGCCATTAAATTTTTCATCAGTTTCAGTGTTTTCCTTCTACTTTTTATGAGATACTTATTAGTGTTAAGTATGTCCAATCCAATAAACATTATTAATCACCTGCTATTTTTACCTATTTGTATTAAGTGCTGGGAATACCTATAGTAAGATAAGATAGCCCCTGCCCCTAATGAGTTTAAAATCTATTCAAAATGCCAAAGAAATTTGAAGTTGGGGGTGGGGGGAGGGAGATGAGTGAGGTAGTAGAAATTAAGCAGAGACACTAATAGAAAAATAAGGAATTATCTGGAAAGTTCAGGAGCCTCTATTAAGGAAGACTTTGGGAGCAGTTTATTACTCCTTCCCCCAATTGGGAAGAGTCAACTGAGGGAGTAGAAAAGATCTTCATGTGGGATTTCTGGAGATCATCTTATCTTGGGGGAGCCATGATATTATGGGAATTGAAAACAAGCAGAGTTACAGTGTTCCATTAGTTTTCTGTAAGATAATTTAAGTTAATCTAAATTGGTGTTGTGTTGTCTCTAGCTGCCCTAGCTATCTCACAATTGTTTCCTGACTTAAGCAATTTGTGAATTATGGGGGATACCTCTATTTACAGTCTTAGTTTATGGACCATTATTTTCCCTAGCCCCCATCAGTTGCAAAGTCTTGTCTACCTTTAAAATATCTTTGACAGCTATCTATCTCTTCGGTCAACTAGTGATCATTCTACTAGCATTTATTAATTTTTCATTATGTAGCTTCATTGTGCTAAGCTCTGGGGATACAAAAAAAAGATCCCTGCTTCAGAGGAGCACATGTTCTAATGGGGGGGGCACAGCATGCAAATAATTATTTTTATCAGGTATTCACTAGGTAAGTAGTATGAGTAAAATTGAAGAGAATTAACAAAGCAAAGGCACAAACATTAAGGGAGATCAGCAAAGGCTTCTTGCTGAAGGTGGAACTTTGGCAAAAATGACAAAGATGGGAATAATCATTGGAGGAGTTGTGGTTTCTTTTTTATCAAGTGCCTACTATGTGCCAATCATGAAGGATAAACACTACATATATATACACACACACACACACACACACACAAATAATTGTCCATTATTTGGCTAAGCAAAAAGGTGGAAATGAATATAATGAAACAGTGACTTTATTATAAGAAATAGTGGGTATGATTAATAGAGAAGCATAAAAAGACTTAAAAGAACTGATTGTAATTAGAATCAGGAAAATAATATACACAATTACTACATAAATGTGAATTAAAAAAAACCCTAACAACCAAAACTCAAAAATGATAATGCTCAAACTTGGTCTCAAAGAAGATATATTAGAATGCACTTCTCCTCCCTTCCCCCCCTCCAATTATGGAGTCTATGACTTTGGAATCCTGCATATTATGTTGATTTGATGATCATTGTGTTTATTGACCTTGCTCTGAACTGTTCTCTCTCTCTCTTTTTTTTTTTTTTTTTGATGATGATGATGATGATGATGATGATGATGATGATGATGACAAGTAGGACAATTTGGATGGTTTATGTGAGTGTGATATAAAATGAGGTTGGAAAGATTGGAGAACCTTTAATGTTAGGCTAAGGAATTTGAATAGACCACTCCAGGCAAAAAGGAACCCAAAAGTTTTCTCTCAGGCAGATCTGTTAGTATTTTGATAAAGTATTGGAATGTGCTGATGAAGAAAACCTGTGCTGTGGGGGTGAGTAGGGGGTTAGTGGTAGGAATAGAGAGAAAAGGAATGGATATTAGAATTGTGGTTGTGAGCAAATGAATTGAATAATGGATATGGAGAAAGAAACAATCACATAAGTTTTGAACATGGGACGCTGATCCAAATAGTTATACCACTGACAGAAAGAGTCAAAGGGAGAGCAAATTTGTGGGAAGAGATGATAACAGTCATTGTAAATGTATTCTAGATCATGAAAGAGAGATTAAAACTAGGTGTCAATTTAGGTGTCATCTATTTTAAACTTGAATGGCAAAGCTATGGGGTAAATGAAGTTGTCAGGGGAAAGAACAGAGCAAGAAAGGGAACAAGAGAGATCCTAAGGTAGCACCTGTTCTAAATATTTGGGAAGATGAAGAACTTGAGCATGATGGAAGAGTAGTTAAAAGAGATAGGAAAAGGACAAAAAAAGAGTGTGGTTTTCTATACAAACTTAAGAAAGAATGACTATCCAGATACCTACAGCTTCAGTCCAGTAGGATGTTTCCTTGATGATGTTTTGTCAAATGAATCCCACACATCTCATTCATTTCTTTAATGCATATACTTTATGGGAGGTGGGGTGGGGATGGTCACACAAAGAATCAAATACTTGATAAGTGAAGGGACTATGCTGTTTTTAGTCCTTGAATCTAGACAGGACATTATTATTACTATTATAAGAATATCTTAAGAGGATAGTCTAACCTATCCTCCATTTCCCCCCTCTCTGCTGCAGTTTTAGGGAGAATTAATAAAAAAAAAAGAACATTCATTTTTGTTCTGTCTTTAAATAGGTGGAATGTAGAGCTATGAGGCAAAGTATTGTGAACTTGTCAGTTTTTCCATTCCTTTACTCATTATATGTCATTTCTGTAGGAATCCATGCTAGTCATATTTGCTGACTCTATATGCACTTGAGCCAGTTAAAAATTAGATCAGATTGTTATAAACCATATCTATTTCAAGGCATATTATTTATTTAAGTAATGACTTCTGCCTTAATTATAGCTCTTTATAAGGAAAGTATATTTGTGTTTCACACTAGGAAGCCAAAATGAGCAAAGACACTTTTCCAAGGCAAAGGCTTTAATCAAGGCCAAGCAGTTACTTGGGGGGGGGGGTAAGAATACATGGATGCACAGTTTATTCATTGGCTACTTTTATTTTCATTTAATCACTAATGAAATATTAGAGAAGTATTGGATCTGCAGTTAAGACCTGGATTCTGATCTCTTACTAGCTCTGTACTTCATAACAATTTACAAGTGAATAATAAGCAATAGTACTGCATCTTTCTGAGGCTCATTTTCTTCATCTGTAAAATGAAATCATTAAACTAGATGACCACACAAAGACCCATTTTGCACTAAATTCATTTTTTTATTTATATTCTGTAGTCCTCAGAGTGTACATAATCATGCACATAATAAATCTTTTATCAACACTATTGGTGATGTCTGTATATAAACTATACTAACATGTGATACATCTAAAAGTGATAACTTTGCATATTATTTCAAAGAGAACAAGAATTCCCTAGGCTTCCACTGAAGGATGTCATAAAAGTCCTCTTTTTGATCTAGATTGATTGGGAAAGTGACAAGAATCTTGGAAAGCCTTATGCAACAAACAATAAAAACAATAGATCTATGCTGTAAGTTTAGATTGTTGGATTTTTTTCTTTCATAGTCTTGGAGAGTAAAAGCACACCAACCTTCTTTTAATTGGCATATGATTTGAATTTCTACCTCCTCAAATCTCATTGGTATATGCTTTCCTTTCCTGACTTTAAAAGCCGCTATCGAAAACTGAAGTACTTTTTAAAAGCAATATACAGAATCTACACTAGCTGACAAACTAAGTATAGTGGGAGTATACACTCTATTTTTAATGACCTGGACTATTGTTTGACTTTAACAGGTCCTTTGCTAATTACAGGGTAGGGTGAATCTGTTCTATTTTAGCCTAGGTATTCAAATACAAGAAAATGTATTTTTGTGCATGTGTAAGAATAAGAGAATTTCTAAAGAATCTAAGTCTTCTGGGATTGATTTTCAAAAGGAAATTATGATCTGTATAGTACATAACAGCTTTTATAGACTTTTTAAAGAAGGAAGCAGTTTTTCATTAGCTATACAGTAAACCTAAGATGGCTGGTGTTGCCATTTTAGGGCTTCTGGATTTAATACTCCATTTTTGATTTAACTGGAAGAGACTGCGCAGTGCTCACTACTAACATAAACGAAATATTTGTTCCTTTTTCCTTTAAGATTGATATCTAAGCTTCTAATCATTGACAGTTTGAGCTCAGCTTATTTACCAAGTTGACTGATCAGTAGCTGTGTAATAGCACTGTTTACTTTTGAAATTAAAACCTTTGGTTTTCTCACTCTAAAAAAGGAAATCTCTTTTTCTTTTTTCTGTTGCAGAACTCCAAAGATGGGAGGAAAACTTAGCAAGAAGAAGAAGGGGTACAATGTAAATGATGAGAAAGCCAAGGATAAAGACAAGAAGGCTGAAGGAGCTGGTGCAGAGGAAGAAGAAACTCCCAAGGAGAATGAGACCCAGACAGTGGCAGAGACCACAGATGTGAAGGAGAATAACAAAGAGGAGAAGACCGATAAAGATTCCCAGGTCACTGCTAACAAGACTGAAGAGAAGGAAACAGAGAAAGATGCAGCAGCTGGCAAGGAAGAAGCTGCGAAATCAGAGCCTGAGAAACCAGAGGCTGTTCCTGATGGAAAGGCAGAACAGCAGAAGGATACTGAAGGAGAGCAGGCTCCTGCCTCTGCCCCAGTGACCAGTAGTGATGCTTCTAAGACTTCAGTGCCTACCACTGAGGCAAAGGTCTCCCAGTCTTCAGAAGCCACAGCAACTAGTAAAGTAGATGACAAGAGCAAAGAGGAAGGGGAAGCCAAAAAGACTGAGGCTTCCGTAACTCCTGTCGCCCAAGAAACTAAAAGTGAAGTGGCTCCAGCTTCAGACTCAAAACCTAGCAGCAGCGAGGCTGTGTCTTCTTCCAAGGAGACTCCAGCAGCAACGGAAGCCCCTAGCTCTACACCTAAGGCCCAGGAACCTGCAGCCCCAGCAGAAGAGGTTAAACCTTCTGAAGCTCCAACCGCTAATTCGGATCAAACCATAGCAGTGAAAGAGTAACATGGACAGCCTATTGAAATAATAATAATAATGATGATGATGATAATAATAATAATAATAATCACTTAAAAACAACCTGTGTCTCTCTCTCTCTCTTTTTTTCCCCCCAGCTATACTAACTTGTTTCAAATCTGAAATAACGATATGTATTGCCCCCCAAAAAGGATATCCCATCAAGGGAGGGAGGGAGAGGGTGGGGGAGAGAATCCAAATAGTATTTTTGTGGGGAAATATCTAATATACCTTCAGTCAACTTTACAAATAAGTCCTGGATTTTAAAGATGGATGTCTGAAAGTACAGTACATCTTTTGTACCTGAACTGCTCTTAGATGCACTCCACCGATATATCAAAATCTCTTTTCTTCTGTAATAGGGTTTGGGAGTGATGTGTTTGATTCTGCCCACAGGGCCTGTGCCAAGGCAATCAGATCTTTATGAAAGCAGTATTTTCTGGTTTTTATTTTTGTTTTTGTTTTTAATTTACAGCCTTTCTTATTTTGATATTTTTTAATGCTGTGGATGAATGCCAACTTTCAGACAGTACCCACTTAGCTGTCCACATTTTTTCTCAATGCCAATCCTCCATTCTTCCTCTCCAGATATTTTTGGGAGTAACAAACATTCTCATCCTACTTAGCCTACCTAGATTTCTCATGACGAGTTAATGCATGTCCGTGGTTGGGTGCACCTGTAGTTCTGTTTATTGGTCAGTGGAAATGAAAAAAAAAATCTGCGTTCATTGCAGTTCCAGTTTCTCTTCCATTCTGTGTCACAGACACCAACACACCACTCATTGGAAAATGAAAAAAATACACAAAAAACCAAGAAAAAAAAACAAAATGTACAATGGATGCATTGAAATTATATGTAATTGTATAAATGGTGCAACAGTAATAAAGTTAAATAATTAAAAAAGTTGTACAGGCTGTTAGTTTTGTTTAGGCTTTCTTCTTTTTCTTAAGATATTCTTGCAATAGAACTGCCCCTGGGATCAACACAATAGTGTATTATAAAATATAATGTCCAGAGACTGAGAAAATAAATTTGTCATCCTGAATGTTATGTTAATGAAAAATCAGTGTGCCTTGATGAACACTGAAGCAAATTTGATGACCTGAAAGGAAGGGATTCTAGGATCTAGAAGAAGTGGTTTTTAAATTTGGGTGTTGTTTAGTTAACATAAATAGAAATGAGGAGGGAAATGATGAAAGTCTTAGGGTTATGTTTTCCAAATAATTGAGATCTTGCTGATGTCCTGCAGTCCATTTTCTTCCTATGTTTGGAATGGGGTGGAGCCTAAAAATCTGGTGCATTTGTTGGTGGACACAGTATCTACTTAGAAGAAGCACCAATAATTGGGTGCATAATGGTCACTTCTTTAAACTTTAAAAGTAAACTTTAAAAATGAATTTTCCTTTTTTATTTTGGATAGTGATCCACAGGATGGTAGCTTAAACTGATATCAAATGAGAATTAAAAAAGAATATTTTTGACTTAAAAAGAAATAAATCATCACATCATCCTATATTTGTTTTTAACTTTTAAGTCATTTTAATTATCTCAAAGTATTTCTATCAAGTCTATGAAGTAAAAATCCTGGAGGAGAGCTGATTTAGAACTAACTATCTTATCAGCCTCTGCCTTTCAGTAGATATTATAGGAGAGGAAAAAGGGTTAACTCTATAGGCAAATAGCAAGCCAGAAATGGTTCCTTTTAGGCTTTTCAAACACAGCATCCTTGAATGTATATTAAAGTTAATTTGAGCTCACAGAGCATGTAAGTACAGCAAACAAGAACAACTTGGACAAATTAAGCCTCCAAACATCTCCTTTTAGAAAAGGGGATGCTTGCCTAGATTGTGTTATCTCATAGCATTTTAACCAGACACCTTATTTTATACAAGAGAACTGAGCAGATGGAGTCATCCAGTGACTAAATCAGTTAGGGCAAAGTGAGGCTTGGAACTTAAGCCACCTATTAAACAGTGCATGCTCTTTTCTTTTAGCCACAAACTTGTGCAGTAAACCCCAGTAAATGGAAATATATCAGTAAAGCCTTCTTAATTTGTATTATACAGTGACCCATTAAAAAAAGTTTTGCATTCAGTCTTCACAAGAAGTTCCATATTGAAGCATATGCTCAACAAGTGATTTTAATTCTTCGTAGATTTTTTGCTTTTATAATATGAGCAAATTTACCCAAATTTGGTCATTATAATCATCTAACCTACTGGGCCCTGTTTGTCAGCATTTTGTCATTCTCAAACCAAAATCTAAATGAGGACTTGCCAATCAAAGGGAATTTCTTTAAAATCAGACTCTTTATACTTTGGTAAGTGTGGATGTGTAGCAGAAACTTTAAAATTTCCTAATCTTCCTGTTAATGTATTTTTGTTCTTGGATTTTAGTAAAAACATAGGATCTTCTGCTGGAAAGGGGAGATCATCTAATTCAATACTCTTATATTTAAGAAAAATGAGACTTAGTAAAGTTCATGAATTCCCCAACGTGTCACAGGTAGAAAATTATGAAATAGAATTTGATCATGGTTCTCATTACAAATGCAGAGCTCTTTTTTTTCTTAAATGTTTTCCCCCCCATGGATTTTTTAAAGATATAATCAGAAACTTGGAAAACTTTCTTGAGTAGTTTGTTACTTATGTAGTCATGCTATTTTAATGAAAAGGATATATATCCCAGTAACATCACTGAGAAGAAACTCAGGCAAAAAATATAGGTGGCATATATGGATGTTTTATGATGCATGGATTTATTTTTCAGGTAGTATAAATGACTTCTTGGTGTCTGTTGGTTTATATAGGTAGGGGAATGATACACCTTTATCTTGTGACAATGAGAACTATGGCTATAATCTGGGTAGCACCATCACCAATCCCAGCTGACAAGCCATGGAAGTACTCATACCTGTGATTCCATTCAAGGGGCCTAGATAGAAAAGACTTTGGCACTATCAATGCCTAAGAAATGATGGTATTTAACCCTTAACCACTTGCAAAGTTGAAAACCAATTTTGTTAAAATTTTGGCACTTGGAGGATTTATTAAGGTATCATTCATTACTAGTCTCAGTCACTATTATATAAGATAGCCTTTATTCAAGACTTTTGATTCTTCCCTGTTTTTCTCAGTGTTGATAAAAATTTCATTATGTTGCTGTCTAGTCTGCCTTTCTCTAAGAATTTCAAGCTAATTTTGAAGGTATTTTCCAAAAATTCTCTTCTCTTTTTTTTTTTTTTTTTTTAGGTTTTTGCAAGGCAAATGGGGTTCAGTGGCTTGCACAAGGCCACACAGCTAGGTAATTATTAAGTGTCTGAGGTTGCATTTGAACTGAGGTCCTCCTGACTCTAGGACCAGGGCTATGTCCACTGCGCCACCTAGCTGCTCCCCCATCAGAGTAATTTAAGTTTCAAAAATACTTTAGAATTCTTATAATAACATAATCATAGATTTTTTTTTTGGTAAGGAAAATGGGATTAAGTGGCTTGCCCAAGGCCACACAGCTAGGTAATTATTAAGTGTCTGAGACCAGATTTGAACCCAGGTACTCCTAACTCCAAGGCCGGTGCTTTATCCACTATGCTACCTAGCCACCCCTCTTCTCTATTTTTAATGAGAAATATTTTACCAACACTCAGTAAAATGAGCTCAGTACCACCAATTATTATGGAGTGGTATGGTCTTTTATTTCTTGTGTTGAGTGATTCATATACTTTGCACTAGTGCTTTTGAAAATAGATTTAAAATTGCATGATTTAGATTGATACTAACTTCTCTAATGTCAGTAAAGAAGAAATATGATGAAAATTTTCCTAAACATTTAAAAGATCAATTGACAATCCATTTAAATGAATTTTCAAGTCCAGGCTCATTTAATTGATGAAATTACTCTTTAAAAAACATATTTAGTGAAATTGCTCTTTAGTTCTTTTGTGGTTAAAACCTCTGATAAAATGAAACCATGTACAGGGAAAGAAATGTAACAGGAAATATACCCACCTATCAAAATATGCTCTATTGGCAGATAAGGAAATAGAGAGGTGACATTCCTTTGCAGAAGTCTTAAAAAAAAACCTTGTTTCTTATCCTGCTTCATTTTGAAAATGCTTCTCCACATTTCTTTTAGGTGCCTTTTTTGTGTCCAGAGCAAGTTCACTTTTTTTTAGCATTTTTCATTTTATAAAAATTGTTAATTATTATGATCTGTGCCATGTCCCTATACCTCCTTCCCCAGCTCTCCTCTTAGATAAGAGGACTGATTTTCATAATTGAGAAATGAAAATGTGGTGAAGCAATGTTGACTAATTTCCCAGAATTCTGAGAATACGCCTTATGTGACCTTGATAAAAATTTCTTTTTTTCTTTAGTCTGGAAAAGAAAGCAGAGGTATTAAAAAAAAATGAATCCAGTCAATAATAATTAATTCAAATACAAAAGAGGGAGAGGGAAGTTATCTTGGTAAGATGCTTCCTGTAATGGTGTCTTGAATGACACAGTAGTTCAGGTTCTGGGCATCAGTTACATTTCAGTTCAGTATATTCCACTTAAGCAACAAGCACAAGAAACACCAATCATGGTGACATGAAAAAAATCTTGCCAAATTTACCAATTTTCTTTCATAATATGTGAAATAGACTTGACATATAATTTTCC
Source organism: Macrotis lagotis (assembly GCF_037893015.1). Taxonomy (NCBI): domain Eukaryota; kingdom Metazoa; phylum Chordata; class Mammalia; order Peramelemorphia; family Peramelidae; genus Macrotis; species Macrotis lagotis. The sequence goes on from NC_133666.1 coordinate 356,051,295, forward strand.
AATTATAAAAAAGAATTCTAAACAGGTCACAAATTGATCTAATCAAATCAAGTGAACAAACGTTTATTGTGTGCTTTTGAAGTGCCAGGCACCACAGTGTTTTGAGAATTTAAGAAAGCAAAAACAGTTTCCTGTCCTTAAAGAGCTCCTATTCTAATGGCAATAAAATTCTTCCAGGTAGAAAGTTTATGAGGACTATCATTATAAAACCAAAAGTTTACAGGTTATTATTTTTATTTTTAAATATAGTTCAATTTTTGATGGTGAGAAATACAATTGAAGAATGACACAGGAAAAAAATCTCAAGTTTTATTGAAAGACTCTTATGTTCTAATTTGGCTGAATTAGTGCCTCAAGATATCTCAAAAAAAAAAAGGAAACCAAAAAACTTGGAAAGTCCCTATGCTATACCTAGCAGTGAACTATTGCCAAATTGCCATGGTGTGAAGTGCTGTTAGCGTTGGCCTCTGTAAAAGCACTCAAAATCCAAGAATAGATAGCTAACATTGAGCCAGTACCACCCACACCAGCACACTAAAGTCTGAATATTATGCAAATTCTTTAAAATATATTTTTAAACTTAGGGGATATGGAGAATGTACATTGCTAGTTACTGACCCATTCTTCTGTCCTTTCAGGGCTCAGATCCTGAAAGTTGGAGGAAATTGTTCTTTTCAGAAAAGAAAACACAAAGTTATATAAAGTTAATAGGATAAAATGTTAATTAAGTTTCAAGTTGTCATGTGTGCAGTACAGATTGGTTATCTTTGTGATGAGTCTTATTGCCATTTTCCCATTCATTCTCCTTCATTTTCTCATTTTGTCTTTAATCCTGTTACTGTAATTTCCTACTAGCAACTTAAATTAATTTCTACTGTGGCAGCAGATTTTTTTTTTAAATTCTTTCCTCAATCCCAGAAAAGTGGAGATCACAACCCTTGTATCCTTTTCTGGAAGTAGCTAAGTAAGCTAATGTGTCAGCCTTTGTGTAAACAGTCTGGTGAGCCTTTGGGAAATCAAGAAGGTACTCAGATGAAATAAGAGTCATTCGTCACCTTCCATATTTAATTTCTTAAAATTCTATAAAACTGAGGAAAAGAACAAAGTAAATTTCATCTTTCCCAAACTCTTAGTCCTGGTGACCTAGAAAGGTATGTACATACCCTTCAATCGGATTTTATACTAAGCAAATGCATATTTCTCACATTTTTGAAAACAGACCTTGGTTACAGACATTCTAAGATTCCCTTAGATTTAACCCATGTTTTAGGACAAAAGAAGAGAGATTATGTTCACAGGAAATCAATAATAATAAGTATTAAAATTAAGATTGTAAAATCTAGCTTACCTTTGACTAAAATCATAAAAAAAGAACAAATATATTAATTTTTCACTTATGCCAGAAAAAGTGAACTTTTTCCCTTTTATCTCTTCATTTTTTTTCATTTTAAGGTCACCATTACATGAATATTTATAAATATTGGTAAAACCATAACTTTATACTTTTATCAGTTTTTCTCTAGAGGTGAATAGCATCTTCTTAAGTCTTGTATAGCCTTTGAAGGAAGATGTTATCTATCTCTAAGTACTGATTATGGGACTCAGAATAACTTACTTGTTCACAATTATTTTTTGAACAATAAAGCTATTATATAGTGTTCTTTTGGTTATGCTCATTTCACTTTTTATTATTTCATACATCTTTTCATGTTTTTCTAAAAACAACCAGCTCATCATTTCTTACAGCCTAGTAGTATTCCATCATAATCACAAACCACAATTTGTTTAGCCATTCCCCAGTTAATGGGCATACCCTCAATTTCTAGTTCTTTGCCACCACAAACAGAGCTGCTATAAATTATTTTAGAACATATTGGTGCTTTTTCTTTTTTCCTCATTCAAATATATTAATTTTTCACTTTTACTAGCAAAAAAGTGAATTTAACTACTGCTAACACTCATTACCAAGGCCTCAGTATGAGTTTGAAGTAGAATATCCAACACATTTTAGAATCTGAAGACTTTCTTTGTTTCTGTTTTGAAATCTAAGTGAGCTGTTGGACACTTATACATGAGGCTTTGGAAATAATAGTGTGAAACCAAGCCTATCTCACAGGGTTGTTGTGAGGGGAAATGTTTTGTAAACCATTAATCACTAAAGAATTATGAGCCTTTAATAAAAGGTGTATAGAAATTAACCTCTGCAGGATTAATGTTCTTTAGGTGATTTTCCTTAATGAGAAATATGCTTTTAAGACTGAAAACCTTTCACTTCCTTTTTCTCTTTAGGTCCTGGTTTTTATAAACTATTTTTGCCTCTAAAGAAAATTCTTGTTTGAAGACATGACCTTGGTTTCAATTCGTTCCATATGTGTCTCTTTATAGCCATTTCCTTCATTTGTCCTTATGGATTATGGATAAAACATGACTTCATAGACTCTCCAAGTTGGAAAGGACTCCAAAGACTTTCTCATTCAATGCATACCTGAACAAGTACCTGAACAAAGAATCATTTAGGCTTTCTGCTTCTTTCAGCTGATATTCAATCCTTTCAATACATGAAGACAGTTCCTGTACGCTAATGATTCCAATTCCTTCAATAGAACACTTCATCTGTAAACCGAAAGCCCCTCACTTCACAGGACTATGCCAGTTGCCCTCCATTAGATACTGTTCTAAGTCATCAGTGATTTCTTATATTGATTCATATTCTCTCCACAAGATTTAGATACAAACTACTTAGCTCAACATATACAGCATGACCTAGTACCTAGGTATTTTAATTTATGTAGCTCTACTACTACAAATTCATTCCTGATGAATCCTTTGAAATGCAAATATTTCTAGGAAAGTAATTCCCTAAAGGTATTAGTGACTTATATAATTCCTTTTCCAAGGTATCTCAGTCACCTGAAATTGCAGGCACTTGTTGAGGAGTGGTAAGGGATGAGAACAAGGAAAGCAGTTAGCAGAAGGACCCCTTGGAAGAACTTATTCACATTTTTATCAAGGATCACCCCTGTTCCCCTCCCCGCCATAAGTGTAATGAACCAGAGTACCATTTTGCCTTCTTTCATTTATCCCAATCACTCTATCCCAATTTCAGGTCAGCCTAGAGCTATTTTGATTCCCTACTTTTTGACCCTAAAATAGCATTTTTCTTGGGAGTAGGGTTTTTCTTAAATATTTTGATTGGAGTAATGTCTGTCAGAGCATTTCAAAATGGGATTACATATTTGTAGGTCAAAGAGACTTTATTCCATATATTAATTCCATGTAAAATAAACTTCCAAATATATCTAAAACTTTTCTTAATTTAAAAGGGAAAAAGTGATCTTTTTAGGGACATTCCTAGGTTAAACTATGGTAAAATTAATTTATGGCATTTCCAACCTGCCCTTTTAACATCTTTTCTCCACTCTTTTTTCTGTACTAGGGAAGTACTACCCCAACCCCCATCAGAAGGAAGGGAAGAGAATAAGCATTTTAAAGCACCTATCATGGACCAGGGATTGTGCAAAGCACTTGATAAGCATTTTACTTAATGCCTACACTCACCTTAGAAGCAGGTACTGTTATTTCCATTTTACAGTGGAGGAAACTGAGGTAGCAGAGGTTAAGTGACTTCTTCAGGATCACACAGCTAAGATCACATTTGAACTCATCTTCCTGATTCTAGATCTACTGCAACAGCTAGTAAGTAGCTACTTCTACTACTCCTACTGCTAGATGTATGCTTGCCAAAAGTACTATTTTATGGAGAACTTCCACAGAGCAAGCACTCACAAGGGGGTCAGTAGAAGTGATACCAAGACACCCTGAAGGTCTCATTGAAAAACTTTAGGACTGATTGTACAGCATGGGAGTCACTGGCACAAGACCACTCAGCATAGTGTACCTTCATCAGTGCTCTCTACAAGGAAGACAGAATTGAAATAGCTCAAAGGAAAGGTGACATCCATAAGATTGGAGTACCCCCCCCCACCCAGGTTTATGAACTATTTGTGCCCAACCTGTGGAAGAGCATTCTGAGCTTGTATTGGTCTGATCGCTACAGTCAGACACACTGTAATTTGTCTCAGACTTAGTGATGTCATTTTGGTCTTTGACAACAAAGGACAAGAGCCAACCAATCAATATTTTAAGGTAAATTAACAAGGCACGTTAACAAATGATATCTCACTTTGTCCTTACAATGATCTTGTAAAGATAATATGACCCTCATTTTAAAAATGAGGAAACTGAGGCTAAGTAGTTAAATGACATACCCAGAGTCACATAGCTAACAATATCTGAGGCAAAATTTGAATGCAAGTCTTCCTGACTAAGCTCATCATTCTATCCATTGCACCATTAGAATCAAAGAACTAAATCATCAAATTAGGTAACTTCATGAATAGGCTATGTATTAGTTCATGCTCTTGGATAACATCCTAGTGCTCCCATAGTCTCTAAGTGGCTAGTTAAAGCTTGCTTTCTGGAAAAGAACATGAGGAATCTACTTATGAATCATGATGTGTATCTTTCTCAAAATACTTCTCAAAAGTATTTTCAAGTTTAAACAACTATAAATGGGCTGCTAATGGTGTTCACAATACCTCAGGGGGGATTAAATTCATATAGATAAGAATAATATATAACATGACAATGAAAATTATGTGGTATACTATGAGAGATGTCATTTGGGATGGGCATTAATGAATAGATAAAAAAGAAGAGGTTAAAAAAAGAAGTAAAAATTTCACAGTCAATAAAGGACAGAGACAGAAACAGAAAGACAAAAAGACAGACAGAGAAAGAGACAGAGAGACAGAAAAAATATTATGCATCAAATACTGAACTATGTACAGGAGGTACAAAGAAAGGCAAAAGACGGTGCTGTCAAGAACTCTGGAGGTTGGAAACATGCGCAACTAAGTAAAAATGATACAATGAAAGGATAAATTGGAGAGAAAGATAGGATATGTTAGGGAAAAGAGCAGTTCCACCACATTCCATAGTAAGGAGCACAGAGTACTTGGAAGGAGAATAAAATGAAGTAACATTGGAAAGGAAGAATAAAAAGCTTTAAAGCTTGGAGCTTTAAAAATCTAGACAAATTGTTTCCTATTTGAGGGACAACAAAGAACACAAATATTTTTGAACATAGATGAATTGTGATCATATATATGTATATTATTATTATTATTATTTGTTTTTTGCAAGGCAATGGGTTAAATGACTTGCCTAAGGTCACACAGCTAGGTAATTATCAAGTTATCTGATGTCAAATTTGAACTCAGGTTCTCCTGACTCCAAGGCCAGTGCTCTATCCACTGTACCACCCAGCTCTGCTCTGCCCCATATACATATACATATACATATATATATGCATATATATGCATATATTTAAAATTTAAAGCTAAATTTTATTTTTTCTACTAACATGCAAAGGTAATTTTCAACATTCATCCATTTGAAAGTTTAGATAATTTTTTAAATCGTTTTTTCATTTTTTGAATTTTACAATTTCCCCCCCCAATCTCACTTCCCTTCCCCTGCCCCCCACAGAAGGCAGTCTGATAGTCTTTACATTATTTTCATGCTATACATTGATCAAAATTGAATGTGTTGAGAGAGAAATCATGTCCTTAAGGAAAAAATAGAACATAAGAGATAGCAAAATTACATAATAAGATAACTTTAAATAAAATTAAAGGTAATAGGCTTCAGTCTTTGTTTAAACTCCACAATTCTTTCTTTGGATACAAATGGTATTCTCCATTGCAGAAACCCTAAAACTGTCCCTGATTGTTGCACTGATAAAATGAGCAAGTCCATTAAGATTGATCCTTAACCTCACGTTGCTGTTTGGGTATACAATGTTCTTCTGGTTCTGCTCATCTTGCTCAATATCAGTTCACGTAAATCCTTCTAGGCTTTTCTGAATTCCCATCCTTCTTGGTTTCTAATAGAATAATAGTGTTCAAGATCATATATGTATGTATACACACATATGTGTATATATACATATATATGTGTGTGTGTATATATATGTTATATATATATATATATATATATATATATATATATATATATATATATATATATATATATATATATATATATAGTTTTGCAAGGCAAATGGAGTTAAGTGGCTTGCCAAAGGCCACACAGCTAGGCAATTATTGAGTCTGAGGCTGGCTTTGAACTCAGGTACTCCTGACTCCAAGGCCAGTGCTCTAGGTGCCACCTAGCTGCCCCTTCAGATAATATATATTTTTAAGGAAGATGAATATGGAGGGTTGATTGGAGCAGAAAGAGAGTAGAGGTAGGAAAACTTGCTAGAAGGCTTATGAACTAAATCCAGGTAGATGTTAATAAAGGATTGTATTACCTTATTGATGGTGGGAAGAGAGAGGAATATGGAAGTGAGAGATGATTCAGACAAAATAAGGAACTAAACAATGTGGTATAACATCAATTTGTAGTGGATAGTATTAGGTGGACTTCATGATTTTCTATAGCAGTGCTTAGCAGATGGAAAATCAGAACTGAGAGCAACAAATGGTGGGGATTACCAAGATAAGGATTTAACAGTTGGGAATGGCAGAAGGTCAAGTTAGGGTGTAGGTGATTTTATGGCAATTGCTAATTAAAGATTAAAGTGGAGCACAGAGGTCAAGGCTGTGCTGTGTATGAAAATCAGTGAAAACTGAGAAGGGGAGATCAGGGCTGGGGGTTGGGGGATGAAGTTGAGTAAAGTGACTAAGGGTCATTATAAGGTCAAAGAATAGGTTTAGTATAAGCGAAAAAATGGGAGAAGTGAAAAGAATGTATAGTCAATGAGTGGAAATTCGAATCCCCAAGATCATAATTCCCTGATAAGGTATAAGGTAGTCAAACAGGAGGATACTGGAGGTGCAGTGAAGTTGTTAGAGGAGCTCATCAACATGAATATGATATCCCCAATAAGTTATTTATCCAAATGAGGTAGAGATGAAGACCACAAGTCATTGATGAATTTTGGAGGGTGACTTGAAGGTCTGTATATGATGACAGCAAGGATGGAAAAAGGATGCTATAAGTGGATTTCACACAATTTCTAATTAGTTCCTTTTTCTTCCCTACTTTTATCTGGTTGTTTAATTTTTCATCTCAGTTAGTTAAGTAGATTCTCCATTCCTCTTCAACTAGTCTTATTTTATTTTAGGACCTCTTTTCAGACAAGATTGCAATCCTTCTATCTTTTTATTATTCATTCTTACTGCTCTAGACATCATTCTCTTCTTCAGGGCTCCAATTACTTATCCAGTCTCTCTATTTTCTGCATTCCTCTTGGAATCAAAACTTCCTTAGTTACTCATTCTGATCTCTTTGTGGAATTCATTTCAAAAGGCAAAAAAGGAAAACAAAACAAAATAAAACTCACAATTGATAGTGATAGAGGAATGGCTTAAATGGGGCAATGGTGGGTAAAGACAATGGGAATACTTCCTTTAGGAGTCTATGAGTCCGGGGGATTGAGAAGAGTAAGTCACTTATAGAGAGGAATCCTGTCAATTTGCCTTTGCAATTGTTCTCAAATATACCCGGGCCTCTCTTCTGACTCTTCTACCACTGGAGTGCAGGCACTTGTCACTTCAAGCCTTGATTACTGAAATAGCCTGTGGGTGGGCAGGTGTGCCTCTAGTCTCTCTCCACTTCAATTCTCCCTCCATTCAGCCAGTAAAGTGACTTTTCTAAAATTCGGGTCCAATCATGTCATCACCACTCTACCTACACACTCAATAAATTCCAGTGGCTTCTTTTTGCCTTCAGAAGCAAAAATTTCTCACTTTGTCCCACAAAGTCCTTCATAATTTAACAGCCTCCTATTTTTCCAATCGATTTACACCCTACTCACCAACATATATTCTTCAATCCAGTGACACTGGGTTCCTGGCTGTTCACAAATAAGATACTCCATGTCTTGACTCAGAGCATTCTCTCAGACTGGAGCTCTAGAATACTCTCCTTCCTTCACTCTGACCACCTTTTACAGGAAACCTTCTCCAGTCCCTCTCAATTCTAGCGCCTTCCCTCTGTTCATTATTTCCCATTTGTCTTGCATAGAGTGGGCTTTGTATTTATTTGTTTGCATATTGGCTCCCCCATTAGATTATAAACTCCTTGAAGGAAAGAACTTTTAGCTTTTTTTTTTTGTATCTCCAAGTACTTAGCACAGTATATAGTAGGCAAGTTATAAATGTTATTGATTAATTGATGGATGTGTTTTCCTAAAGTTTCAGTACAAGGGAGGAAGTAGAAGGAATCAAGTTTGAAAAGTTCAAGGATTTAAGAGAACTTTTTTATATAAATTAAGTGTAACTTTTTTTTTTAGGTTTTTTCAAGGCAATGGGGAAGTGGCTTGCTCAAGGCCACACAGCTAGGTAATTATTAAGTGTCTGAGACCAGATTTGAACCCAGGTACTCCTGACTCCAAGGCTGGTGCTTTATCCCCTATGCTACCTAGCCACCCCAAACTAGCTGCCCCTAAGTGTAACTTTCAAAGGACTGAGTGAGTTGTTCTAAAATATTGGTAAGCCAGGTTGGAGTGAATCTAGAAAAGATTAGGTCTGATTAATGTAGGTGTTATGGTTCTAGTAAAAGTAGTATGGGTATGCTGTTTACAAAGGAATTAAATCTCAAATTTCAGGTGAGTATGCTTTGGAGCAGAGTTCCTGGAAACCCTCAAACCAAACCATTTAGATACTTTTCAGGCTTCACTTATTCATGTGAATAACCCTGTAGCCAGAGCAATGCAGTCATTTTCTAATCACTAAATTAACAACAGAATAATCTTTTATATTTCTAAACAGTTAAGTCCTTTAATAGATGCATGCTTAAGATCGGACATTGCATAGAATTCTCAATCATCTTTACAACTTTATAGGAAACTAATTTAATTTTAAGACATATAAAATATTGGTTTGTAATACTGAAACCTATTAATTTCCCTATTACTAAATACTCTTTGGACAAAGGACTCAATGACCTCTCTCAGTACCATGAATAGGTTGATTTCTCTTTTAGATAATGTGTTATCTTATTCTCTTAATGTTTAGGTCAAAATGTCCTCTACTCAAATCTTTCTTCCTTTGACCTGATAATACTCAAAGCTTTCAAACCCCAACTCTGGATTGCTCTCACCTTCTGTCTTCTTTTACTCAATGTATTACTGAGCAGAGTTAGAAGAAACTTTGCAATCTGTCAAACTCTGAAAACAAATGATCAAAGACTCATGGAGATTACTAGATCAACTGTTAACCCTAAAAAATAAAATAAAATTAAACAAAACCAAAGAGTTCACAGAGGTAATAGTATATTTGTTTAGTGAAGGGAAACTTAGACATGCATGCTTGGTCATAGAGCAGACCCAAAGCAGGGAAGCTAAGTCTTGACATAAATAGTCATAGCTAGGCAAAGAGCCAGTCAGTGAGGTATAACCATTGCAATGAGGGATAACAACAACTAGACAAAGTTTGCCTAGTGGAAAAAATCTTTTCATATCAGGGTTTCATGACCAGAATGTGTTTCCTGCAGGTGCTGATCCAAGCTCAGGGACCACTTGGGGTTGAGGAGTCAATTCTGTGATTTAGATTAAGCAGAATTCATCCAGAGGGTGAACACAAAGGATTGTTGTTATGTCAAGCTCAGTGCACAACCTGCTTGCTAGACCTTAGCTCTGGAAAACATGGTATCTTCTAATAATGAAAAGAGAGTAGTCTTCTCATGGGGATCCTGACAAACCTAAATGAACTAGATACACATTAATGTCTTTTTCCTCCTTATTAATTGGTTCTCTGCACCACTCTATAGCAGATCCTTTTCTAAACCTTTTCTTCTCTCCTCATATTCCTCATACCATTCCTCTTTCCTTTGAGCCAAGGATTCCTCCTTATAATTTACTGAGAAAATAAACCCTTCACATGAGCACCCTCCTTTCCTCTACATTCCAAAACTCCTTGCTTGACATTTTTATTCATTTTCTCTTCTACTCCAGTCTGAGACTAATGAGACTTCTAGCCAAGAGTAATACAAAGCCTAGATTCTCTCATTTTCTCTAGCAGATAATCTTCATATTCATCTATTCCTTCCTCTTTACTCTTCCTTATTTCCAATCTTTCTCTATTTCCTGGATCCTTCCCTGCAGTGTATAAATATTCTGAAGACTCCACTAATGGGGTAAAAACCCAACTTCCTCTACATGTTACCATTCCCTGAATCTATTATCCCATATTCTTCCTTTCATAGCAAAACAGCAAGAAAAAAGTGGTCTATACCAGTTGCTTTCACATTTCACTTCTCAGTCTTATAATCAAAATTTCTAAATTGGATGGCAGGTACTTGACACAGTGGATAGAGCATTGAGTTTGGAGTCAAGAGGACCAGAGTTCAAATTTGTACTCAGACATTTAATAGGTGAATGACTGCAAATCATTTAACCTTTGTTTGTCCCAGTTTCCTTGACTGGATGTAATTTCCTCACAAGACTGTTGTGAAGAACTATGGAGCTATTTATAAAATACTTAGTTTAGTGTAAAATACTTAGACTTGGTACATTAAAGGTGACACTTAGGGGAAGCTAGATGGCACAGTGGATAGAGCACTGGCCCTGGAATCAGGAGGACCTGAGTTCAAATCCAGCTTCAGATACTTACTACTTACTTAGCTGTGTGACCTTGGATAAGTCACTTAATCCCAAATCCTTGCAAAAACACAAAACACAAAACAAAAAAAAGGTGATACTTAAGTGCTTATTTCTTCTCCTTTTCTCTTTCAGTTTATTTTATTTCTTTTTAGGTTTTTGCAAGGCAAATGAAGTTAAATGGCTTGCCCAAGGCCACACAGCTAGGTAATTATTAAGTGTCTGAGACTGGATTTGAACCCAGGTCCTCCTGACTCAAGGGCCGGTGCTTTATCCACCTAGCCACCTAGCCACCCCTCTTCTCCTTTTCTCAATCCTCATCTTTTCTATTTTTTTTGAGGGGGGGGCAGCTTTTGATTCTGTGGACTATCCCATCCTCCAGGATGCTCTCTAACTCTCTTGGTTTTCATGAGACAATACTCTTAGTTTTCCTCCTACCTGTCCGATCCCTCTTTTATACCATATCATACTCCCTAACTTAGGGATGCCCCATAGCCTTATCTGGGTCCTCTTCTTTTTTCTTTCTATAATCTCTCATTCAGTGACATTATGCGCTTCTATGATTATAATGAACATTTTCATGGCTCTAAATCAAGAACTAAATCCTGAACTCCAGTTTTATATTTTTAACTGCCTAATGATTATTTCAGATATATGTTTTACAGACATTTTAAGAGCATATCCAAATCTTATCCCTCCCCCTGCCCCCAAGCCTATCCATCTTTCCAACCTTCTGGTTTCTGTTGAGAGTGTTGAAATCACCAGCTTTTTTTCTTTCTCTCCCCTCCTCCCCAAGGCCATAGACTTAAAGTGGCTTACCCAAGGCCATACAGCTAGGTAATTATTAAGTGCCTGAGGCCGGATTTGAACTCAGGTACTCCTGACTCCATTGCTGGTGCTCTATCCACTGTGCCACCTAGCCGCCCCACACCCAAATACTTTTAAGGTGAAATATAAGCTCTTCTATTTGACTTTAAAAGTGCTTCACAACCTGGTTCCAAACCTTATTATACATTACTTTCTCCACTCTATGGTCTACCTAATATGTACTACTTGTTATGGGACACACCAGTACTTCCATTTCCTTGTCTTTGAAGTGGCTACCCCTTGAACCTTTGCTTCTGAGAATTCTTTATTTCCTTTCAAGATTCTACTGTGACTCTGGAGGAGAGAATGAGGCTAATTAATGGCTTTGTACAACTCTATCTCATTTAAACTCAATACACTCTCAAGTAAAGACAACACCCTGGTAATGTTATTGGTTTTCTTCCAGAACAAAGAAGGAGCAACAAAAAGACCTCCCACATGGACTTTCTTAAATGTATCTTATATTTACATTTTAATGTATCATTTATTTTGTATATAGTAATTTATACTATATTGTCTTCCTGGATAGAAGGGAAGATCCTTAAGGGCAGCCAAGGGACTGTTTCTTTTTTGCCTTCATATCTCTAGTGCTTAGCCTAATACTTAATACAAAGACTTATTACTTGCTCTGTGTTTGGAATCATACTATACATTAATTAGAAATGTCTCCCTTTTTCCTTTATCCCAGATCCATAACTGGAAACTCCATAGATTCTCCCAAAGCACCAAGTAGTTATTAGTTTTATCTATGTCAAACAGGGAGAGAAGAATTTATGTACTAAATTCATAATCAGATCTGTCAGGAAGTTATTGAATAACCAGAGAATAAGGTTATTCTGGTAGGGCCCCAAACTTTAACATAAATGTTATCTTTTCCTTCTGATGTAATGAATAATATTTTGGTTTAATGAAAACTCATGAATTTTCTTTTCATTATAATATATTTTTATGCCCACTTATTTTCATTTGCTGGTAAAAAGGTCCTGTGTCCACTCCATTTTCAATATCTATCAGTAAGAAAATTCTAATTATTTTTGTTTATGTAAAATTGGGATTTTACATTAGATAAAATCACAATGTTCAATTTAAAAATGGTCAACATTTTTTCCTTTGATTTGCATTAATATAGAATATTTTGCCTTGTAATTAATAATATTCTCTTTCAAAACAGTTTCACATTTGTCAAAGGTCTATTTGCCTGGACCAATTTTATAGGGAGACACCTTGCTACTGCCAAGATAATTATGCAAACTGATGTCTTCTAATTTAAACTCGTGTTTTAGAAATAATTTCTGCTAATTATGGAGTACTATTGTTCTAAAAGAAATCACGACTGATCAGACTTTGGAGAAGCATGGAAAAAATTATACAAATTCATGCTGAGCAAACAGCCTTGAATTCAGTTATCCTGAAGTTTTTATTATGACAACTACCTTGTTGCCCAGTTTTCATGTCTATCTCACATTCATGTCTACCTCAGTTCTTCTTAAACCACATTGCTAAGAATTTCCCAGTTGATCTTCCTTCTTTGCATCTTAGCCTTATGAAGCATATACAAGACTTAAGTCAACATACCTTCCAGATTAATCAAACTTGTGAGTTAATTATTAGCAAGTTGTTCCATAAATTTCTTTTTAATTTTCCAAATGTATTAGACTATAATTTCATTCAGAAGGAGGAATGAATGGATGATATTAATAGAGAAATAAATGGTCTTTACTTTATTATTGTAATTAGTACTAATGGAGAGGGAAATGGAAAACCACTCCCATATCTTTGCCAAGAAAACCCCAAATGAGATTGCAAAATGTTGGACACAATTGAAATGACTGAATGACAATTAATATTGTTATAGACTCATTCACATCATTCAGTTAAAAATAGTATACATTTTTATGTTTGTCAAAGAAAATGGAAACATCATCCATAAATTTAATGATATAAATAAAAGATTTATTTTATCCCCTATGAATTAAAAACTAGAGAACTACTTAGTTCAGTCAATTTTGTTTTGGGTCAGATATTGAAAGCAGCATCAGGATGCAGAGCTTCCCCCCCCCGCTTTCTGGATGTGGATGGTGTTGAGGGTGACAAGTCTACCAGGGTTGTCCTAGCTCTCTGAACTTTTGAGAGGAGCTGCATCCATCATAGCTGATCAACTCACAATGTTGTTGTTTTTTTTTAAAGATTTTATTCATTTTGAGTTTTACAATTTTCCCCGATGGCAATTTGCCAGTCTTTACATTGTTTCCATGGTATACTTTGATCCAAATTGAATGTTATGAGAGCGAAATCATATCCTTAAGGAAGAAACATAAAGTAAAAGAGATAGTGAGATCAGACAATATGATATCTGTTTTTTTCTCCTAAATTAAATGTAATAGTCCTTGGTCTTTGTTCAAATGCCACAGTTCTTTCTCTGGATACAGTTGGTATTCTCCATCACAGACAGCCCCAAATTGTCCCTGATTGTTGCACTGATGGAATGAGTGAGTCCGTCAAGGTTAATCATCGCCCCCATGTTGCTATTAGGGTGTACAGTGTTTTTCTGGTTCTGCTCATCTCACTCAGCATCAGTTCATACAAATCCTTCCAGGCTTCCCTGAATTCCCATCCCTCCTGATTTCTAATAGAACAAGAATGTTTCATGACATACATATACCAGAGTTTGCTAAACCATTCCCCAATTGAAGATTTCCAATTCTTTGCCACCATAAACAGGGCTGCTATGAATATTTTTCATCTCTTCAGGGTATAGGTCTAGTAGTGGTATTGCTGGATCAAAGGGTATGCTCACAATGTTGTTAATGTGTACAATGATTTCTTGTTTTTTTCCCATTTACTTAGCATCCTAGGAATCCAGATCACATACAAAATATTTAATAGAAGCTGTAAGTTAAACAAACAGAATAAGACATAAAGGGGCAAAAACAAGATTTGGTAGTGGTTAAATTAAACAATGATTTCCAAATTCTATTTTTTTGGAAGGGGTGGGTGCTAATCAGTGATCATGATTCCTTCATGCCCAATGAAGGTGGAACAATAAAAGAATAGACTTAAATTTAAGCAAGACAGAGTTTTATGCAAAGAAAATATAACTTTTTAGAGACATAAAACATTAGCGTAGTTTTCTGAGTATAATATGGGGAGGATTCTTGGAGAACTTTGTATAGCTAAGTGACATAATGTACAGAGTACTGATTGAATTCAGGAAGACCTGTCTCAGACTCTTGGTAGCTGTATGACTTTGAACAAAATTCTTAACTTGTCTCATCCCCTGTTTTCTTATCTATAAAATGGGAATAATAATAATAATAATAATAATAATAATAATAATAATAATAATAATAATATGTACCTCAGAGAATTAGTGTGAAGATCAAATTAGATGACATATAAAGCACTTTGCAAATCTTAACATGCTATATAAATGCTAGCTATAAGCTCTATTGCTATAGTAAGACATATTTACCAAACATCATTTCTATAGTTGCCCACTTGGAGACAGAGATGGCTTAATCAACAGATCTCTCTTTTCTTTTTTTTTATTTTATTTTTCCAATTATATTTTATGAAAAATTTTCAACATTCATCCACCTGCATATTTATGCTACTCATTTTTCTACCACTCTCTCTTCCCACCCCCTCCCCTTAGCAGCAAACAGTTTGGTAAAAGTTGTGCTTGTACATTTTTATGGGATAGGAAGGAAAAGCATGAGTAATTTTTAAAAAAGTGAACATAATATCCATTTAGATTCTGTGAGTTTTGGGTTTTTTTTGTTTTTCCTCCCTTCTGGATGTGGATGGTGTTGATAATAACAGGTCTCCCAGGGTTGTCCTAGCTCTCTGAATTACTAAGAGGAGCTGCATCCATCATAGTTGATCCACTCATAATATTGTTTTTACTGTGTACAATGATTTCTTGATTCTGTTCCCTTTGCTCAGCATGAATTTATATAATTTTTTCTATGCTTCTCCAAAGTCTGATCAGTCGTGATTTCTTTTAGAACAATAGTACTCCATAAAATTCATGTGCCATAACTTGTTAGCCATTCTCCAATTGATGGGCATCCCTTCAATTTCCAATTCTTTTACTATACTACAAAAAGAGTTACAGAAATATTTTTGAACATAATGGAACTTTTCCCATTTTTAATGATTTCCTTTGGATATAACTGTAGTATTGGTATTTCTGGGTCAAAGGGTATGATCAATTTTATTGCTCTTTGGGCATAGTTTCATATTGCTCTCCAGAATGGTTAGATTACTTCACAACTATATCAACATCAATGTCTCAATCTTCTCACAAACTCTCCAACATTGATCATTTTCCCTTTTAGTCATCTTAATCAATCTGGTAGATGTGAGGTGGTACAGCAGATCTCTTAAGGTCTCTTGCAGCTGAAGGATTCCATTCTCTAATAGTTCCAATTAGTACTTTCAGATGTTTTTATGATCTCCTTTTAAATGGCAAGGGAAATTCAAATAACTACTGCAACACAGCCCAAGGGAAGTCATGATTTCATTTCAGGAAGAGATGAATTGAAATTTCCTTTCATACTTATATTAGTTATGTGACCCTGGTCAAATTACTCAATCTCATTTTGGCTTCAGCTTCCTCCTCTGTATAATAGGGATAAGAAGAATACCTAATTTAAAAGAAGATCTATGGGAAGAATTTAATGAGGTAATGTGAATGAAATTTTTTGTAAACTTCAAAGTATTCCATAAATGTCAGCTATTATTATTATTATTATTATTAATATTTCAGAATAGTTCTGTTGCACTTGTGAGATAACATGCAGCTATTTTTAGTATTAAGCTTATTAAGAAAAGATTGGTAGAATGATTTGAAAAAATGAGGGGAGAAGATGGGAAACTAGAATGCCTATACCTCAATAGGTTGGAGTCTGAGAGATGTGGTTTTAAATCTAGTCAGACACCTAGATTTCTGTGACAGCTATTGCTAATATGTATAACATATTGTATAACATGTATAATAATGGTAACTATTAAAGTGCTTCATAAATGACAGCTATTATTTTTGTTTATGCTATTTTATTATTGATTGGATCAGTATAATTCATGGGATGACAGAATAGTTAGCATTTTATCAAGCACTTTAAGATCACCAAAGTACTTTGCATTTGTTAACTCATTTGAGCCACACAACAACCTCGTAAAGTAGGTACTACAATTATTTCCATTTCAAAGATGGAAAAACTGAGACAAGGAGAGATTTTTATGACTTTTCCAGGGTCACACAACTAAGTAAGGGTCTAGGTAGGATTTGAACTTAGGTTTTCCCTGACTGTAGGTGTCAGCACTCTGATCACTATATTACCTGACTGCCTTAAACAATCATCAGAGAGCTAGAGGGGTCCTTAGAGGTCATTTGATCCAATCCTCACATTTAATAAATGATGAAATCAAGGTCCTAAAAAAGGGGGATGATACTTACTCAAGATCATAACATACTTTACATAAATTACCAGTCAGATAATATAAACAACTTGGTCAGACTGTATGACCTAGATAGGAGGAATGATATTATCCAGGTAAATCTAGCTTTTTAAAATTAAGTTAAATTTATCATGTATCAATATATATAATGTAATTTACAAACCTTAAAGTTCTGTATGAATTCTAGTAGTAGTAGTAGTAGTAGTAGTAGTAGTAGTAGTAGTAGTAGTAGTAGTAGTAGTAGTAACTGTAATATTTTTATTATTATTATTACTGTATGTGGCACATTGGGAAGATTGTTGGATTTGAATTGTGAATCCTGACTTTGTCACTACCAATGTGACCTTGGTTACTCATTTCTTACCTGTGGATTAATTTTCTCATCATAAAATGAAAGGATTGACAAGTCAAATCTCTAGGTAACTCTAAGTTTCCTTCTAGGTTTAGCTCTTTGAACATAGGATATAAACTATCAACTCCTTAGGAACTATTAGGGCATAGGAACTGAGGAAAACACACATCCACACAACTTGGAACTTTAATGTGGTGCTAAAGGGTTAGAACTTTGCTACTACTCTACAAAGGTAGGGATATAGGGGTCAAGAAAACTTTTCTCTGGAACAACTGAATTTCTAATTCCTTTTGCCACCTGCTATTTCATATTAGTGGAACTATCACTGGAAACAGTCATATTATAAATATTATCTCTAGCCTTCTTTATTTTTTAACTTCCTTCCCCAACTAAAGCAACCCTCTGACTTAGACAATTTTTCAATATCACCAAATCATAGGATTTAGGGGGCTGGGAGTGATCACAGGTATCATTTAAACTTACCTCATTTCAAATGAGGAAGTTAAGGCCCACAAGAAATTCCTGAGGTCACACAGTTAGAGTTGGCACCACAATCTATGGTTAATGGATCCCTGTTTAATCATCTTTCCACCATACCTATCCATCAGACAAGCACTTCCTTTCTTGTACTATATTCTGGTAAAACCATGATTTACAATACATGATGACAGATCCAATAAGATGTTATCCAAGTTAAGACTTGTTTTTGAGAATCTTTTGCAAAATCGGAGTTGGTTTTGGACTACAAGATCTTACCATTTGGAAAGCATTCATATACAAACACCTGGTAGTCTGGGAATGCTGCCAGGTGAATTGATTCAGGCCTCCTTTTTGAAGGGAGAAAAGCCTTCATTTCAGTATTCTGGACAGAAAATGACACCTGTAGGAAGAGTTCAGGAAGTTGGGGCTTAAGAAAATCTTTAGCCATTCTTAGATGCATGAATTGCATTGTGCTTTTGATTATATGATTGATAAAGTGGGAGACCTTAGTCAGAAGAAATGTATTTCCTAAGCAATAGTAGGAAATTGAAATAATACCTTTAGAGAAAAAAAGAGGCATGATTGAGGTATTTATTAACTTCATACCCTTTAGTGTTTTGGGAAAGAAAAAGATTCCTTACTAATGAGAAGTTACTTCAAATTCTTTAAATTCCAAAGGAGATGCATCATTGGTCAGAAGAAAATATACTTTGATAGACAAGTGTTTCCTGAGAAATTCTCTGACTACTTAATTATATGCTTAACAGAGACAATCTGTGTTGGTGAATGCTCCAACATGGCTTCTAGCTCTCAGAAATTCAGGTTATATCCATGTAGCATCAGCACAGGCATTTAAAAGAAGAAACATCCTTTCTTCCCATGCACTACCACATAAATGGTTTAACCAGCTTTAAAAAGATTTTAAAACCACATTGACTTCTCCATTATATTGATGGAGGCTTAGAGAGAGGACAGAACTTTTGGAATGTTTTTTGCAAAACTTTAAAATACTCCTTTCCATCTATTCAGGAGCACTATATTATCTTCTGGGTAGCTCACTGTTCCCTGGGAACTTGTTTTCAATACAAACTATTACTACTTGTTTGGAAATCATGCCTATGCACATAAGGGTTTGGTAGGATTGTTAAATAGAAGAAAACTATCTTTACCTCCTCTCGCCACTATTGTTTGTAGGACCTCAAGTCCTTAAATTCAGGCAACCATTGTGGCATTCATGCAGTTTACATTATTAAATAAAAACTCACATTTATATATCATTGGATAGTTTTCAAAGCAACTCTGTTTGTAATAACCCTTACTCAAACAGTATTCTGTGCTATAAAATATTTTCTCTATCTTTTCTGGATCAAAATCATATTCTCTCAATGCTTTCTTCTCAATTAGCAGGAGGAAATCAATCTGATTAATTCTCTTAAGATAAAGTTTGAACATTTGACCATTTTAAAGGAGAATGCTTATTAACTGAAGACAAAAACCAGTTTTAGAGGTGGAAGAAAGGGCTCTTAGAGAGCATTTCCTCTAGGGGTTTTTTTTTTTAGGTTTTTCCAAGGCAAATGGAGTTAAGCGGCTTGCCCAAGGCCACACAGCTAGGTAATTAAGTGTCTGAGACCGGATTTGGCCGGTGCTTTATCCACTGCGCCACCTAGCTGTCCTCTAGGGGGTTTTTAACTCTTTTTTTTTTTTTGTCACAGATCCATTTGGCAGACTAGCGGAGCCTCTTAAAATAAAAAAAATATATATTTGCTTTTAAAACAAACTATTAATATTGAAATACAATTATCAAAACATTTTTAAAAATGGACTGACTACAAGTTAACAGCACTTGATCTAGTGTAAATCTCTAATTTTACAGAGGATACTATCAACAAATATTTATTAAGGGTTTACTCTAGGTCAGGCATGGAAATAAGATTGGGCATATAAAGAAAGTAAGAACAATCCTTGCTCTTAAGGAATTTACAGTCTTACGGGGAAATACACTGTGTAAATAATGAAGTACACAAAAGATATATACTGAGTACATAGAATAAGAGAGGGAGGCATTAATCTTTGGGGATGAGGGTGTTGAACTAGACTGAGAATGCTCTTATTGCAAAAGGCAGGATTTGATCTGGGCTGTGAAGGAAGTTAGGATATCTAAGACACAGAAGTGAGGAGAAATCGTTCTAGATATCGGGGAACATTTAAGTAATTGGGAGCCTCTGGAACTTATTGAGCATGAGGGTAATATGACTAGGCTTAGATTTCAAAGTCATATAGATAAATAGCAGAAATAAGACCTAAAATCTATGTTCTAATGGGAGAGACAATATTTAGTATTCTTATCTATCACATCATGCTTTCACTACCAGTGAAAGTTCAATCAGTATTGTCAGTTAATAAGCATTTATTAAACACCTACTATTTGCTGACCCTGTGTAAAACTCTGGATACAAGACAGGCAAAAGACAATTCTTACTTTTAAAGGAACTCACAGTCTAAAGGGAGAGAAAGAGAGCATTAAAACAACAATGTTGCAACTGTATATGTGTGTGTGTGTGTGTGTGTGTGTGTATGTATAGGATGATGGAGATAATTTTAGAGGTAAGACACTAGAATCAAGAAAGATTGAGAAAGACTTCCCATACATAAAAGGTGGACTTTAGTTGTGACCTGAAGGAAGCCAGGGAAACCAAAAGGCTGAAGTGAGGAGGGAGAGTATTCCAGGTGTGAGGACAGCCCAGAAAAAATGTCTGGAGCTAAGAGATTCAAGTAACAGCAAGGAGACGAGAATCACTAGTTTGCAGAGTATGGTGGTGGGTTGTAAAGACATAGCAAGACGATAGCCTTAGAATCACAGAGTCGTAGGAAATAAAAGTTGAAAGGAACATTAGAGGTCATCTCTTCCCCCCCCCCCCCCACTGTTACACTACAGAGGCAATAGCATGCTCATTGTCCAAGGTTGATCTTACTAAAGCATTAAAAAAAAATCCCACCCAAAAACCATGTAGGTAATGAGAAACCTTCATATATATGATCAATAGATGATAAGTTTTGATTGACTGGTCATAGACTGGATTTGCCAGAACTCTGAAATTGATATTTCTTAGACTTTCCCACAGCTCAAAGTATAATGTTAGATTCTGAAGTGTTTCCTGAGTGAAGAACTGGGGGTAGGGTGACAGTGAATAGGTTGCCTGGAGTCAGGAAGACTCATCTTCATGAATTCAAATTTGGTCTCAGACATTTTCAAGCAATGCTGCCCTGGGCAAGTCCCTTAATCCTGTTTTCTCAGTCTTCTCAACAGTAAAATGAGTTGAAGAAGGAAACCACTCTAGTATCTTTGTCAAGGAAATATCAAATAGGGTCAAAGTGTTTGTCAAGATTTTGGGAGATATCTTTGCATTCACCATCTGGCAAAATTTCATATTTTTGTATTTCTCTGACTGGTACCAGGTGTTCTCTCAGCTCAGATAAGCACCAGACAAGATCAGAAAATTCTACTATAGATTTTACTATGGATCAAACTTGTCTCTTTGTTGCTATTACTCCTACAGCTACTGGGCTACAGCTCATGGTGTAACCATATCTATAAGTATTGAGATCTGCCTATACTAAAGTGGGTCCCCAGCACATGTATCCTTGCTTGCAAGTTGTTCCCCTCATTTTGAAATTAAACTTCTATTTGATTTTCTTAACTCTGGCCTGCTCTGTTTGACTCTGATTAGAGGCTGGTTCACTCAGGTTGACAAATTGGACAAGACTTAAATAACTCAACAAGGAAAAAAAAAAGAAATTATCTGACTCATTCAGACAGAAGCCATATATTTGCCACAAGTACTTAGATACTGCTGCTTAGCTTACATTACACAAAAGACCAGGTATTGAATAATTAATATTTGAATGGATTTGGAAATTGTGCCATGATGGTGTTCCTCCAGGAGGCCAAAATGATCATTTGAAAAGTGAAATGTTGTATGGGATCATAGTAGAAACTTCAGCTTGATTGGATCTTCCAGGACCTAAAAGTTTAACCACCATGGAACTTGGAACCTCAGCTTCCTTCTGAAACCAACCGTTTTAAGACTTGACAATGCCAGCCATATTTTCCCTCCAGATTGTGTGAGTACTTTCTTGTTCCACTCACTTTCTTAGGATCTCTTTGAGGTATTCTCCTATACCATGTAAGAATATAAGTTCTTTGAGGGCTAAGATTTTCTTTCTTTTTGCTTGTATTTATCATCCCTGACCTAGAATAGTTAACACTTAGTAAATGATTATTGACTTGACCACTGAACAAATAGCAAGGCCTTCACAGACTCATGTTCTATTCCTTGCTATCATGAAGAACTAAAGTAGGATTTAAATAGAACTTGTAAAGCATCACACACACTAAAACAACCACCCAAAGTTGTTTGAATGAAGTCAACAGACTGCCTAGGGTCAATGGTAGGTTTCCCATCTTTGGAGGTCTTCAAGTCAAAGTAGGATGACCTCTTGTCAAGCATGGTATTATGGGCATTCCTTTCAGGTATAGTTGGATTAGAATTAGATGATTAGTGAGGTCTCTTCCAGCCCCTAATTTTGCTCTTCTATAATTATACCCAATTTAAATATAGATATACAAATCAGACCTTCAAGCCTCCAGGCTTTTGGATTGTTTTAGGCAAAATTCATCATTTTTCCCCCTTTGTCTGACTTATCTATATAATTATACCTTCCTAAGTCTGAATGAAATATTTTTACATGCTTATTGTTCATGACAGATATATAAAGAATTAAGGATTTTCTCCTACTCAATAACTAGTGGAATTTTTCTTTGTTGCTGGGATTGTGCAGCACACCTTGTTTGCCAATTTAATCAGTACCTTTTGAAAGGTCAACACTCCTGGAGGAGCATTGCTCCATTACTTGTGGATAATGGGTTTAGGTAAAAAAAACCTGTAGATATTGTAATGTTTGTAAGTGATAGGCATTGGAAACAATCATTAGATTGAGAAATTATGGAGTCAGTTTCTGAACTTTAGGTTACTTCTGTTACACTCCTAAATAAACAGGTGAGAAGTACATTTTGTATTTGTAGAGATAGAGAACTCTTCCTGGAGCTAGGTGTGGGTGGGACTAGAAGAGGAGAAAGAAAGAAGGAGAAAAATGTAAAACAAATGGATGCACTGGAGGGTCAGGCAGTTAGCTAGTATTTATTAAATGCCAAAGTGCAGAAGACAGTCCCTGCTCTCCTGAAGTTCATAGTCTAAATAGGGGAGACACTGTGTACAACATGATGAATATAGAATAAATTGGAGGAAAGGAGTAATCTCAGAGGGAAGTTAGCTGAGATTGAGAAATCAGGGAAGCCAGGTGACAGAGATAAGAAGGCAGAAAATAAAGGGAGGCAAAGATAGAATGTTAAATATGAAGAATAGTAGGAAGGTCATTATTGCTGAATTAAAGACTAACTGAGGGGTTGGAGAGGAAAAAGGGTAAGAAGATGGGAAAGGAAGGGCCTAGGTTATTAAGGAGTTTAAATGCCAAACAGAGGATTTCATTGTTGATCTTGGAAGTAATGGGTAGCCACTAGATTTATTGAATAGGTGTGTGTGAGAGAGTGGGTGTGATATGAAGGGTTGTGGCATTAACTGATCACATAGAGATGTTGCTACCTGGCCAGAAAAACAAAAGGAAAGCCTACATTTTTTTTTTAGTTTTTTGCAAGACAATGAGGTTAAGTGGCTTGCCCAAGGCCACACAGCTAGGTAATTATTAAGTATCTGAGACCAGATTTGAACCCAGGTACTCCTGACTCCAGGGCTCGTGTGTGCCACCTAGCCACCCAAAAGCCTACATTTTTAGGGTCTCCTTCTCAGTCTTGACTTTTAGAGTTTGCTTGGATATTGGATATTGCAAGTAATATCAACAGGTAGATGGTAATTTATGGGAGAATCTGTTCATTCCTATCCACAAACACAATAGCATGGCCAAGGAGGAAAACAGGAGTATGTTTGGGTTCCACAATACCTTTGCTGTGTGATTTGGAGAAATGCGTCTGATCTCTCATTTTACAGCCCTGAGGTCATCAATGCACAATATAACAGTACAGTAATTGATATTCGTAATGATGAGAGCTCCAAGTCATCAAGAAATACCATTGATATTTTGTACAATATACTGTTTTAGGGAGCAAAAAATAAAAGGAGTATTTGAGATGTTTTCATTCAAAGGTTAAAGAGAAAGTATGTGAATCTTCACTTGGAAAATCATATGTTCATTCTACAGTAATGAGAGAATAAATGAGATTTTTACCAATTTGCATAGATTGTGAGATCCTTGAATACAGGGACTATATCTTAATTACCTTTGTAGCCTCTCTCAGTATGTTCACCATTTGGTACTATAAAAAGGCACTTAATTAAGGTTTCATTGAATGAATTGCCATATATTCCCCCCAGTTTTTCTAGTTGTAAAGGACCTGCTTGAGTAAAATAACTAGTACATTCAACTTTGCTATAACTTGGCAGACATTTTTCTAAAGCACTGCCCAATGTAAAAAAAAAAATTTAATGGAAAAATTGAGGCTAGGGTCACAACACTTAAATACTCTTTCAGTGACACATAAAAAGAACAGAAACCTAATAAAAATAGTAGCACCCTTTTATACATATTAAGTGGTTAAAAATTACATAAAAGTTACAATAAATCATGGCACAGATCTGGGCCTGCACTCAGATTTCCACTGAGCCTGGGCTGACAAAGTCTGGAGACAGTTGGGCAGGCTGCCACTAGACCTGGATGCTGGGGGTGGTACGGACCATCCTTCCTCCTCCCACAACTTCTACAGTGTTGAAAGATACATGAAAAATATGGCACTTCTCCTTGACAAAGACCTTAAGTTTTCTTTTGGAAGTGGGTGTCTGAGGGGTTGCTACTTATGAAGTATTGAGTGATACTACATCCTCAGGATTTCTCTTGGAAGAAACATTCACAAGGAAACCCAGATTCTCATTATGCTCAAAATGTTTTCCAAATCTATCAGTCACCTTGGAACAAATTTGTGATTTCAAAAACAGCATTTTAGCAGAAGAGGCTGTATTTTTCTAGATCAGTAATTTCCAATGGCAGAAGAAAGGAGAGGAAAATAGAGGACTGAAAGGGAGCAGAGGATGGAAAGAAGTAATATAAAATTTTTGCACTTTAGTTTAGAAACAAACATCCAGGTATATAGCAATTATCATTTCAGAATGATTACAACTGTCAAAATAAATACTTTTAAAATGAAGTTTATAATAGAATAAATGCGAGAAAGTAGATTTTCTGCAAATGATAAAAGCATCTAATAGTCTTCGTGTGTTTTCTTTATGAAAATAGAGATAAATTTGTAAAGTAGGAATAGAACTGAGATTTAAGCAGAATAATAATTATAAGAATCATAGGATGGTAGAGTTACAAAGAACATTAGAGGTTCTCTAGCAGAGGTTCTTTTGAATATTATTGTTTTTCCCCAATTATATGCAAAGATAGTTTTTCATTTTTTTGTAAGTTTTTGAGTTCCACATTTTTTACCTCCCTTCATTCCCTCCCCTTTTGTCATGAAGCTAGTAATCTGATATAGATTATACATGTACAATCATGTTTAACATATTTGCCTATTAGTAGGATAGAGGTTCTTAAGCTGGGGTCCGTGAATTTAACAAAAGTTATTCTGAGAAGAGGCCCATAGGCTTCTATAGACTGCCAGTGATTGAAAAATGTCACTTGAGAGGCAGTTTGACATTGCAGAAAGAGTAGTGAATATGTAATCTGGAAAAACAAAGTTGAAGACCTGTCTCCTACACAAAATTGCAGCATCTGTGGTCAAGTTCATCTTTCTGAGACTTCGTCTATTAGTTGTGGAACTGAAGATGATATTGATAAGATCTATCTCCCAGGTTTGCTAGCAGTCTATATGATTTGTAGTTAGTATCTAGAGGCGTGCTGTTCTCAGGTTAGATTTGCCCATTGATAAATTTTCAATTTGAGCCTTTATGCCTTGGAAATCATAATATATTACAAACTGGGTTTGTTTTATTGTTTCACTGAGTTTTCTAGAATTAGGAAAGTGATGGAAGAATTGTTAATAATGTAAATGCAACTCGAACATGTGTTAAGGTTATGTTTTTAAAAAATTGGATAGCCAGTTTTTATATATTTATGATATGCCATTGGAAGGATCTCTTCCGGGAAATGCTCCTTTAATGCACATTCATACTTGCTGATTGAGTCCTTAGTGGAGGTCACTATCTCTTCTAGTTATGGGAATGAGGGGATTTTGATCCCTGATAATTAATTTCTCCTTTCCTCTTCTCTCTCTCCCTGCCTCATTTAGTGGATAAAACTAAAGAAAGTAACAGTTAAAAGAGAGACAAGGTATTAATATATTTAGAATAGAATTACTTGGCCAGTAGGAGATGCCACAAAGGTGTAAAAAGAGGTAGGCATGCAATATGACTAGAAAGGATAATGATCACTGTTGGAAGGTTTGTGGGAAATCTGGGACACTATTACATTGTTGGTGGAGCTGTGAACTCATCCAACCTTTCTGGAGAGCAATTTGGAGCTACACCCAAAGGGCAACAAAAATGTGCATCCTCTTTGATCCAGCAATACCACTACTGGGTCTATACCCTGAAGAGATGATGAAAAAAGGTAAAAACCTTGTACAAAAATATTCATAGCAACCCTGTTTGTGGTGGCAAAGAATTGGAAATCAAGTAAATGTCCTTCAATTGGGGAATGGCTTAGCAAACTGTGGTATATGTATGTCATGAAACATTATTGTTCTATTAGAAACCAGGAGGGATGAGAATTCAGGGAAGCCTGGAGGGATTTGTATGAGCTGATGCTTAGTGAGATGAGAAGAACCAGAAAAACAGTGTACACTCAAACAGCAACATGGGGGTGATGATCAACCTTGATGGACCTGCTCATTCCATCAGTGCAACAATCAGGGACAATTTGGAACTGTCTGCGATGGAGAATACCATCTGTATCCAGAGAAACAACTGTGGCATTTGAACAAAGACCAAGGACTATTACCTTTTATCTATGGAAAAAAAAACAATCTTATTGTTTGATCTTGCTATCTCTTATACTTTATGTTTCTTCCTTAAGGATAGGATTTCTCTCTCATCATATTCAATTTGGATCAAAGTATACCATGGAAACAATGCAAAGACTGGCAAATTGCCTTCTGTCAGGGGTGGGGGGGGGAGTAATATTAGGGGAAAAATTATAAAACTCAAAATAAATAAAATCTTTAAGAAAAAAATAAAAATAAGTAAAAAAAGAGGGAGGTATGGATACACAGAATTGGGAGCAGCTACCCTCAGGTTCTCATTTACTCTATGAGTCCATACTCCTAAAATTATAGCTCATAAGCCTCTATAAGGTACTTATCTTTAATATGCAGTCAATATACATAATTTAGTTCAAAGAAAAAGCATTTACTAAGATGGCAATAGTAAGAACTATGGCTATACCACATTTCCTCTATAAACTGGAATGAATTAATAGAGTATATTTGTAGTTAAGCTCTATTCCTCAGGAACACAAGTGACCAAGTCATATCTCTAATACTCCTGGGATCTACTGATCTTTCATGGGGTCCTCACTCCCTATAGAGTGCAGTGTTTCTGTTGGCAGATTTCCCAGATTGCAGTCCAAATGGCTAATTCTCCCTTGGATACAGAGTTGACTATCTGTGCTGCCAGGGGCCAAGCGCCTTTTAAACTAATTTCTGGCACTGAAAACTCTCTGACCTGGCTGAATTTAATAATTCCACCTAGTTGCTGCAGAGGAAAAAATGCTAGTCTGGAACCAGGAAGATCTGAGTTCAAATTCAACCTCAGATACTTACTAGATGTGTTAACCTGTCCAAGTCACTTAATCTTGTTAGTCTCAGTTTCCTCAACTGTGAAACAAATATAACAATAACATCTACCTCCCAGGATTGGTGTGAAGATCCAATGAGATGTTTGTAAGCATCGTTTATAAGTGCTTTGTAAGAAGGAAATGTCAAATCATTCCAGCATCTTTGCCAAGAAAACCATATATGGGTCAGGAAGAGTCAGGCAAAACCAAATGACTAAATGATACCAGCCCAGTAGCTCTTTTACAAAATGCCAGCCAAATGATGGAATTTGAGGAGAAAATATCCTCCTTCCCCACCAATCCCTACTACTTGAAAGGTTTGATTCTCTTCAGTGGCAGACAAGTTTTAACTTTTTAAAAGCCAGTGAGGGCCAGGGTCAATCTTTCAACATCCCATGGTCAGGTGCCCTTTTAATTACATCAGGAAGAATTGCTTCCCACTTCAATTTCTGAATAACATAAATAGACTTTTTTGCATTAAAAAAACTTATTACTTATTATTTGTTTCCATGATTTATATCACCTGAGCTCAAGGGTAAGGAATCAAGCCTCTCCTCCTCACCTTATACCACCTAGGAAAAGTCCTTCTTCAACTTGGAAAAACTGGTAAAGATGAGTCATTATTGCTGTGAAGAAACCAGTTCAGAAAAATGAAGTTTTTTCCTTTAAGTGAAAAAAAAATCTACCTGAGAGCTAAGCTGAGACCAGAGTCTAATTCTCCAGTTTCTTAGTTTCCTGTACTTTCCTTTGTATCAAAATACCTCCTAGTCCTATCTATACTACAAAAGATAAGCAAACAATGAAACCATGACAGTATCTCTGTGGCTGAGTGAGATTTATCAGGGAAAATGCATTATCAGATTGTTTCCAATGGGTTGGAAACATTTCCATTGGTTTCCATGTTTACTATTAAGTCAAATTTACTGTTTTGAGAGGAAGTTGAAGAGGTGGAATGTCATTTTGTATCATTTTTACATTACTCTTAGCTTAATATGTAAGAATTCCCTATTTTATTCTATTTTTCATTTTTGTAATAAAACAATTATTTAAATTTATGGAATAAAACAATTACCATAACAAGTATGTATATAATTTCCAGTTCTTTTTCTGCCACAAAGAGAGCTGCTATATATATATATTTTTTTTTAGAACATATGGAGCTTTTTCTTTTTTTTCCCCTCAGTCATCTCTGAAAATAGATCTAGCTGTGGTATTATTAGGTCCAAGGGTACAGGCAATTTAAAAACTCTTGGGGGGCAGCTCCAAATAGGAAGCAGACAGGTCTCACGAAATTTCATCTCATGAACTTTCATCTATGTTTTTATACTTGAAAATAGTTTCTTCATCTTAATATCTCATTTTTATACAACAGTGTGTTGCATTGAGATTTCTTAAAATCATGGAATAATATAATTATGCCATGTCAGACTGGAAGAGAATTATTTAGAGGTTAGTTTAAAACACTCTGGTCTTTGGTTTCATTAGCTTTAAAATTAAGCTGGTAGGTGCAAATGATCTCTAAGCTCCTTTCCTGTTCTATATGGAAGTGGCATAATAGCTTAAGTATTGGACCTGAAGTCAGGAAGATCTGAGGTCCGATGTGAATTCAGTTCCTAACTCAGACATTAACTACCTAGGTGACCTTGATTGACTACTTACCTTCTTCCAGTTTTGTCATTTGTAAAATGAGTGCTTACCTTCTAGAGTTATTGTGAAGGTAAAATAAGATATTTGTAAAATCCTTTGCAAACTTTAAAGTTTATACAAAATGTTGATATTATGAATGGCCTTATTTATTTTCTTTTTAGTTTTTTTTGCAAGGCAATGTGGTTATGGAATCCTGGGCCTATATTCTTCATAATGAATTAGCATAACTTTTAAATTTTGGTTTGTTTGTTGAGAGTAGGGAGGAAGAGAGTTTGAGATGGGCCCTGGGGTATGCTGGAGTCCCTTTAGGTCTTGGTTATCCATTGTTATATTTTCAGTGTAAACATTTTTACCTTTAAAATTAGCAAATGCTATAAACCAGGGCTTGGTTTATTGTTTGGTTGATTGTCTACACTTAAGAAAGGGATGTATAAAAGTTACTGTAGTAGATTAAACTTGTTCACTATTAACAGTGACTTTTGCCTATTATGTGTTCTGATTCTATAGGAGCAGATTGGATGAATCCTATTTCCTTTAATCAGATCAAATTAGCAATTAAAAAGGGTGCTTTTTAGAGAAAGAAAACTCCCTTAATTGTAAACAGGATAAAGACTTGTCATCTAAATCTCATCAAGAGCCCCTAAGCTATCTTGTTATTTTGAAGGTCTTTTAAGATAAGGCATTCCTTTTACTGGAATGTTTAATGTCATTTCCCTCCTCCTCCCCTCATCCTGACCTCCCCCACCCCCTTCCCACCTTGCTCCTGTGCTCTTTTTGAATTGGACAAGTCAGAGGTGATGCTTCAGATCCCACCTTCTAAAGACCAGCAGTAGGCTTCCATTTTGGAGAGGAATCTGGTTCTTCAGCTAGAAGTCCCCATGCAGGACTGCATAATTCTTGACCAAGAGAAATATGATTAAATTTGAATGTTGACCTAACAAAAATTCCTATCTCTGATTAGGACAAACTCTGGGATTAATAATTATTTATAAGATTAAAAACTCAGTGAGGACCCCTAGTCATTTTGCAGATACTCTTCCCCAGTCATATCTTTGTATGCATCTCTACAGAAACAGAAGTCCCAAGAATTTTCCTACCTAATCTCTCATATGGAAATGATCAGTCAATGGTGCTTGATTGTCATTAATCTTTTCCTTGCAGCCTCCCTTTCTCTCCCCACATATTTTGCTGAGATCTGTTGTGAGAAGGGGAAGTCCGGTTTCCTTCCTCTACAGAGGACTTCACCATAGACTGCTATATTGCTTCTCATTGTCCTCCTCAACTTCCACCTACTTGTACACATTTTTTTCTCAAAGTTTTAGAGAAATTAAAAAAAGAATTTATCAAGGACTTTTTTCTAATTGCTGTAGAACTGATTGTCTAATTGTAACTGCAAATGAAGAGTTAAGACTTCTGTCATCCATAATACTGTTGTCCTCTTTGCTTATTCTCATTGTCCTCTCCAACTGCCACCTACTTGTACATATCTTTTCTCAAAGTTTTAGAAAAATTTAAAAAAGAATTTATCAAAGACTTTTTTCTAATTGATGTAGAACTGATTGTCTAATTGTAACTGCAAATGAAGAGTTAATAGACTTCTGTCATCCATTATACTGTTTGTCCTCTATGCTTATTCCACACCTAGGGGAAGAAAAGCATTTGTTGGTTTGTGTTCTCACTTATTTGTAGAGTGAAGGTCACTGTTTCAGCCAGGCAACCAGGGTCAGGAAATATTTCTATCCTGGACAACATTGGTTATCATAGTATGTGTTTTGATTGGAGTTTGCTCTAAATAGTAAAGAGAAAATGCTTTGATCTTTTGAATATGCCTTGAGATGAGAGCAATCTTTATTTTTTTTTTGAAGATGTCTGCTTGAATAAATATGCTATATTTTAATTTTGCAGAAAATCTATCCGTTTGGGATGATGTATGTCCAGAAGCTATATCAATGTTATGGGTTAAGAACCAATTTGAAAGAAATCAGAGAAAGAAGAAAAAGATCTATATAAACATAAACATTTATAGTAGGTCTTTTTGTAGGAGGGAAAATGAAAAAGAGTCTTATTAGGGGATAGCTAAATAAATTGTTATTTATAAATCTAATGTGATATTGTTGTGCCATAAGAAATGATGGAATAATTTCAGAGGAAACAGGAAAAATTGTAAAGTGAGTAGAAGCAGGAGAACATTTCATATACCAAAAGTAGCATTATGAAACAGCTTAAAAAGACTTTAAATCTGATCAATGAGATGATGAACTTCAAGTTCAAAAGAATGAAGAACAGAGTGCAAACTAAAGGAAAACATTTTCAGACAAGACTAATGGAGGAATTTGTTTTGCTTGGACGATGTGGCTATATTTTGAGAACTTTATTTTTTGTTTTGTTTGTTATTTCCATTTCCATTTTTTAATTTTGCTGGAGGATAGTGGGAGGAACAGACAAATAAAAGTATTTTTCACATGAAAAATAAAAGTTATAAAATATATTTAAAATATAAGATAGTGATCTTGAGGAACAAACATTAACAAATTCATTAATTAGTTCAAAACTTTTTTTTAGGAACTCTATTGGAAGAAGTAATGAAGTTCCCAGAGAAGAGATACTGGAATACTCCTCCCTCATGGCAGTAGGATAGGGGACTACTAGAACAAAGTATTATTATTATATACCTTGTCAGCCTTGGTTTCTGTATCAGAGAATTGAGCAATAAGCATATTATTAAACACCAATTATGTGCTAGACTCTGAACTGAATACTTTACAAAGATGATCTCATTTAATCCTTGCTTAGTAACTCTGAAGTGGGTGATATGTCTATTTTCATTTTGTAGTTGAGCAAACTAAGACAGACCTAGATTAAGTGACTTGCCCAAGATCACAAAACTAGTAAGAATCTGAAGGTGGATTTTAACTGGATTCTTTCTGACTCCACACCCAGAATTCTATCCATTATATATCTATTAGTTACCTGATAATTACAGTCAGATGATTGTGTTTATATATATATATTTTTAGTCACAAGAGAGGGCTCAATCTAGAGGAGGTGGTAGGGCATGACTACAATGTAAAAACAAAAGACATCAAAAAAGGCATTCAAAAAAAGTATTCTACTAGGAAAGAGCAAGATTTCTTAACTTAAGACCTCTGTACTTGTCTTTGTTGGTTTAGAAGAATTTTGTATAGGATAAAAGAGAACATTTATTTTTTACTTATGAGGGATTTTTTTCTTATTCAATGTTTGGGGGAATAAAAGGATGGAAAATTTGTTTTTTTGTTTAATTACAGATAATATAATAAAAAAAGAAAATTCACACAAGAAATTCAGGTTTTACAGTTGTTTTAATGATGGCAAAAGAGGCAGATGATTTTTAAGAAAGGAAAAAGACTT
Source organism: Macrotis lagotis (assembly GCF_037893015.1). Lineage (NCBI taxonomy): Eukaryota > Metazoa > Chordata > Mammalia > Peramelemorphia > Peramelidae > Macrotis > Macrotis lagotis. The sequence continues at coordinate 356,084,066 of NC_133666.1, forward strand.
GTTTATGACTTACATTTGAAGTTTAAATATTTCCAAATAGATTTATATCTTGTTTAGGGATATCAACCCTAATTCTGTTTAATGGAGATAACTTGACCCATAGCTACCCAACTATTATTGCTGAATTGACCAGGTAAGTAATGAAAGCCTTACTCTCCCATTCTCCCTGTGAGGTACAGTGCTGATCAGATAGCATCAGCCCCTTATACTGGAGAAGAGACAAGAGTATGTGTTTGAAATTACAGAGCAAATGAAGAATAAGACTAGGAGTGTTCTTGGGGTTTCTAAGAGATTACAATTCACTAAAGAATTTTGTGTCCAAGACCCCAGGGCTTCCTACTATTGCCAAATGATTATCTGACCAGGCATTTAACAGCAGATAGTTGAGGAATTTTTATTGTCACAATTCATTCAAATGGTGTTGACTCTTGGTAGCAAAGCTAGCCAGGATTATGATTGTCTGATATCTCTTAGAGCAGTGATATCAAGGATTACTGATATTGCTAAAATAAATACATCCTTGGATTCATTTAATGCCAAATTACACAACTGGAAACTTGGCTACCATCTCCATCTGCTTGGTTATTGTTATTTTTCAACAACAGGAAAAGTTTGCTGGCAATTCTGGAGTGAATGAGCATTTTAAGGAATGGAAGTTCTCCAATGTGAAACTTTGGAAATGAGCATTAATTCTCATAATTTTGAATTGAGTATGGCAACAAATTGAGAGAGGGCAGATTCAGGAAAATGCAACTGCTTGCCTGCCTGAGAATCTAACAGCTCTCTGTTCATACTGATTTGTGTTTGAGTACTATCCTGAAATGATGATACTACTTCTTGGAGTACCAAGTCTCTGAACACTGTTCATTTTTCTGAATCACTTTTTTTAGTTTAATTAGTATTTTTTCCAAATACACGTTAAGACAATTTAGATCCTTTTCCTTTTTTTATGATTTCAGTGGGATACAGATCTAGTAGTAGTATTATTACTGGATCAAAAAGGATGCACAGTTTGATTGCCCTTTAAGCATAGTTGCAAATTACTATCCAGAATGATTGATCAGTTTACAACTCTACCAACAATGATTTAGTGTTCCAATCTTCCCACATCTTCTCCAACACTTATCATCTTTTTCTATCATATTAGTCAATTTGAAAGGTGTGAAGTAGCATCTCAGAGTTGTTTTAATTTGTATTTCTCTAATCAATAATGATTTAGAACATTTTTTCATATGACTATAGATAGTTGTGACTTCTTCAGATGGACACTATTTGTCTATATCTTTTGACAATCAATTGGGGAATGACTTAAAGTCTTATAAATTGGACTCAGTATGCTATATATTTGAAAAATGAGACCTTTATGAGAGATACTTGTAAAAATTATTTCCTAGTTTTCTGTTTTGCTTCTAATATAGGTTGCATTGGTTTTGTTTGTGCAAAAACTTTTAAATTTAATTTAATCAAAACTATCTATTTTACATATTATAATGCTATCTATATCTTGTTCATTTCTGGGTCACTCTTAAAGTTACCAAAGTGCCATGGAAAACACAATGTCTTTCTCACTTTTTTTTTCTTGGGGGGGAACCAGACTTTCAATTTCAATAGTGTATACTTTGGTACACTTCATCTAATACCCTCTACTAGATCAGTTTGGCCCCCTACTCTGCAAATGATCATCTTTGAGAATTGTCTGGCAAGAGATTAAGTCTAACTTGCCCACAGTCAAACAGGTAATACATGACAGAATCTGGATCTGAACCCAGGTCTACCTGGCTCTAAGTTTGTCTATTTATTCATGATAATATGTTGCTTCTTAATAATACCTATTGAATTTTAAGTATTTGTGGGATTGTTTGGGGATTAAAGGAGAAAACCAGGCAAAACAATCTTAGCATTTAAGCAAAAACAAACCTAATCTTGAATTACATTGAAGCTCACATTTTTTTTTTTTTTGCGAGGCAAATGGGGTTAAGTGGCTTGCCCAAGGCCACACAGCTAGGTAATTATTAAGTGTCTGAGACCGGATTTGAACCCAGGTACTCCTGACTCCAAGGCCGGTGCTTTATGCACTACGCCACCTAGCCACCCCTACTACGCCACCTACTAGCTGCCCCGAAGCTCACATTTAATCAGTATCAATTTCTAATAGTGTTGAAAACAATATTAATTGAATACTGAATGCTTATTGAGCACCTAAAGAGTGAAAAATACTCTACTAGAAAATATGAAGGATATTAAATTATAAGAAATAGTCTTTACCTTCAAGTGACTTATGATCTAATGGGAAAGGTGAAGCATAAAACTATGAAAAGTTAAATAGCAATAAGTTTAGAGTTAAGAAAATAGTGTGAAAGACTAAGAAGTGTTGGGAATCAGGATGTCAGTTCTGTACCCACTTCTAATTTGTACTTAAAGTGTGACTTTAGACAATTTAATTAATCTCTATAGACCATAATTTGTGGTAAAATGAGGAAGCTAGAAGAACTTTTAAGGTCATAGAAGCACTGATTAGAACTCAGAGACTCCCATGTACAATCATCTCTTATTATAAGGAGGAAACTGAATCTCCAAGAAATTATGAGTTTCCCAAAGTCACACAATTAGTACAGTGACAGGATTGGGATTTGAATATAGATTGTCTCTCCATCTATTATGTTTTCTTCAGCATCAGGTTCCAACTTTAATGTTCTATAATTCTCTAAACTGCAAAATGAGACATATCATTGAGAGCTATGAGTTCAGAGGAGAGAGAACAAGGAGAGCTTGAAGACTGAATGGTTACTGTAAATCTTATACTATTTTCCAGGGTCTGCTTTAGTCTTGATGCATATTAGCAAGCACAGAGAAAATGTGTTCTATAAAAATTCTAAGCTTCTAGAACAAATAATTATATGAGCTAAATTGTCATATATGCAGCCTTTAGTTTAATACATTGCTAAGAAAGCATATTATTACATATTTGCATATATCCACATATATGTATAAAGTTGTCTTATATACTGATTGATTATAATTTATTCCAGAATATAATGGCTCCTGTAATGATAAGTTGAAGATTTAATGTAATTCCTTTTTTTTTTTTTTTTAGGTTTTTGGCAAGGCAAATGGGGTTAAGTAGCTTGCCCAAGGCCACACAGCTAGGTAATTATTAAGTGTCTGAGACCAGATTTGAACCCAGGTACACCTGACTCCAAGGCCGGTGCTTTATCCACTATGCCACCTAGCCGTCCCATAATGTAATTCCTTTTTTTAAAAAAATTATTTATTTAAGGCAATGGGATTAAGTGACTTGCCCAAGGTCACAGAACTAGGCAATTATTAAGTTTCTGAGGTGGGATTTGAACTCAGGTACTCCTGACTCCAGGCTTGTGCTCTATCTACCTAGCTGCCCACTAAAGTAATTCTTAATTTAAAGTAATTACCCTGGGGACTAAAAAAATACTCTCATTCTTTTTTTATTTTTATTTTTGTGGGCAATTCTTTAATGATGCACATATTGATTGAGTGATTATCTTCTGCTAGAACTTTTGTCTAAATAGTATTTCTGATATTCTTTGGGTCATGTGAAATGGACAGTAGTTAAGTGGTATAAGGAAAGATAACAATTGAGTTCAAATCCTGGTCAAGTTATTTAGTATGTGTATGAACTTGGGTTAATCACTTCCTATTTCTAGATCTTAATATCCTTTTCTGTGAAATGAGGAGTTTTTAGGATCATCGATCTTTAAGTAGAAGGAACCCCAGAGGCAGAAGTGTGGTAAAGTTTAAATAAAGTAGTGAATATAAAGTATTTTGCAAAATTTAAGGCACTAAATAAATCACAGTTATGAACCTCCTCCTCCCTCTCCTCTTCTTCTTTCTCCTCTTCCATTTCTAGGTTGATGATAACTTTATTTTCTGAGCTTTCTATTGAGGTCCTGCTGAATTCCAGTAAAGAAATATAGAGATGGGCTGGTCCATGTTTAACACCCCTCCTCCCCCAACATTTTTGCAAACACACTTTTGAGATTAATCTGCATTATTGACACTTTCTTAACAAAACAATAAATCAAGCCTAGACTTTTAGTATTTGTGGATTTCCGAGATTTAATTGCTCATACCAGAATTTTAACAACACACTCTACCAAGCCTGTTTGGGTAGCTTTACCCTTCAATCCTTCATTTATAGAGAGGACAATAGGCATCCAATGGCATTGACTTTTCCAAGGTCATAGAAACTGTTTAAGACAGGATTTGAACTCAGGTCCTCTGTTTCTAGAACCTGTCAACATATGTTGTACATTGTACATATACACTAACCAGTCTTCCAGCTTTACATTGTAAGATCTTTATAATTATTGCCAATTGTGTTGATCAAGTTTGCTAAGGTCTGTTAGTGTTGCTTAGGTTACTCTTCTCATGTTCAATGAAGGCATTAAGGTAGTCTAATCAAATTCAAAAGGATAGAGAGAATTGGGAGGGAAGGAAACAATAACAAAATAATTAAGCTTCAAATAAAAAAATAAAGCTTTTAAACTAGGGCAACTTTACTGAAACTCTTATAAAAGCTAAACTAATCCACTCAGTAATTTTTCTTCAGTGCCCTCACAAAACAAAGAAATATACCCGTCCAATTAAATTAAAGTGATTTGATAATATTCAGCTCCTCTGAGCATTAGCTAGAGTTGATTAGACCAGTAAGACCAAGAAATTCAGTTGGATGTATCTCAAATCCCTGACTCATTTTGCAGTAGAAGCAAAAAACAAACAAAAAAGCAGGGTTGAATTAACACAAAGATTTAATCCAAAGGCACAGTTATGACAGGTGATCTAAACAATTTTTTTCCTTGTTTCAGGCAGTATGGTTATCAGAAAATCAGGTCAGGAGTCAGGAAAGACCTACCTACAAATTTTGCCTTCAACACTTAATGGTAGGCAACTGGAAGGCAGTTAGAAGGCACAGTGGATAGAGTCAGGAGGACAGGAGTTTGAATCTGAGCTCAAACACTTGACACCAGCTACAGCTGTGTGACCCTGAGCAAGTCACTTAACCCTGATTGTCTTGCATCCCTGGCCATCTCCTGATTCATATCTTGCCACTGGACCCAGATGGCTCTGGAGGAATGAGACTGGTGACTTAGCATAGCCTCTCCTCACTCAAATCCAATCCACGTGCTTTTAATGGCATCACCTTCATGATGTCATGGTCTTCTTCAAGAGTGAAGGATAAACATCATTACCAACCCTTACTAGTTGAAAGATCACAGGCAAATCACTTAGTTTCTAGAGTCCAGGGATCTTCATCTGTAAAGTGGTAGGTGATACCCTGCCTATAGTTAGGAAGGCCTGACTATAGTCAGGTACTCCTGACTCCAGGGCTTGTGCTCTATCCACCTAGCTGTCCACTAAAGTAATTCTTCATCTGCAAAATGAGAGATTTGCTCTAGATGACATCTGAAGACCTTCATTTCACATCTATGATCCTATGATATCAATATCAGTTCCACACATTTATCTTATATAGAAAGGACTCATGATTATACTAAATTTATATACAAGATTAGCAAAAACATTATCTTTCAACAGAAAAGACTACATATAAATGCCTATTACTACTACTACTACTATTATTCTTTTTCTCCTTTACACCATTTCTACTTCTACTCTATATTTCAGAAAATATTTTTATTTTTTTTCTCTACCAAGGTTCCTTCCTCTTTTGGATTATAAATTGGGAGCAAAAAAAGGAAATTAGAAGTAATAAAGTCCAATTCCCTCATTTTGTAGATGAGAAACTAAGGCACAGAGCTGTTAAACAATTTGTCCAAGGCTTCACAGATCTAAGCCCAGAACTTTGGGTTCCAACTCTAACATTTTTCCCATTGGGCCAGCCTGTATCTCATGGACCTCACAGCAGGATTGGCATAGACATACAGATTGATTTTAGGTCTGAACAAACCCATGCTAATATCTTTTTTTAAAAATTATTATTATTTTTTTTTTTTTAGTTTTTGCAATGAGGTTAAGTGGCTTGCCCAAGGCCACACAGCTAGGTAATTATTAAGTGTCTGAGGCTGGATTTGAACTCAGATACTCCTGACTCCAGGGCCAGTGCTCTATCCACTGTGCCACCTAGCTGCCCCTGCTAATATCTTGAACTAGGAAATGTTTTATATAAGCAAAGTACTAAAAAACTGAAATATGCTAATTGGCAACACTGGAATTCAGCCAACGTGGCACAATGGAAAGAGAACTGACCTTAGAATCAGAAAAATGTGGGCTGAAAATCTTACCTCTTAACACATTGAGTATGGGTGGATATCTCAACATTCAAGTGACTCATGAAATTTTCTCATGTCGGCTCTGTGATTTACATATATATCTTGGCAGAATGTGAGGGACATGTGCAGCCCTAACTAAAGGGCTAAAAGTTAAAGGTGGCATCTGACCCTCTCAATAGGTTATGGGACTCAAATGTTTCATGAGATTTCTAGAGCAATGCCAGAACTATTGCCTGTGAAGTATACTAAACAATACAAGTTGAGATTTCTGGAAACATATGATAGTAAAGAAAAAAGATCTTAAGATCTTTTTAGATCTTAGAACACAGTTCATCCAGTACCGTAAAGTTATACTTTCCACAATAAAGTTCCTCTGAGTAGAATAAGCATGGAGAAGGAATATTAAATGGATGCTATGATTAAGTATGATGAGTGCTTGAAAGGACATATATTTAGGGAACCAGAGCAAACTATTTAATATTAACTTTGATACCTCTAAGAAGTGGATGGGTCAATTTTTCATGCAGCAATCTGAATTTAGATATGATATCTGAAGGGGGATGCCTGGTTCTCTGTTAATGGAGAAAAGACTCATCAGTGAAAAACTGGTGGTGATCAAAGGCAATCCACATCATGTCTAATTGTATAATAAATTTCAACAAGCTTTTATTAGTTATCTGTACATATAAGGTAATTGTTCTCACATTCTCCTTGGGGTTGGGGTAGTGGTGAGCATGTATAGATAAGTAAATATAAATTTTACTCTGGATCTATGATTTCACTGGATTGGGGAGCACCTGGTGAGGAAATGTCTTCTCCCAATGATGTTCTAAAATTCTGTGATGTGAGTACCTTTTGGCCCATATCAGGGACTATGCTCTGGAAGTCCCACTATCCTGATTTGTGACTGCCTTTCTACACTATTTTAGCTTCAGCCATGCTTTTCACATTCCCTTCTTTATAACTTTCTTAATAATCATTGTCTTTTCTTCTCCACTTTTCCCCTCCAGTTAAGGAAACATGAAAAAATCAACTTTCACCATTTTTCTTTGGGATGTGTCAGTTTCCTATGGCTTCACTCATCCACTCACTAACTTTCTAAATTAAAATGCCCTTCACTGGCCACCACTCCTTTTCATTGATTTGTTCATTAATATATTCCTAGAGAACTGAAAGGTTAAGTACTTTCCTTAAGGGGGTTCAGAATCACTAGTATATGATGGTATGGGAGTATACTAACCAATAACTCATTAAAAATGAGTTCAGGCAGATTACCAGTTATTGGAAAAAAGGTACTTTGATGATGTTATCCTTCAAGGTTCAACTTTGAGTTAAATGATAATTTTGTATCCTAATTGTGTCCAATCTTTACCTTTTCTGGGCTCCATTCCTCAACAAAAACCCTGCTGAGGGTCAAATTGAATACAGAATTCAATATCCATTCATGAATACAATGCAATTTACACCAACGATGAACAAAATAAATACAGGGAGGACCACATGAATGGATCTCAGCTGGCCTATCAGTTTGAGATTAGACATATCTGTCCTGGGGTGAAGGAACACTGAGAAGCAGGTGACAAGGATTGGAGCTGATACTGGATCTGAAAGTCAGTGGATCAAAGAAAGAAGTCAGGAGATAGGAGGAGGCTGGGGCTTGATGTAAGGCTTCATGAAGGTGAGACTTAAATTCAGGAGATCTTTATTCCAAGGCAGGCTCTCTTTATATTTACAAAGTAAGTTTAGGAGATAGGAATGGTTTAAGAGCATAACAAAGGTGAAAATTAGGAGAAGCCTCATATAGGTAGTATCTTTTAACCTGGACCTTGATGGTGACTTGGAATTCTAAGAGCCAGATGCAGAGTAGCACAAAGGAGAAGAATTAAAATGAGTCTGCAATTTCCTGGAACCTGGCTATGAAGGGCTAAAAATAACAAATAAAATTTGTATTCTATCTTGGTGGCAAGAGGAGTCCACATTTTTGAGGAGTGACTGTGCTTTAGGAATATAAATTTAAATCCAGGGATCCAATATGGTACAGTGAAGAGAGTGCTGGCTTAGATATAGAGGACTTGTGTTCATACCTCATCCCAGACATTATCATACAAACTTGAACAAATCACTTGAACAAACCTTCCTGAGCTTCAGTTTCTTCATCTGTAAAAGGAGAGATTTGCTCTAGTTGGCATCTGAAGACACTCATTTCACATCTATGATCTCATTATATATATGATATTTATATCATATATATCAGTTCCACACATTTATCTTATATAGAAAGGACTCATGATTATACTAAACTTATATACAAGATTAGCAAAAACATTATTTTTCAACAGGAAAGACTACTTAAATTTTGAGACTAACTGCCCACCCATCAGTTTTTGACAAGTTACTTCCTATTACTATATTCTAGAATTACAGATAAAAGATTCTTCAGCAGTCATCCAATCCAACTCACCTGAAGAATGATAAGATCTTCTGACTTCTATTCCCTTCTTCCCCTTTCCTCCCAGTGATCCACCTCCTTCAGGACAATGCTGATTCCACTTTTGGACAATTTTTATTGTTGGGAAACTCATCATAGTTTCAGATGTCTCCTGGGTCTCTGTCTTAAGGCAGGAAAGAGGAAGAAAATACTCATTTATAGAGTATCTACTATATGCTTGGTAATGTGCTAACCACTTTACAAAAATTATCTCATTTTTAAGGCAAAGAGAACAAATATAATTCCTCTTTTATGTGAAAAATGAAACCTAGTAAGACTCTTTGAGGACATGCAGTCTCCTTATATTTGAGACAGAATCTTAGAAAGGAGCAGAAAACCCTTATCTCTGCTCTGCATGTTTGTTTCTTTTCTTGACCCTATGATTTCACTGGTATAGAGACCACCCTATCAGGAAATTTCGCCACTGAAGAATGAATTGAATTGCCCAGGGTTATATAGCCAGTATGTTTCAGAGGCAACTTGAATACATATCTTCCTGACTCAAAGGCCAGCTTTCTGTTACTAGGCAAAGGTGTTCTAATGACTGTATTTACTGTCTATTTATTGGAGTTCAACAGCTCTACTTGCCCTGAAAGAGTTAGTTTATTTTTCAGAGGGCTTCAACATCTATGCCTTTGCAAAGAACTTCATATTCTCTGCTATGTTTTCTGTGCAGCAGACAATGTCTTTCTGGTGTTTAGCCAGAAACAGATTTGTCCATGCCTCTGTTCCAAAATGAATCCAAAGAAAAAACAATTTACTTGTGGAGCAGGTTTTAAGTCTTTCCTCTAGTTAATGAAATAAACTTAGCTGGTCTCAATAGATTGTGGTTCAACCTGAGATACTGAAGGGTCCAGTTTCCTTCTTTCCTAATATCTCAGCATTCCAGAATAGGGCCATTGCCACTTACAAAGGCACTGATAGTCAGCTAGTCTCTTTGAAGTGAGTTGATATTTCAGGTTTAATCCCACCTCAGAACATTGAGCTGTTTTTGTTTATTCGAGTGTTCCTGTCAGCACCTATGGAAGTTGACAGTATAATAACTAAGTACATTAAACTTCCTTATCAATTTAAAAAATCCATCCATTACAATTCAGAACTAATAGATAATCAGTGGAAGGCAAGCCCAAAGAACAGAATGCAGTTATTATTCTATTTCTTAACTGATTCTTGGGGGCAGCAAATACGCTTTATGATGAAGTGGAAAAAGTCCTGGTTAGGGAATTGAGAAACTGGAATTCTATCATCCACCCCTCCATGACCTAGTTTGTAACATACCAGGAAGCTTGTTTCCCCTCTCTGGTCCTCAGTTTCTTCCTTTGTAAAATCAGGGAGTTTCTGAGGTTCCTGCCAACTCTAAAGTTCTATGAAATTTGAGAGTCATTAGGGTGTTGAATTTGTAAAAAGATTGGTGCTTGTGTAAGTGAAATTTAGTCCAAGAAAAAGGAAGGCACTTTTCCAAGAAAAGAACCACAGATTCCTGGCAAATTCTGAGTTTTGAATTCAGCTGGATAAGTGTCCATTTTCTTTATTGGCTGAAATCAGTTTTCAACTGATTGAAAGGTATGGTGGGGGTGGTAATTTGTGATTACACTTACCAAAAAGTTTTACAGCAAACTATAAATGAATTAGAAACAAACAGAAGAATTTCCCTGAAAAACACCCTTTGATTGGGGAAGTTTAGGGCAAAAAATTTGGCAAAATCCACTTGAGGTTTTACTTACATGGTCACATGAGAAAACTATATTACAATATTTCAGCAGTCAATGCCAACAGTCTCACTTTATGTCTTTAGAGATATTCTCATTATATCCTACTCTGTGACAAGCCATGATCGGGTTTTCCTTGGTTCTTCCCTAACCCCTAATCTTTTACTTTCTTCTTTCTTTCTTCTCTTCTCTCTCTTTTCTTTTTTCTGTTGACTTTCCTTGCCTCTCCTCTTCTCCTCTATTATGTCCCTCTTTCCCTTTTCATTTTCTCCATTTCCCTCTTTCTAAAAATCCATAATTTTTCAATTTATTATTAAGTATTCAGTGCCTTGTGGAATAGATGATAACAATAATAACAATAGTTTTGTCCTTCATTCTCCAAGAAGACCATGACATCAGGGAGGTGATGCCATGACAAACACAGGAATTGTATTTGAGTTAGGAGGAGCTATGCTAAGTCACTAATCTCACTTACTCCTCCAGAAACATCTGAGTCCAGTGACCAGATCTCAATCAACTGACTGGAGATGGCCCTGGATTTGAGGCAATCAGGACTGAGTGACTTGCCTAGGATCACACAACTAGTTAGTGTCAAGTGTCTGAGGCTGGATTTGAACTCTTCCTCCTCAAGTCAAGGCCAGTGCTCTATCCACTGTGCCATTTAGTTGCCCTGTAGAGTAGACAAGAGAGCTGGTCTCAGGATAAAAAAATATAAAGGTTCAAGTCTTGCCTTTAACATCAAAGTTGCTGTTTTAACTAGTGTGGGTCATTTAATTCCTCAGCACTGTTCCTTATCTGTAACTTGAAGCATTTAGATTAATTGATACCCAAAGTCTCTACCAACATAAATTTCTGTTATTCTGTATAAATACTCAAATACCTCTTTTTTTAGTCATTTCATTTCATTTCATTTATTTATTTTTTAATTTTACAATTTTCCCCTAATCTTGTTTCCCTTCCCCCCACCCCACCACAGAAGGCAGTCTGATAGTCTTTACATTGAATGTGTTGAGAGAGAAATCATATCCTTAAGGAAGAAATAAAATATAAGAGATAGCAAGATTTTATAAGATAATTTTTTTTAAAAAATTAAAGATAATAGTCTTTGATCTTTGTTTAAACTCCACAATTCTTTCTCTGGATACAGATGGTATTCTCCATTGCAGATACTCCAAGATTGTCCCTGATTGTTGCACTGATGGAATGAGCAACTCCTTAAGATTGATCATCAGCTTCATGTTGTTGTTACAACAGTGGTGTGCAGTGTTCCTCTGGTTCTGCTCATCTCACTCAGCATCAGTTCATGCAAATCCTTCCAGGCTTTTCTGAATTCCCATCCCTCCTGGTTTCTAATAGAACAATAGTGTTCCATAATGTACATATACCACAATTTATTCAGCCTTTCCCCAATTTTTTTTTTTTTTAGGTTTTTGCAAGGCAAATGGGGTTAAGTAGCTTGCCCAAGGTCACACAGCTAGGTAATTATTAAGTGTCTGAGACCAGATTTGAACCCAGGTACTCCTGACTCCAAGGTTGGTGCTTTATCCACTACGCCACCTAGCCTCCCCATTCCCCAATTGTTAATGGACATTCACTCAATTTCCAATTCTCAAACACCTCATTGACAATACCAAAATATATAGCACTCTATTTCCAGTTGCTGTACTCTGAGGAAAGTCAACTTGTTCATATTAACATAGGAACATGTGTCCATATGTTCATAACATATCATTGTTATTTTTTTAATTAAGAAAAGCCTCAAAGAATTCACACACAAAATTCAAATAGAGCTTTGCACTTTGTGTTGGATTTATGTTTATTGAGTTACTATATATAACCTCTACCTTAAATTCTACAACATTGGTGACCCTGAATCACTCACAATATCACCTCTTTCTTGTTCTTTCTCTTGTCTCCCTATCCTCCCCTTTCTTCTTTTATCAATTCCTCCCTCATCTTCATTGTCCAGTCTCCCCGCCCCCAATTTATGGTGGAGAGCCGCTGTCATAACTAGATAGGACCCACAAAGATTGCTCAGGTTAGCTAATGGAATTAAGGGTCTAAGAGCTTGCTGACCCATCAGCATAATGCTGTGCAAAGCAGACAAAACTTCCTAGATTTCTATATGCAAACTAGATTTACAAATATTTGCCACAGGAGAACATTACTCATACTTGGTTTGCATTCACATTTATGTTTCAGGGTCAAGGGCATGCATTTTCTTGATATTTGATTATGGAAATAATTTTATAAAACAGGCTGAGGCCTCAGAGTGGAAGATGGATAACTCCTGCGGCTGCTAGCTATTCAAATGTTTTTGGTATATATGGGGGAGGTCATTACAAATTGTTAAGGTAAATGTTTGTGGTATGGAAACTAGTCATCCTAGATTAGTTTTTGGCTCTCTCAAATCCAGGATTTCATTTCCAGAAAGGGTCCTCTTCTAAAATTTTGGTATAAGTTAAAAAAATACTTCCTAACAATGCAAAAACAAGAAAATAAATGTAAAAAATTAAAAAAAATTGTATGAAACTTTAATGTTGGTATCAGTGACTACAAAAAACATTGTTATAAATTAGACTTTTATTTTTCTGTCCTTCCCTCTTTTTCTCCTTTTTTCATTTTTTCTTCACTCTTATTTCTTCCTTGCCCTCTTTTTGTGGTTAAAATGCTAGGGTCACTCAGTGCCCCCATCTTATATACATGACTAAAATACTTTGGTATATATCATCTTTGGTATATATCATCTGAGATGATGATAAATTTGACCAAATCTAATTTTAAGAAAGTTCATACCCTTTTCTTTACCATTATCTTTCTTAGGTTTCAAAGAAAACCCAAGATTTTTTTAGATGATATTATATGATGATATTTTTGGAGGAGATATGTGATGTTATCAAGGTATGTTGCTATGACTTAGTAGATAATAGATAAATTCTATGAATGTAAGGTATCTAGAGATTAAATAGTTTACCCATTGCTATGACTAAATAGCTAATGCCTATAATGTAAGGAAACTAGAGATTAAATAGTTTGCCTGTGGTCACACTGTCTGTCAGAGGGAGAGTTTTAACTATCTCCTCTGTCACATTACCTCCTTCACAATATCATGTCCTAAATTATTAATGGACTACATTTTCTATTTGTTTTACATTTGGGCCATTATTTTCTGCTTCTTTTTCATTTATGATTACTTCTCTAACCCCGAGGATTGCCTTGGTCCAAAGTTTCCATTCCTTCCTATCTACTGATATCACTTGGGCTCAGTAGTTGTCTCTCCACACCCAGAAACGAATGATAAGCAATTTATATAATCACAGTGTTGTATAGTTGTAAGCCACCTTAAAGAACATTTGTTCATCTCTACATTTTACTGAAGAAACAGCTGTGACTTACCAAGGGTCAACAAACATGTAGGCAGAGCAGGAACTCAAACTCAGATCATCTGACTGTATTTTTCTTTTTTCTTTTTTCTTTTTGTAAGGCAATAGGGTTAAGTGACTTGCCCAAGGTTACATAGCTAGGTAATTATTGTCTGATGCTGGATTTGAATTCAGGTCCTCCTGATTCCAGAGCCAGTATTCTATCCACTGTGCCACATAGCTGCCCCCTTTTTTTTCTGTATTTTTCACTAATACCTCATCGTTCAACCATTTTGTCTTTTTTTCTTCCCAGATTTATGTTTAACCGAAACTAGAGCACATTGTAACTTTAATGTAAAAGGAGGCCAAGATAAGTTTAATTAAATTGAACCAGTATTTATTGAATGTTTACTAGGTTTCCAGTAATGTCAGGGCTATAAAAATTTACAAGATGTACTTGCTGAACTTAATGATCTAACAATGTCTTGGAGGAGATAAAGTATACCCCAAAATGCACACATATCAATTAGAAAACAGAATAAGAGAAAAGTAGAATTAGGCTCCAAAGAATAATGCAAGTAAAGTATATTATTCTGTATATTTTCAATTTATCTATATGTGTACATCTTTTCAGATAGAATGTAATATCCTCGATGTCAGGGATGGCTTCATTTTTATCTTTGTATTCTGAGTACTTTGGTCAGTGCACCTAGGAGGCTCTTAGGATTGCTCATTGAATTGAATTCAATAACCATTAAAAATTCTATAAATCCAGTCTTACCTTATGTTTTATGTAAGATTGATCAAAAAATGAGACCTCCCATTACTAATAAGAGTCACAGGAAGATTAGAGTCTTTGGAATATAAGTCTTTCATGAACTGATTTCCTTGAGAGAAATTAATTCCTTGAGAAATAGCTTTCATTTGATGTTGGATGCTGAAAGAACAGAGAAGAGCCCTAGTTCTGCTGACGTCTTTATCCACAGGTAAATGGTTACTACTGAAAAAGAAGTAGTTATAGGAAGGGAAAAATAGGTGGGCACTAGTAAAAAGTTCTAGAAAGGCATCTATTTTCTCTCTTCTTTGGGACAAGTTCATAGCTATTTAAAGGGTCTTCCATAGCCTAGTGCAGTGATTCAGAAACTTTTTGTTCTTACAACTTCTTTACCCTTTTTAAAATTAATGAGGTTACCAAAGATCTTTTATTTTTATGAGCTATATTGATTGACATTTGCCACATTAGAAATTTAAACTGATATAACTTGAAATGTTTATTAATTAGTTAAAATGATAATAAAAACCTATTAATGTTAGCATTAAACCAGCAGTTCAAAATTTATTTGCATAAGACTCTTCTCTGGTGAAAACTGATTACTCAGTGTTCTATGTTTCAGAGTTGATGGGAGTTTGGGAGAGATAAGATCTTGTTCTTCTGGTTTCTAGCTTTGAGAAAGAAGACATATGATTCCAGATTCTCTTTAAGTTCCCAAAGATAGAAAAAGACTCTAAGAAGTTAATTGATAGAGTTAACATTTCTATCATCTACCCATCCCATCTTAGAATAGTAAAGATTTTGGGAAATTTTCCTGGGGTGATATCTGGAACTCTCTACATTGACTAAGATAGTTATCTCCCCATGGAAAATCTCATTTTCTCTGTGTATTGTCTGGTCTGATATCTGTTTGCTATTGGTTTGGATAAATGAGTTTATTTTATATTTGCTATGTATGTTCATTATGGAATTGGCAATTGGTGGAAAGGAAGTCAAGCCTTGGATATTTAATTTGGAACACTACTTCTCCTTTAGGGATAGCAATCAGGAGTTCTGTTTGAATTGAAGAATTATTTCCTTCAGATTAACAATATTTAAGGGAGTAGATAGATTTATCTGACTTGGTACCCTCTCTCTTTGAAAAGAACAGAGTACTAGTTTCTGGCACCAATCTCCCACTTCCCCTTCTGGTAGGAACCAGTCTCCCTTGGAGAAAGGTACTTGGAAGAGACTCTGAAGATATTCATTCATGTTTCTCTGTGAACCATACATGTATAGTGTTGGGCCTAGAGACAGCAAGACCTGGGTTTAAATCTGACCTCAGATACTTAACTAGCTATGTAACTCCAGGCAAGTCATTTGTCTTTATTTGTCTTGGTTTTTTCCAATTTTAAAGTGAGGGAAATAACAGTACCTACATCTCAGGATTGTTATGAAGATCAGATGAGATATATATAAAGTTCTTTGTTCAGTGCCTGAATGTATTATAGGCATGACATAAAGGCTTATTCCTCTTCATAATAGTAAAACATTAAAAAATGGAAAATAACTATTTCCCAAGACAAAAATATAGTGAGAAAGGTGACTTTGTTTTTCATATTTTTGCAAATCTCTGATGTCTGTCTTAATACAAGACAACTTCATTCTCATATCTGTTTATTCAGTCAATCTGTTGCAATATGTTTTGGTTGAAGTATATGAATCCAATCCATTCTCATACTGATGTATAGAAGGGAGGTTATTTACTAGGCAAAAAAAATCTTAGTATTATTTTTATGAAAAAGTTTTGACTCTGGACCTTCTGAAAGTGTCTTAGTAACCCAGAGAAGGGCATGAGGATGAAGTTACCAAAGGTTTCAGGTGTCTGTGAATCGCAATTTGGAAGTCTAGGAGATTTTTGTTTTTTGATTTGCCCCAGGTTAGGGAACATCTCTCTTTTTGATTACTACTCTTAATTTTTCACCTTGGGCTAAAGAATGCTACAGCAGAATAACTGCACCAGGTTTGCGATTATCCCAGGGAGATCATTACTTGGCTGCCTTGCTGAGGGCTGCATTTGTCCTCTGCCTTCACCCTAGACTGACCTTCCCCAAACTTCTGACAATTATCTAATATCAAATAAATAAGAGATAAATAAGAGACTAAAATGCAGTGAAAGAAAGGGCAGAAAAGACTGGGAGGAGAACAGTTTTTGGGTACAGTCTAGAAGTCAAAGACCTTGACAACTGCAGCAGAGGGGGTTAGGTGCTCTAACTCCTTTCTCTCCTGAAGAGAGTTTTTCCCCCTTCTCTTACTGGTAGTCCCAGGAGGGGATATTTTCTCTAATGGGCAATTGTGACTGCATCACTAAAACTGGTTTGAGCAGCACCACACCCACTGGTTAGAGGATCTCTTGGCCCAACTTTATTCAACAGTAGCTGGTAGAAGTAGTCATTGTTCCAGTTGCTCCTCAAAGTTTTTGTAGGAAAGCCCAGAGAAATACGAATCTGTGGTCAGATAAGTGCTTTGGGGGAAAAAGCTAAATCATGTCAAATATGGAAGATGAACCTCTGAATTATCCACCTTTTGACCTGGCTTTTTCCTTTTTTCCTCTGCAAGCAGTCCCAGATACTCCAGTCTCATGACTTCAATGGCAGGTTGAATTCGGGAAGCTATCTCTATTTTTATGGAGAATCTGATGAGGAATTATATAGGCCATGTATTATATATGAAACATGCTACATACATACATACATGTGTGTGCATTGGAGTATTTGGTTACCACTCCATTTATTAGGCTGTAAACTTTTTGATGGTAGAAGTTGTTTTTTATTTTGAGATACCTGAGGTTTTAGTTCAGTATTTTGCACAGGGGAGGTCCTCAGTAAATTTTAGTTGAATTGTTGAATTAAAGGGAAAATTTTTATAGGATATTTTGAGCCCATTGGAAGAGGAGAGAGACATGAAATTCAAACCTAATAATCAATCACCCAAACCAAAATTGTATTATCTTTTCCTTCAGAGAATTCTGAGGGAAAAACCCCTCAAACTTCAAGGGAATACTTCGAACATAAGTCTTTTCAGACTAAAGATTTTTTGTTTTTTTGTTTTAGGATTTTGCAAGGCAAATGGGGTTAAGTGGCTTGCCCAAAGCCACACAGCTAGGTAATTATTAAGTGTCTGAGGCTGGATTTGAACTTAGATACTCCTGACTCCAGGACTGGTGCTCT
This sequence comes from Macrotis lagotis, assembly GCF_037893015.1. Taxonomy (NCBI): domain Eukaryota; kingdom Metazoa; phylum Chordata; class Mammalia; order Peramelemorphia; family Peramelidae; genus Macrotis; species Macrotis lagotis. The sequence continues at coordinate 356,101,872 of NC_133666.1, forward strand.
ATCCACTGCACCACCTAGCCGCCCCTCAGACAAAAGTTTAATAAAAACAATTTTTGATAGTTTCCTGGGGGCAGAGCCAAGATGGCGACAAGAGCAGATCATGTCTTAGGTGCTCTCTCATAAAACTCATAAGCTAAGGACTCTAAATTTTCGAGAGACAGAACCTACAGAGGGACCCAGTGAGGCAGTTCTCCTACTCAAGGTAACCTGGAAAAGAGCAGAAAGGCTCTGCTCCCTGGGGTCAGAGGGGTGCCCCGCCGTAGGGGTGGCCTGTCAGAGCAAAAGAACTTCAGTCTCCTGGAGGCAGCCCCAAGGCACTGGGAGTCACAGCTCACAGCAGTGGGGGAGTCTCCTGAGCTGCACCCTGAGGAGCACCGGGCACAAAGTGGGGGAACAGCGGGGGACCTCTGCCAGAGTGAGCACATGAAGCCCAGGCCTCAGGGCACACAGTGAGCAATGTGGTCTTTCTGAAGCCCAGATCCAGGAACAGAAGCAGGCAGAGCCGGTAGCAGGAGCCCCCAGGGAATGAACCCATTGAACCTAGGGAGGGGAGTGAAGAGAGAGACACTGCAGAGCTCTGTCCTCTGCCTCTGGGACAGGACACTGGGGTTCTGAACACATTCAGATCCTGATGCCAGTCTAGGCCCCCCTATAGAACAGCAGGGCCCCCCCCACCTCAGCCCTGTGGCAGAGGGGGGCACTTATGGTCATTCACAGACCAGGAGGGAGGACAGAGCCTCACACACTGAGACCCTTGTGGGAGTGTCCCAAAAGCTCAGGAAGCACCCCAAAACCAGGCTCAGGCTGGGAAAATGAGTGAGCAGAGAAACAAGAGGAACACCACTGAGAAATATTTTGCCTGTGAACCCAAGAAGGATCAAAATACTCAGTCTCTAGATGAGGAAGCACAAATTCCTGCATCTAAAGACTCCAAGGAAAACAGAAATTGGGCTCAGGCTATGACAGAGCTCAAAAAAGACTTTGAAAATCAAATGAGAGAGTAAGAAGAAAAACTGGGAAAAGAAATGAGAGAGATGCAGTAAAAACATGAAAATGAAGTCAGCAGCTTAGTCAAGGAAATACAAATATATGCTGAAGAAAATAGCATGCTAAAAACCAGCTTAGGTCAAATGGATAAAACAGTTCAAAAAGTTATTGAGGAGAAGACTGCTTTAAAAAGCAAAATTGGCCAGATGGAAAAAGAGATAAGAAAACTCTCTGAGGAAAACAAATCCTTTAGACAAAGAATAGAACTCAGGGAGATTGATGAATTTACGAGAAACCAGGACTCAATACTTCAAAACAAAAAAAAATGAAAAATTAGAAGAAAATGTGAAACATCTCATTGAAAAAACAACTGATATGGAAAACAGACTTAGGAAAGATAATTTAAAAATTATTGGAATACCTGAAAGTCATGATCAGGAAAAGAGCCTTGACAACATTTTCAAAGAATTACTACAGGAAAATTGCCCTGATATTTTAGAAGCAGAGGGCAAAATAGAAATGGAGAGAATCCACCGATCCCCCCAAGAAAGAGATCCCCAAAAACCAACCCCTAGGAATATTATAGCCAAATTCCAAAACTTCCAAGTCAAAGAGAAAATATTACAAGCAGCCAGAAGGACACAGTGCAAATATCGTGGAGCTGCAGTCAGGATCACACAGGACTTAGCAGCAACTACATTGGAAGCTCATAGGGCTTGGAATATAATATACTGTTAGGCAAAAGAGCTTAGAATGCAACCGAGAATGAACTACCCAGCAAGGCTGAATGTCCTCTTCCAGGGAAAAAGACGGACTTTCAATGAACCAGGGGAATTTCAAATGTTCCTTTTGGAATGGCCAGAGCTGAACAGAAGGTTCGATCTTCAGATACAGGACTCAGGTGAAGCATGGAGATTGGAGGAGAGGGGGGAAATATGAGGGACTTAATGAGGATGAACTGCATGTATTCCTGCATAGAAAAATGACACTGATAATACTCACATGAACCTTCTCAGTTAATAGAGCAGGTAGAGGGAGCTTTTATAGTTGAAGCACAGGAGAAAGCTGAATTTGAAGATAAAATATGATGTAAAAATGGCATCAATAGGAAAAAAAGGGAAATGTAATGGGAGAAAGAAAAAAGAGAGGGGGAAATAGGCCAAGATATCTCATATAATAAGATTTTTCTTTATTACAACGAGCTGTTGCAATGATATGGAAGGGGGGAACACAAGGGGGAGTGAGGGAATCTTTGCTCTCATCAGAGGTGGCTAGGAGAGGAAACAGCATATATACTCAATGGGGTATAGGCATCTGGAGCAAGAAGGAGAGGTGGGGGAACAAGGTGAAGAACGGTGATGTGAGTGATGTAGGAGAGGATGGACCATAGGGAGAGAGTGGTCAGATATGACACATTTTCCTTTTTGCTTCTTGCAAGGGGCTGGGGTTGGATGGCCTGTCAGGGACCATAGGGCCAGGTGGATGCTGGGCCTAAGGGGTGGTATGAGGCCTCTTGGCCCCAGAGCCAGGGATATGTCCACTGCACCACTCAGTTACCCTACAGCAGAGTCAGAGTGAAAGGAGAGAGAAAATATAGTACATGGTAGTGGAGAAATAAGAAAGGAGGGAGTTGTGATGAGCAATGGCGATGGTGGAAAAATATGGAAGTAACTTTTGTGATGGACTTATAAAAAATGTGATTCACCCACGACAGAGTTGTTGGTGTTGGAACAAAGACCGAAGCACATTTATTATTATTATTATTTTTTTGGGGGGTGCAGGGCAAATGGGGTGGGGTGGCCTGCCTGGGGCCGCATAGCAGGGTGATCTTTGGGTGTCTGAGGCCAGATTTGGACCCGGGTGCTCCTGGCTCAAGGGCCAATGCTCTGTCCTCCACCCAGCCACCCCTACTATTATTACTATTTTATCTTATTTTGGTTCTTCTTTTTTCTGTTTTTGGTTTTTGCAGGGCAGTGGGGCTTGCATGTCACATGGCTGGGTGATTGTTGGGTGTATGGGGCTGGATATGGGCTCGGGTGCTCCTGGCTCCAGGGCTGGGGCTCTGTCCATTGCATCACCTGGCCATAACTACAATCATTACTACTATTTTTTTTTAATTTTAATTTTTTTCTCTCCCCTTTACTTTATTGCTCGTGAGTCTATATTTTGTGGGGGGAGGGGGTATTCTGTTTACTCTTAAACAATAATAATATTTTATATTAATGTATAAAAAACATTATTTGTACAAAAAGAATAAATAAATATTAAAATCAAAAAAGAAAGTAAAAATAAATATAGTTTTTTTCCTTCTATGATGTGCAAAGTCAGTTACCATTTTGCAACCCAACAGGAATGCTTTCTGTATCATTGTTTGTATATAGGATCCAGATTGATATTTTAATGATTGCTACTTGCCTGTTTTCCTTTTCTTTTGCTATAAGTAGATTAGAGAGTGTTATGAAGTGTCTGAGGTCAAAGAAGTCAGCCTTTCCTGACTTGAGACATGGTGTCCTATCTGCCCAGCTGCCAAGAAAAGGAAGATGCCTAGACTTTAAGAATTTCCTATAATTTAATGTTTGAATCCATTTAAAAGAAATGGAAACTTCAAATAGTATTTTATGAAATGTCTAGAACTACCATCTCAGGAAATGCCCTAAACTATCCATGCTCATTTCTCTTCCGACTATACACCTCATTGAATTTTTCAACCTTTTTTTTTCATGGCACAGGTGAGTGGTACTGTGGGAAAAAGTGCCAGACCTGGAGTTAGGAAGACCTCATTTAAGTCTGGCATCAGACCTTACTAGCTGTGTGACCTTGGCCAAATATTTTCTCCACCAGAAATGTTTAAAATCAAAAATAGGAGACTCAGAAATTTAACTAGTAAAGGCTACTGTTCTCGGTCCCTTGGACTTTATTTTTTTTGACTCAGTCATTTACTAGCTGGCCTGAGTCTTAATAAAAAGCATAAAATTGTGCTTAAAAGAAAAAGTGAGATATTTAATTTGGACTCACTCTGATTTCATAGCAGGAATGAGGTCACCCCATTCTAAATAGTTAAAATATTAGTGATGAATTAGAAGAAGAGCTCAAGTTTTCTGACTTCCACTATAGTTCCCATTTTATTGTTCAACATCTTTTGTTTTTTTTATTTCCTTTGTTTCTAGAAGGAATTGTTACTTTCATATTTGTTCATTAGTACAAGGTGATTAGATAGTGTGATGAATATTACTAGACTATTTTACTTGACTTTATAAAATTCCTTTGTATCATGCTACCAAGAAATATAAGAAACATTTTCCTTTGTTTTTCTCAGTGAAAACTTGGTCTGCTAACAGCAGAAAAGAGTTACATTTTTAAGGTTTTAAAATTTTACAAATACCCATAATTTGTGAGTTTTTAAGAATGACTGTACCTAATATAAGCAGCATTTTTTTTGCAAGGCAATGGAGTTAAGTGACTTGCCCAAGGTCACACAGGTAGGTAATTATTAAATGTCTGGACTCAGGTACTCCTTACTCTAGGGCCAGTGCTGTATGCACTACACCACCTAGCTGCCCCATAAGCAACATATTTACTCCAGGTTCCATTTTCCAAACATTGCATTTTGTCACTTTGCTTATTTACTTTAATATCTTGAAATCATTACTAGAATTTTACATGATTAAATATTCTTATTCCCCTATTGTGGAATTGGGACCTGTTGCTATTTATTAGAGCAAAAAGTAGTCCAGAATCAAGAAGGACAGGCTTGACTCTATGCAGGAAGTAGGAGCAGAAGGCAAATGAAAATTCTCTTGTTTATACTCTAGCCACATCCCAGATGCAGTCTGAACTTAGGAAAGAACTTATGGCTGGGGGTGATAACTGCCTTTCAGCAAAGAACAAGTCATGGTCCACAAGGTTGCATGCTGCATGAAAGTGAGCAGCAGCAGCTGTGTGATTTTGGCTTTAGAGAAGAATCATTTTTTTTCTGACAAGGGCCATTTGGATATTTATAATGTCATTTGCTATATTTGGTGAATTAATTCAACCCTAAAAACTCCTTGATTTATTGAATTTTGAGTCCCTGCCTGTGGTTGTCATGCAGACCAAATGACCCACTGAACATTTCCACAATTTAGCCTCTAGATTACTCTGAAGCTGACCCAAACCAGGATCAAGAGGTGATAGACTGCTCTAGATCAGATCATTTTAGAGGCACTGAAGATGTGCAGGTCCTCGGCCAGAGCTACCCCTCAGATCGCAAAAGTACATAGCACCCCAAATTAAAACAACTCTGAGGAAGCATCTCACACCTCTCAGATTGACCAATATGACCAAAAAGGAAAACCATAAATGTTGGAGGGCATGTGGAAAAACTGGGACACTAATGCATTGTTGATGGAGTTGTGAACTGATCCAACCTTTCTAGAGAACAATTTTAATTACACCTAAAGAGCATACCCTTTGATCCGGCTAGAGCACTACTGGGTCTGTATCCCAAAGAGATCATGAAAAAGGGTAAAAGACCCACATGTACAAAAATATTCATATTAGCTCTTTTCATGGTGTCAAAGAATTGGAAATTGAGGAGATGCCCATCAACTGGGGAATGACTGAACAAATTGTAGTATATGAATGTGATCTAACACTATAGTTCTATAAGAAATGGAATGGGATTGGAATGGGATGGGATTTTAGAAAAGCCTGGAAGTTTGGGGTAGCTAGGTGGCACAGTGGGACTGAGCTCAAATCCAGCCTCACACACTTAATAAATAGTCATTTAGCTGTGTGACCTTGAGCAAGTCACTTAATCCCATTGCCTTGCAAAAAAAGAAAAAGAAAAAGAAAAGCCTGGTAGGACTTACATGAACTGATGCTTAGTGAAATGAGCAGAACCAGAAGAATATAGGCAATGATCAACTAAGATGGACTTGTTCATTTTAGCAGTGCCATAATCAAAGATAATTCTAAAATATCATCCATATCCAGAGAGGGAATTGTGGAGTTTGAATGCAGGCCACAGCTTATTATCTCCAATTTTTAAAAGGTGAATTATGTATTATTTTTTTTTCTCTCTAATGTTTTTTCATTCCATTTGGATTTGATTCTTCTTTCACAAGATCAATATGAATCTACATTTAGTATAATTACACATGTAGAGTCTATATTAGATTGCTTTCTGTCAGGGGGAGGGCGGAAGCAAAGGAAGGGAGGGAGAAAAATGTCAAACTCAAAACCTTGCAAAAATGATTAGTGAAAATTATTGTTGCATTTTGTTGGAAAAAAAATAAAAATAAAAATATTTTTTAAAAGAACATGGCACCCAATACCCATAGAAAGTAGCAACAGAACTCAAAGAATACAAATCAGGACTAAATAATGCCTACTCATTCCCTTTAGAAGTACACAGAGTCTGGCTGAATTGCAAATTAGTTTATGGAATTATGAAATGGCGGCAGGTACAACTGGTACTTTGGGTTCTTGCCAGGAAAGACTAAGATGACAGTAGGGAGTAAGACTTCAATCACACTTTAATAAGGTACAGAAGGTGAAGAGGCAAACAGAAATAAAGTCCAGAGATAAACAGTGAAAAGGAGGTGGGGAACAGAGGCAGATAGTGGGGGGGATGGAATGGGGGGGAGGAAGGCTGGCCTTAGAAGGAAAAGGTGGGGAGAAGCAGAGGCATAGAGAGTCATGCACATAATCATGGACTAGAGTTAGGAGCACTCACAGCTTGGCTACAGAAAGAGATGAAAAAGTAATTGTTTTTATTTCTGCAAGACAATGGGGTTAAGTGACTTGTTCAAGGTCACAAAACTGGGTAATTATTAAGAGTCTGAGGCTGGATTTGAATTCAAATCTTCTTGACTCCAGGGCCAGTGCTCTATCCACTATGTGACCTAGCTGCCCCCAAAGTGCTTGATTTTGAGGTCTCAACTTTATTAAGTTTTGGTGGGGGATGACTCTTATCTGGGTTAATTTGGGATTGGGTTCATTAACATAACCACGTCATCTCAAAGTAATAAGTAACATTTAGTGTTTTGCTGATCTAATTGGAGATATTTGGAGCTTATCTGAGATTTAGATATTATAAAATCAAAAAGTCTGACAGCAAGCCTATGTAACTTTCCCTTGATTTAGCAAATTATCCTAGGATGTGATTTTTTTTTCTTTGTTAATATATAGTTTGAAAATTATGCTCATTTGATCTTTGGGAAAGTTAGTAAGTGACTTCAAGGTTCCCTTTTGCAATTTTGCCTTTTGCCACTGTTACTTTATATTAGTTATAAACTTATTATGCTATATATATTGTGATCAGGGGAAATAACAAGAAACAATTTTAACACATTGTTCTAACACAAAGTTCCAATTTGGGAAGTAAGGTTGGATAAAAGAGTGAATAAAAATATAACAAAAAAATTCCCACCATAAAGAGCCGTTATGGTGACATGGATGTTTAAGACATACATCTAGAATAAGAGAATTGCTGCAAAACATCTCTAAGCAAAGCTTCAAAGAAAAGCACACTTGGACAAAAGTTCAACTAGAATTTTTATAAATAAAACAAGCGTTAAAAAAAAAGTCAAAATAATCTTTGGAAATAAAAGGAGAGCACTAGAAGAAATAATTAGAAAATAAATGAGATGGGGAGGGGGCGGCAGAATCAAGATGGTGGAGTGAAGTCAGGAAATCCTGGCAGCTTTCCTCCAGACCATTCCAAATACCTTTAAATTATGACTCTAACCAAATTCTAGAGAGGTAGAACCCACAGAAAGTCTGAGTGAACAATTTTCTAGCCCAAGACAACTTGGACTATCTGAGGGAAAAGTCTGTTACACGGAGTTGGGAAGGGCTGCAGTACAGCCCAGGCAACATCGTGCCAGGCTACAGTCATCCAGGAACAACCCAAGGGGTGCTTGGGTCTCTGGCAGCAGGGGCAGTTTCCACACCTTTCAGCCCAGGAATACCAAGGACAACTTGGAAGGTCAGCAGGAAAACTCTGCTGCATCAGAGTGAGCATGGAGCCCAGTGCAGTGCAGACCTCACTGCAAGTCCTGCCTGGGAATCAGGAACAGACCTGGGGAGCCACCCAGCAGCTTCTTCCAGAGGGCTGCGTCCATGGACGATGAGGGGGTCAGGGAAGACTGCAGAGGTCTGTCTGCTATCTCTTAGGCAGCATTTTGTTGCTTTGTCCATAGTCAGATCCCAGTCTCAGAAAAAGGAAGCTTTACTGCTATAGTGGAGCGGGGATCCTCCTCACAATTCCAGGGCAGAGGGGAGTGTTTATGGCTAACCACAGAACAGAGAATAGGCCAGGAGAACAGTCAGAGATTCTCGTAAGAACCTGAAGGAATTGAGATACCTTGGGGGGGTGTGTGTGGGGGTGTCCTTGAAAACAATTGCAGAAACTCAAAAGAGTTTTTTCCCCAAAACTTGGGAAAGTGTGTCCCCCCATCCTAGAAGCAGAGCTCCACCTCCATAAAGAGTTAAACTCAAGTCATAGGCTGGGGAAATGAGCAAACAACAGAAGAAAAAAAAATCTGACCATAAATAATTACTTTGGTTTCATGGAGTATCAAAATACACACTCAGAAGATAACAAAGTCAAAACTTCTGTGTCCAAAGCCTCCAAGAAAAATATGAATTGTTTTCAGGCTATGGAAGAGCTTAAAAAAAATTTTTTGAAAATCAAATAAGGGAGATAGTGGAAAAATTGGGAAGAGAAATGAGAGTGATGTAGGAAAATAATGAAAACCATGTCAGTATTTTGGTGAAAGAATTACAAAAAAATACTAAAGAAAATTAATGAGATCTATAGAGTAAAGACTTGGAAGGAGAATTAATAACTTAATATATGAGATAAAAACACTTAGCTAAGCAGAAGAAGCAATTAGATTGGACCAAATGGAAGTATATGACTTCATAAAGCAGGAAATGCTAAAAAAAAAATATAAAGTTTCTCATGTTAAAAAAACATTACATGGAAAACAAATATCATAGTCATTAGACTATCTTAAAGTCACAACCAAAAGTTCCTGGATGTTATATTTAAAAAAAATCATAAAGGAAAAATACCCAGATCTCTTAGAACTAGATGACAATATGAAATATACCAATAAATTCCTGATGTAAAAATTTCATATTGTCATAGGTTTTTGCAAGGCAATGGGGTTAAGTGGCTTGCCCAAGGCCACACAGCTAGGTAATTATTAAGTGTCTGAGGCTGGATTTGAACTCAGGTACTCCTGATCCAGGGCCAGTGCTTTATCCACTGTGCCACCTAGCCACCCCGAAATGAAAATTTCTAAGGATAAAAATTCTGAGATTCTAGGTCAAAGTCTAAAATACCAGATACAGCCAGAGAGAGAAAGAGATCTTATAACATTTAGCAGCTACCACTACAAAGGAGTTCTCTCTCCGGGATCTGTTTTCCACATCCAGATATTGCCTTACAACCCAAAACAAATTATCCAACAAATGCATTGTCCTACAGAGGAATATATGCCTTTAATGAAATAGAGGAATTTCAAGCATTCACAATGAAAAGACTAGGGCTCAGTAGACTTTTTGAAATACAAACACAAAGGAGTACTGGGGGTGGAACCAAGATGGCAGCATGAGAACAGCCTCTCCTAGGAGCTCTCTGAAAAATATTACAAAAACCTTAAAATTATGGCCCTAACTAAATTTTTGAGAGAGACAGAACCCACAGAAAGATCCAGTGAGGCAATTCTCCAACCCAAGATAGCTTGGAAAATCATGGGAAAACTCTGTTCCATGGGGGTGGAGGGGGGGTGGCAGCACAACCAGGATTATTGCTCTGGAGTCCAGTCTTTTGGGAACAGCCCACTGGACACCTAGATGCCTAGGTCATGGGAAGCACTGGCTCCTGGCAGCAGAAACAGTTTCCTGACCTGGCAACACAGGGAACCCCAAGTACAACTTAAAAGATCATCAAGGAAACCTCTGCCAGAGTGAATGGGAGCCAGCGGGTCCCTCAGTGCAGCTGCAGCTATTGGCATAGCTGTGGCCTTCACCTGGCAGCTGTGACTAGAGCATTCAGCCCACAGAAAGTAAGGGGGTGGGGGGAGACTGTTGAGGTCTCTCTTCTGGACCTGGGACAGGACTCTTGTGCTTTGTCCATATTCAGACCCTGGTCCCAGTTTGGGGCCCCTCATTGCCAAAGAGCAGGGACTCTCCTCCCAGCCATGGGGCAGAGGGGAAGGTCTGTGGTCATTCCCAGACCAGAACACAGGCAGGAAAGCAGTTAGAGCCTCACATACTTAGGTCCTTGTGGTGGGGAGGGTCTCAAAAGCTCAGGAAGCACCCCCAAACCAGGCAAAGGTTGGGGGAATGAGTAAACAGAAAAAAAGGAACTTGACCATAAACAATTGCTTTTGTTCCATGGAAAATCAAAACACAGACTCTGTAGATGAGAAAGTTCAAGCTTCTGCATCTAAATCCTCCAAGAAATATAGAAGTTGGTTTCAGGCTATTTCAGAGCTTAAAAAGGATTTTTGAAAATCGAGTAAGGGAGGTAGAGGAAAAATTAGGAAGAGAAATGAGAGATGTAGGAAAAACATGAAAATCAAGTCAACAATTTAGTCAAGGAGGTCCAAAATATTGCTGAAGAAAATAACATACTAAAAACTAGTTGAGGTCAAATGGAAAAAAAAACAGTTCAAAAAGCTAATGAGGAGAACTGGCCAGATGGAAAAGGAGATAAGAAAGCTGTCTGAAGAAAACAAATCCTTTAAATGTAGAATGGAGCTAAAGGAAGCTGATGACTTTGTAAGGAATCAAGACACAATAATACAATAACAAAAGAATGAAAAACTAGAAGAAAACATGATATATCTTATTGGAAAAAACAAAGGATGTGGAAAATAGATCCAGAAGAGATAATTTAAAAATTATTGGGCTACCTGAAAGTCATGATCAGGAAAAGAGCTTTGACTTCATTTTTCAAGAATTTCTACAGGTTGTCTACAATTGATCTGATATCATAGAAGCTGAGGGCAAAATAGAAATCGAGAGAATCCACCAATCTCCTACTGAAAGAGATCCAAAAAAAAAAATAACTCCCAGGAATATTATAGCAAGTTCCAGAACTCCCAAGTCAAAGAGAAAATATTACAAGCAGCCAGAACTAAACAATTCAAATATTGTGGAACTACAGTCAGGATTACCCAGGACTCAGTAGCATCTACATTAAGGGCTTGTAGGGCTTGGAATATAATATTCCAGAAGGCAAAAGACTTGGAATGCTCCCAAGAATCAACTACCCAACAAAACTGAACATCCTCTTCCAGGGGAAAAAGATGGATTTTCAATGAAATGGGAATTTCAAACTTTCCTGTTGAAATAATCAGAGCTGAACAGAAATTTTGATATTCAAGTACAGGACTTATGTAAAGCATAGAGAAGGTGGATGAGGGTAAATTATGAGGGATTTAATGGTGATGAACTGCATGTGTTCCTATATGGGAAGATGATACTGATAATACTCATGTGAACCTTCTCATTTATTAGAGCAGTTAGGAGCATATGTAGACAAGGCACAGGAGAGAGCTGAAGTTGAAGGCTTAATGTATTGTAGAAATGGAGTCAATGAGTGAAAAGGAATTGTACTGGGAGAAAGGAAAGGAGAGATAGAATAGACTAAGATATTTCATGAAAAAGAGTCAAGAACTAGATTTGCAGTGGTGTGGAAGGGAGGAAGATGAAGGGGAATGAAGGAGTGAAGGAGCCTTCATTCTCTTTGGAAATGGCTCAGAAAAGGAACAATAGGGCACAGAAATCTAGAAGAAAAAGGAGAAATGGATGAATGAAAGGGGATGGAGGAAGGGAATGGGGAGATAGGGGATAGAGGAGGGGCTAGATCATGAGAGAGGACAGTCAGATATAATACATTTTTTTTTTAGGATTTTTCAAGGCAAATGGGGTTAAGTGGCTTGCCCAAGGCCACACAGTTAGGTAATTATTAAGTGTTTGAAACTGGATTTGAACCCAGGTACTCCTGACTCCAGGGCATGACTCCAGGGCCGGTGCTTTATCCACTGCACCACATAGTCACCCCCAGATATAATACATTTTCTTTTTTACTTTTTGCAAGGTGGTGGAATTGGATGATCTGTCTGGGACCAGGGGGATAGGTGGGTGCTGAGTCTCTGGGGTGGGATGTAGGCTTGGGGCCTCTTGGATCCAGGGTTGGTACTCTGTTCACTGTGCCACTCAGCTGTCCCACAGCACATTTTTGATGAGGCACAGAGTGAAAGGAGAGAGAAAATAAAATAATTGAGAAATGGATGGAGGGAATTACAATCAACAACATCAACTGTTGGAATAACTTCTCTGAGGGACTTACGATAAAGAATGCAATCTACTACAGAGAAAGAACTGATGCTATCGGAACAGACTGAAGCACATTCTTTTTTTCCTTTTTTTTCACTTTATTTCTTGTGAGATTTTTTATTTTTGTTGGGGGAGGGTGATTATGTTTACTCTTACAACAAGACTATTTTAGTAATGTATAAATAAATTTTCAAAAAGTAAATTAAAAAAAGAAAAAAGAAATACAAACAGATATCAAAAGAAACATAAAGCAAGATAAATACAATCAGGCAATTAAATGGAAGGGACTAAGTAAGGATGAAGTGTTTACATTCTTTTTAAAAAGTTATTTTAATAATTTTATCTATTTTTCAATGTTAATGGAAAAATAGTTTTCAACATACATTTTTTGTAAGGTTTTGAGTTCCACATTTTTCTCCCTTCCTTTCTTCCTTCTCCCCTTCCCTTGACAGTGAGTAATCTAATAATATAGGATATATGTGTATAATCATGTTAAATTCATTTCCATATTAATCACGTTGTGAAAGAAGAATCGGAACAAAAGTAAAAAATGTGAGGGGAAATAAAAATAAAATAAATAATAACAATAACAATAATAATAATAATAATAATAATGTTTGTCCTTCATTTTCTAAGAAGACCATGACATCAAAGAGATGTTGCCATGATAAGCATGTAAGTTGGATTTGAGTGAGACAAGGACATGGCCCTGTATGCTAGGCAATCAGGGTTAAGTGACTTACCCAAGGTCACATAGCTAGTAAGAGTCAAGTGCTTGAGGCTGGATTCCATCTCCTGTCCTCTTGATTCCAAGACCAGTTTTCTATCCATCTAGCTTCTCTCTCGAGAGAGGAAAAGACATAAAATAAAAAAACAAATTTTAAAAATGGAAAATAGTATGTTTTGGTGTGTATTCAGATTCCATAGAATTGTCCTTGATCATTGTGAAGTGTTTACATTCTAATAGAGGAAGATGATATAAATGTCGCTTCACATTCCCAGTGTTCTCAAGGGCCAAAGAAGGAGTTAAATAAGATAAAGGATCTGGGAGTGTTTTTATTATGCTTTCATAATTTCACAAGAAAGAAAAAGGGAGGAAAGACTGGAGAACTTATCTCACATAATCATTGTGTGCAAATAGAAAATTATACAAACAAAGAGGAAGTGGGGGAGCTGATGAAAATTGAACCTCACTCTCATCTGAATTGTCCAAAGGTAGATTAGATGCAAAGAGTTGGGCATAGAAATTACTTAAACTATTGAGAGAGGGGCAGCTTGGTGGTGCAGTGGATAGAACATGGGCCCTGGAGTCAGGAGGACCTGAGTTCAAATCCAGCCTCAGACACTTAATAATTACCTAGTGGTGTGAGCTTGGGCAAGTCACTTAACTCCATAGCTTTGCAAAAACTAAAAAAGAAAAAATAAACTATTGAGAGAAATAGGAGGGTACACAGAAAGGGAAGAGTTTAAAATAAGAGGGGGGATTATATATATAGGAAGATAATAGTCATGTATGAAACAAAAGTTAATCTCAGAGAGGAGATCATGTAGAGGAGTTTCAAAAAAAAGAAAAGGTAAAATAATATAATTTGGGTCTATGCAAGGGAAAGAGAAGAGAGGTGGGAAAGCACCATTGCAGGACATATCTTTTTCCTTCTTCTAATTTATCAAGAGTAGTCAGGCAACAAAGAGATGAAAAAAAATATGAGAGAATAAAATGGAAGAAAGCAAAATAGGATCATGGGCAATTCATCTTCATAAATTCAAGTCAGGGTCAGATACTAGCTGTGTGACCTTGGGCAATTCACTTGACCGTATTTGTCTTAGTTCTCAACTATAAAATGACCTAGGGAAGGAAATGGCAAACCACTCCACTATCTTTGCTAAGAAAACCCCAAATGGGGTTGCAAAGAGTTGGACATGACTGAAACAACTGAATAATAACAAGATAGGATCATAAATATGTGCATGAGAAGAACTGATTCATATAATGGGAACTGGATAGCAGAATGGATTAGAAAGATTCAACATGATGCTTACAAGAATCATTCTGAAATATAGAGTTAAAAGTTAAGTAAAAGGAATGGGCAAGATCTGTTATGATTTAGTTGAACTCAAAAAGACAAAGGTGGCAATTGTGAAATTGGAAAAGTTAATAAGAAAAATAGATTTGATTAAAAGTGAGAAAAATGGTAAATACTGAAAGGTACCTTAGATGACAGATGTAACATATATGCACCAAATAGCGTTTGTTGTTGGGAGCCAGGGTCTCTAAGCTGTTTGACACAGTTGCAGCAAGAAGACTCAAGGCGGTTACACTGCTTGATGGAACAACATTTTCTTCTTCAATATGTATATATATATGTATACATATATATGTATACATATATACATATATATATATGTATATGGGGATTTCATACATACCAATATTTATAGGTTTATTATTGATTACAATATTTACTTACCCTAATACTGGAATGATTATAAAGGAAGGATTTCAGAAAAATTCCTTGAATAAAACAGATTGTAAACTCTGTCCAAATTTAACAGGACTGCCTCTCTCTGAGGCATACAAAAGGCTTCAACATTATGAAATCTCTGGAAAACCCAGAACTGGGAATTCCAAGGAGATGCCAGAATATATACAGGGAAAACAGATACAAGATGGGTCAGATAGAATTCCAAGGAAATTAATAGTTTCCCCCCCTTACCATACACAGGAATATATGAAAAAGATGGTGAGAAACTAGTTAGTACAGGTGACCAATATGTGAACTCCAGCAGCCTTAGTTTCATGGGAAAGAATAAAAAAGTCAAAAAAACTGTGGTTTCTACCAACAAGGCCTGAAAGAAAAATTGCTTATTGTAAGAGTTAACGGATGGGTGGACAAGCAAAAAGACCCTCACTATAGATTGTTAAGGAAGTGTATCTAAACACATTACTTACACAAAAAATATAAAAAACTTTCCATTAAAAGAATTGCTTAATTAATAACTTTAAATGAATTAACAATTATACAATGTAGTAATAAATAAGGTAACAGACAGGTTGAGGTCATCATGGTCTGAGTAGGGATAAGAAATCAATTAACTATATGATTATTACTTAAACTTGTAATCACATGATTAAAACTTGTAACCATATGAACTATATGATTGATGACGAAAATTGTACACTTTTGTAACCAAGGAAATGATCTCAGCTTGCTTGCTTGAAACATACATGATTCTGAAACTATAAAAATAAATCCAAGCAGCTGACATTGAGTCAACCTGCTCCTGCCTTTACCCACTTGTTGACTCAACTCATTTCGCTGACTGTATCCCTCCTGTCAGGTTCCAAGGACCCTGTGGAGGCTGGACCCCTGCAGTTTGTAACAGGAAAAATCAAATTAGTAACAGGGAGAAATAGGCAGAAAAACTATAATTATGAAGATTTCAATTTGCCTCTCTCAGATTTAGATAAATCTAATAAAAAATCCACAAGCAACAATAAAAGAAGTACCTGAATAGATTTTTATAAAAGGTAAATAAGATAGACCTCTGATAATTAGTGAATGGGAATTGTGAGGAATACACATATTTCTTAAAAAAAACCCATGTATCAAGACATAAAAACTTCACAAAGAAATGGAAAAGTGCAGAAATATTAAGTATATCTTAAACCACAATGCAATAAAATTATCTTCAATAAAAGATCATTAATGAAAGGTTTAAAAATTAGTTAGAAACAAAATAATTTAGTCCAAAATAATTGGGTCACAGAACAAATTGTAGAAATAATAGATAATTTCATTACAAATGATAGTAGCAGTAAGACATTATATCAAAATGACCTAAGTAGTCCTTAGGGGAAAATTTATATCTCTGAACATTTTTATTATTAAAAGAACAGAACAATTAATTAAGCATGTCATTAGAAAAGTATAAAATTAATAAATAAAATAATTCAATTTGAAAAATGAAATTCTGAAATCAAAGAAGAAATGAACAAAATTGATAGGATTAAATCAGTGCACAAAAGATAAATTAAAAGTTTTTATTTAAAATAAAATAATAGATCAGTAGATTAATTGATTTAAAAAAGAGTAAAAGTTTTGTTGTCAAAAATTGAAAAAAATTGAATGAAGAGTTAAATTGAAAATTGAGTTAAATTGAAAAAATTGAAGAAGAGTTAAAAGAAATTGTTAATTATTTTCCTCAAGTATTTGCCAATAAAATTAAGAAACTGAAGAATTGATACAGTGATGCAAAATGCCAAAGACAAATAGATATAGAAATAGACAATTTAAATATCCAATTTCAGAAAAAGTAATTGAATAAAGCATAAATCAGTTCCCCCCATATCATGATTAGATGGACTTACACATAAATTCTATCAGACATTCAAAGACCCATTAAATTCAATATTACATAAACTGAAGAAGACTAGAAAAATGTTTTCCTGTCCAATTTCTTCTATGATACATATATGTCTATACCTAAACCAGAAAAAGTAAAAACTGACAAATTCTAGAAGAATAACTCAGACAAAATTTTTTTTTTACATCCATGGCTATATTGTTGACAAAAATTTTTAAATAAAATATTAGAAAGTAGACTATAGAAACATATCAAGAAGATTATACCCTATTACCATGCTAGATATTTATAGAAATGCAAGATTGATTTGATATTAGCAGAAATTTCAACATAATAGATCATATTAATAACAAGAAAAGCAAAAATTATAGGCTTCAATCAATATGTTCATAAAAAGTTCTTGACATGATATCATACCTATTTCTGTTAAAAACGTCAGTAATAAATGAAGCTTATTTTTATTTTGTAAGAAATACTTATCCCAAATTGGGTCAATAACTATGGGCTTTTCCAAAAGAATCAAGTTTTTATATAAGAATATTCATTATCATTGCTATTGACATAGTGCTAGAAAAGCTAATTATAGCAATAAGTCAAGAAAATGAATTTTAAGACATTAATACAGAAATTAAATGCAATTGGTAATTTTTGTGGATGATGTAATGACCTGTTTAGAAAAAAAACCCCAAAAGTGTCAACTAAAATTTAATTGAAACAATAATTTCATCAAAATAGTAACAAAAATGAAAAAAATCATTGCAAATTCTATATATTATTGACAAAGCAGAGGAAGGAAAAGATAGGAAGAGAAAATTTCATTTAAAATAACTATACATAATATACTTGAGTCTACCTTCTAAATACAAAAAAGGAACTATGAATAAAATACAAAATATTCTTTTAAAATTTTTTTGAATTTTACAATTCCCCCATCTCTCTTCCCTCCCCCCCAGAAAGCAGTTTATGCATTGATCAAAATTGAATGTGTTGAGAGAGAAATCATATTCTTAAGGAAAAAATAAAATATGAGATAGCAAAATTACTTAATGAGATACCTTTTTTTTTAAATGAAAGGTAATAGTCTTTGGTCTTTGTTTAAATTTCACAATTCTTTCTTTGGATACAGATGGTATTCTCCATCACAGATACCCTAAAATTTTCCTTAATTGTTGCACTGATGAAATGAACAAGTCCATTAAGGTTGATCATCATCCCCATATTACTGTTAGAGTTCTTCTGGTTCTGCTCATCTCATTCAGCACCAGTTCATGCAACCACTCCAGGCTTCCCTGAATTCCCATCCCTCCTGGTTTCTAATAGAACAATAGTGTTCCATGACATTCATATATCACAATTTATTAAGCCATTCCCAAATTGATGGACATTCACTCGATTTCCAATTTTTTCCACCACAAATAGGGCTGCTACGAATATTTTTGTACAAGCAATATTTTTACCCTTTTTCATAATCTCTTTAGGGTATAGACCCAGTAGTGGTATTGCTGGATCAAAGGGTATGCACCATTTTTATTGCTTTTTGGGCATAACTCCAGATTACTCTCCAGAAAGGTTGGATAAGTTCACAGCTCCACCAAAAATGCATTAGTGTACTAGACTTCCCACATCCCTTCCAATATTGAACATTGTTCTTTCTGGCCATATTGGCCAGTCTGAGAGGGTAAAGTGGTACCTCAGAGATGCTTTAATTTGCATTTCTCTAATCAGTAATGATTTAGAGCAATTTTGCATATGACTACAAATCACCTTGATTTCCTCATCTGTAAATTGCCTCTGCATATCATTTGACCATTTGTCAATTGGGGAATAGCTTTTTTTTTTTTTAATTTGGCCAAGTTCTTTATATATTTTAGAACTGAATCCTTTGTTAGAAATATTAGTTGCAAAAATTATTTCCCATTTTACTACTTTTCTTTTGACCTTGGTTACAGTGCAAAACCTTTTTAATTTAATTGTAATTAAAATTATCTAGCTTGTTTTAAATGATGTTCTCCATCTCTTCCTTGGTCATAAACTGCTTCCCTTTCTATTGATCTGACAGGTAAACTATTCTTTGATCTCCTAGTTCACTTATAATATTTTATTTTATTTCTAAATCCTGTACCCATTTTGATCTTATCTTGGTATAGTACAAAATATTCTTTATGGAATAAAGACAAGCCTAAATATAGAGCTATTAATTGCTCATGACTGGTATGAGTAAATATAATAACAATGCAATTTACCCAATTTATCTTTTTATCCAATGCCTAAGGAATAAAATTCTTAATGGATTACTTTATTATTTGTTTATAAAAGAAAGATTTTATTTATTTTGAATTTTACTATTTTCCCCCTAATCTTGCTTCCTTCTTCCCACCCCCTACAGAAGGCAGTTTGTTAGTCTTTACATTGTTTTCATAGTATACATTGATCTAAGTTGAATGTGATGAGAGAGAAATCATATCTTTAAGGAAGAAAAAGAAAGTGTAAGAGATAGCAAAATTACATGATAAGATAATGGTTTTTTTCTTTAAACTAAAGATAACAGTCTTTGGTCTTTATACAAATTTTACAATTCTTTCTCTGGATACAGATGGTATTCTGCATTGCAGATACCCCAAAATTGTGCCTGATTTTTGCACTGATAGAATGAGTAAGTCCAATGGATTACTTTAAAGAGCTAGATAAAAATAAATTCATTTGGAAAAACAACAGGCCAAGAATATTAAGGAAATTATGACAAAAATATAAGGAAGGGGATTTAGCAATACCAGATTTTAAACTATATCCCAAAGTAATAATTAGCAGAATAATTTAGTATTGGTTAAGAAATATTTCAGGAGAACAGATTAGATTTATAACATACACAGCAAACACAGTAGCCTAGTGTTTGATAAATCTAAAGACCACATTTATGGGGTGAGTTTATTTGACAAAAACTTCTAGCAGTCTTTAAGAAATTAATCATAGACCAGTATCTCATACCATATGTCTAAATAAATTCCACATGAATACTTGACAAAAGATTAAAAATAGATAAATTAGAGAAAGTATAAATTTGCTTTTCAAATTAATAGAGCAAGTATTCTTGAACAAGCAAAGGAGAAAGAATCACAGAAGATAAAATGGGCAATTCTTATGATATAAATTTTAAGTTGTTGCACAAACTTAATGCAGCTAAAATAAGGAAAGCAGATAGTTGGGGAGCAACCTCTTTGAATCAATTTTCTTTGACAAGAATCTTATTTCAAAGGCATATCAGTAATTGTTCTTTATTCTCTCTGAGATGATTTCCAGATTATACTATAAACATCTTGATAGTACATAATTGTTTGCCTGAGGTTTTTTCTTATTAAATTGTGAGCAGGGAATGTTTTTGCCTTCATTTGTATATTCATTGTTGAATACAATGCCTGTTATATAATAAATGTTTGTTGACTGATTCACACTTACAAGAATAAAAGTCATTCTCTCTATTTGAATGGGTAATTCTCAAGTGAAGAAATCCAACCTATCAATAACTTCATAAAAATGTTCCAAATCACTAATAATTAGAGAAATACTAATGAAAGCAACTCTGAGTTACTACCTCATACTCATCAGATTGTCAAAATTGACAAAAAAAAGAAAGAAAATGACAAATATTGGCAAAGCTGTGGGAAAACATTAATTCACTGTTGGTGAAATTGTATTACTCTATCCATCCTGAAATGCAATTTGAAACTATGTCCAAAAAGTTACTAAATTGTGTTTTCCCTGGCCTAGCAAAAATGTTCACATGCCAAAGAAAGGTATGTACAAAAACGTTTGTAGCTGATCTTTTTATTTTGTTAAAGAACTGGAAATTAAAGAGCTATCCATCTCATATTATATGTGTGTGTGTGTGTGTGTGTGTGTGTATACACACATACATACATATTTACATATATATCTATAATCAGATTATGATATATGAATGTAATAAAATATTAATTTTCTATAAGAAATTCTGAAAGGGATGTTTTCATAGAAACCTGGAAATACATGGATGAACTGATAGTGATGTGAGTATAACTAGAACAATTTATAAAATAGCATTGAAAGACAAAACATGGGGCACTGGGGTGCAGTGAATAGAGCACCCGCCTTGGAGTCAGGAGGTCCTGAGTTCAAATTTGATGTCAGACACTAATTACCTAGTTGTGTATCCTTGGGCAAGTCACTTAACCCCATTGCCTTGCAAAAAAACTAAAAAAAAGAAAAAAGAAAGAAAAAACACTTTTAAAGATTTAACTCAGATCAGCACAATAATCAACCATTCCAGAAGAACAATGAGGAAATATGCTAACTCCTGACAAAGGATTTCCTCTTTCTCTTTCTTTTCCTTTCCTTTTATAATGAGGGGCTTAAAAGCAGAGAGAGAGAATAGATTCTTGTTATTGTAAAAAATGAAATTAAATTGAGAGTAAAAATGAATTCATATTGATTTTTTTCATTTCCAAGTGAATCCTTCCCACAGTTACTTTTCCAGATAACCATTCACATAACATTGACAAATACAGCCAAACTAATCAACACACAGAAAAAATGTAAAAAATGTCATCTGTAGTGTGTAACACACATAGTTTCTCATCTCTTCAAAGAAGGGAGAATTACTTCTCATATCTCTTTTACGGGGCCAGGTTAGTCATTGAAATTTGACAGTATTTAGTTTGTTGTTCTGCTGTTGTTTCCATTGAGTTGTTGTGATTGTGTGTATTGTTTTTCTTTTTCTGCTTCATTTTGCATCAGTTTCTTTGTCTTCCCATGCTTCTTTATTATATCCATCAATTTGTTTAACCATTCCAAAGTTTCTGGGCATCTATTTTGTTTTCAGTTCTTTGCAACCACAAGAAGACTTTTGTTTGAAGTACTTTGGTAGTAGATGTACAGCAATAAAATTTCCGAGTCAAAATAGCACATGGACTTTTACTTTTGAGCTTCTGGATTATTTTATCTGTCTGTTCAGAATGGAGCATTATACTGGGATCACACCCAATACATTTTAGGGGTTTGTTGATTCCATCTTACCTATTAAATCACTTTAAATTTCCAGTATGTGCTCTCCTTCCCCCTCTACCTCACTCATATAAAGACAGGAGACAGAAATAATTCCTATCCAAAGAATTCCTGTAGTACTTGTCTGTTAGGTGGTTTAGTTTGTAGAGTACTGGAATTGGAGTCAGGAAGACCTGGGATGCCTTAGACAATTACTATTTTTATGACCCTGGTTAAGTCACTTAACTTCTCTATACCTCAGTTTCCTCATTTATAAATTGAGGAGGTTGACTTTGAGGTTGTTCATTTATGTCTGATTCATTATGACCCCATTTGGCAAAGATACTTGAGTATTAACATTTCCTTCTCCAATTTATTTTATAAGAGGAAATTGAAGCAAAAAAGGGTTAAGTGACTTGTACAGGTCACACAGCTAATAATGACCTGAGGCCAGATTGGAACTCAGGAAGATAGTCTTTCTGACTGTAGGCCTAGTTGGCCTCTAAATTTCTTTCCTGCTCTATGATCCTATGAAAAGTTGTCCAGGATGCATGTTAAGAATGTTTTTGGGGGCAGCTAGGTTGCACAGTGGTTAGAGCCCTCGCCCTTTGAGTCAGGAGTACCTGTGTTCAAATCTGACCTCAGACACTTAATAATTACCTAGCTGTGAGGCCTTGGGCAAGCCACTTAACCCCACTGCCTTGCAAAAAAAAAACCTAAAAAAAAAAAAAGAATGTTTTTGGTGGAAAAGTCCAGAAGGAAGCAGAGAAATAAGAGAAGTTTCACAAATATATATTAAATTTACTGTATGATTAAAAGGAAAAGCAAATTATGTACTTTTCATAGTTCTACTTACAATTCTCCTTTTTTATGTTCTGCATTATATAAATAAATAATTTTATTTGGTGTATGTTAAATTCAGGATTTTTTTTAGGGTTTTTTTTTTTTTGCAAGGCAAATGGGGTTAAGTGGCTTGCCCAAGGCCACGCATAAATTCAGGATTTAAAATAAGAGGGTACAATGAATTATTTGGTCATTCTGATTTTATATTGAGGCCTCTGAATGTCACAGTAATATTAATCACTGGACTTCATTCTTCCCTGGAGCATTGGGAAAATGAACATTTCTTGAATATATATATATATATATGGGGAATGAATTCTCCTCTCTTTCATTTCTCTCACTGATAATTTTTCATGCCATTGGCATGATTTCTAACATTAAACTCCAATTTTACTCAATGATAGGAAGAGATAGATGAGTACTTTTGGAGTTATTTTGTGTGATAAGAGGAGACTGATTTGCACATATGGCTGACTCTGCTTCAATCTGGCTGCAGCCCTGGCCAACCAATATTCTTCATGGTTTAGATTTGAATCAAAGACGATACTGCTACAGTAACCACTAATGAATGGATCAAATCAGATTGCTTATCAGTCAAAGAAAACAAGACAGCAATATGTGTAGCACTATATTTAAGAATATGTCTACTATGTGAGTAAATCTAGGAAATTAAGAGGACAGTCATGATAGAATTTTTTTGAGTGAAAATCAAAGGAGGAAGAAACAAAACTGATATTATGATGACAAAATACTATAGATCACTTAAACAGAAAAATGAAACAGATGAGGTTCTTATGAAGGAGATTACAAGTTTGTTGTGAAAGTATGATTTGAATAATAAAGGACTTCAATTATTTGTACACTTGCCATGGCTTTCCCTGCAAAAGGCAGAGAACTAATTTATATATAATTTGTCTTGGTACTAATTTCATCTATCAAAAGGGCGGGATAAGTGATATGGGAATTGCTGTTTTGGACCAGATTCTGATCAACAGGAAATCATTGGTTACCAGAATAGAAATGGTAGAAACTTTGGGGGAAGTGTTTCTTAGAATTCACAAGGAGAGAAAAGCAGAACATAGCTTGGTGGGGACTCTAGATTTTGGGGAAATAGATTTCAAAAGACTTAGAGGAAGGATAATTAGGATCTTAAAATTCTTTGCAGGGTAGGGGGTGTCAGCACAGGAGGGTCAGGAAGCACTCAAGAATGAAAATTCAAAAATACAAATAAAAACAGATCTAAAAAAGGAATAAGAAGGGAAATGATCAATGTGAAGTCATTGGGAACTTTTCAAGTAACCTAGAATTACAAGAAGATCAAATGACTAACAATAATAACAATAACAAAAATTAACATTTATAGAACACCTACTATGTTCCAAATAATTGGGAAGTAGATTTTATTATTATCGCCATTTTACAGATGAGGAAACAGAGATAAATGACTTGCTCAGGGGTACATCTGAAATCTGATTTGGATCCAGGGCTCCCTGATTCCATTCTGCTCTGTCTCCTAGTTGCCCTTATAAGAAGATGAAAGTAAGGGCAGATAATGGAAGCTGTATTCATAAGTATGGCACAATCTTCTAAGAATAATAGAAGAGTGTGAAAATTCAGAATGAACTGAATCTGATAATGAATGCTAAAAAGTTTTTTTGAAAAGCTACACTGAGTAAAAGAGCAGGATCAAATGAGAGAAGGACTAGTGCTGGAATGATGATAACGGATGAGCAAAACAAGGCAGAAATACTCAACTTACTGTTTTTGTTTCCTCTGTCAAGGAGAATACTCTTTGGACTAGAAAGGAAACAGGAAAAATATTAATTCCAGAGAATAGAGGATTGAAATATTCATCCATCCTTCTAATAGAAGGTTGGGGCCAGGGACTATAGGTGAGAAATACCACATATGCTGTCAGAGGTGATTGCTTTACCATTAGGTTTTGCTTAATTGTTTGTCATAGGGAGGGTCCAGTCAGTATCAAAGGAACTTGAAGGCAGGGACTTTTTTTCAGTTTTGTCTTCTGTCCCTATGCCTTGGTGTGGTGTTTAGGTACTTAATAAATGCTTGTGAAATTGAATTGAAGGAGAACTCTGCTGGAAAATAATTGTGGTGATAAAAAGCAACAACAAAAATATGCTTATAAAAAAGATAGAGTAAAAATGATTCATAAGGAGCTGAAAAGAAAATATATAAGTAGTAATAGAGTAGCTAACATTCTTCAAAGAATTCAAGTCATTAGGGCTGAACAAAGAGAAACAGAGGGTATTGAAAGAACTGGATAATGGAATAACTGAACCTTTATCAGTGAACTTTGAAATGTCATGGAAAATGCGTGAGGTGCCACAGGATTAGAGAAGGGCAAATATTTTGATTTTGACTTCTATTTCTGACTAAATTTCTTTTCTTTTCTTTTTTTTTTTTTGGCAAGGAAAATGGGGTTAAGTGACTTGCTGAAGGCCACACAACCAGGTAATTATTAAGTTTCTGAGGCTGGATTTGAACTCAGGTACTCCTGACTCCAGAGTCGGTACTCTGTCCACTGTGCCACTTAGCCTCCCCATCTGACTAAATTTCTTTTTTTTTTTTTAAATTTATTTCTGACTAAATTTCTAAAGCATATAATAAGAGAGATGCTTTATAAATATCTACAAAAGGGATGTAGTAATTATAATGATTGAGTTTGAATTCCTATATAACTGATCATGGCATAATATTCTAATTTTTTTTGTTAGGATTACTAAACTGGTAGATCAGGTGGATAACATAGGTATGATTTCAATACATTTTAGTAAAACTTATAAATGTTTTGGAAATTATTCTTATGGAAAAGATGAAATGGGCTGGATGATAATATAGTTAGGTGATTTAGGTGTTGGTTAAATAGCTCAAGATTTTGACAATGTCAACTCAAATAGAGGTGTTTAGTTTTTGGCCCCAAAGATCTATGCTTGACCATGAACTAGTTTAATATTTTCTAAACAATTTAGCTATCAGACTTGTAGAATTCATGAAGCCTGGAAGATTAACTGACACATAGGATGAAAATCAAGATATTAAAAAAATCTTGACAGGGTCCAATAATGAAATGCATCTCAGATAATGAAATTCAATATTATTAATTTATTGGACATGACTGGATGCCAGTAGAGGTGTTACTGGGTGGCCAGAGATTGTTATGTTAGAGAAGATGATTCAACTTGTCCAGACCTTTTGGAATCTTTAGATTAGTGGTAAGACATTGGCTATATGAGAAATACTGTGTTGATATCCTTTTAAAGAGAGCAACCTGTGAAGAAAATTAGGTATTTAAAAACCAACTAATTCCTTCCATTGTGCAAATGAAAAAACAGCTATCTTTTTCCTCCCTGCAGCTTGCATAGAATAACCAAAAATATATTTTTTTCTTTTTTACTCCCTTTATTCATTTTTTCCAATTGCTTACAAAGATAGTATTCAACATAAATCCTTATGCAAGTTTTTGAGCACCCCCCCTTTTTAAAAATTTTTTTTTTTTGCAAGGCAAAGTCACACAGCTAGGTAATTACTAACTGTCTGAGGCTGGATTTGAACTCAGGTCCTCCTGACTCCAGGGCCAGTGCTCTATTCACTGTGCCACCTAACTGCCCTGTTCCTCCTCTTTTTTTTTAATCACCCACTCTTCCCTCCCCTTCCCCAATAGAGTTAAACAGTTTTATATAGTTTGTACATATACACTAGTGTTTAACTTAATTTCATATTAGGCATGTTGTGAAAGAAGAATTAGAATTAATGGGAAAAAGATAATGAAAGAAAAAGAAACAACATAAAAGAAAATTTAAAAAGTGAATATAGTATGCTTTGGTCTTCCTTCAGACTCCATAATTTTTTTTCTCTGGATATGAATAGTATTTTCCATAACAAATTTCTTAGGATTGTACTTAATTGCTAAATTGCTTAGTGGAGCTGTGTCCATCAGAGTTGATCATCTCTCACAATGTTTCTGTTAATGTGTTCAACATTCTCCAGGTTCTACTCACTTCTCTCAGCATCAGTTCATGCAAGTCTTTCTAGACTTTTCCAGAGTCTGTCTATTCATTATTTCTCACAAAAATACTGTGAAAATTGTTTCCCAGCTTTCTGCATTCCTACTAATCTTGGTTGCATTGGTTTCATTTGTGGAAAAACTTCCCGCCCCATCCTATCTTCCCCCAATTTCTACTCCCCCCCCCTTTCCCCTTATCCCTTCTCATCAATATTTTGCTTTTGAATGCTGCCTGCCTTACACTGTTCTTTTTCCAATTCCCTCCTACTTCTCTGTAGGGTAGGATATAAACCCATTTGGGACTGTATATTATTCTCTTTTTGATCCAAATACTGTGGGAATAAGATTTATTCCTGCTCTCTCTCTCTCTCTCTCTCTCTCTCTCTCTCTCTCTCTCTCTCTCTTTCTCTCTCTCTCTCTCTCTCCACCTTCTTCTTCCAGTATAATTCTTTTTTCAAATCTTAATTTTTTTGCCTTCCTTTTACCCCACCTTCTTGTCAAATTGTACTTCTTTCTACTGTTCTGATAGATGTATAATCCTCAAGAGCTATAAACATTATCACATCACTATAAATTTATACCCATATCCTCTGCCCAAATATTAGCCCTTCAGGTGTCCTAATAAAAATATTACCCTCATGAGTTAAAACACCATCACATCTTGATCAATTTATATTCACACCCTCTATTTGAATATCCTCCCTTCAGTTATCTCAATAACAATAGCAGCACCCTCTGTCTAATTATATTCATTTCAACTGTTCTAAGAAAAAAGAAATTCTCAACAAGTATTGTCTTCCCATTTAGTGTTATTGACTAACTTCATTCTCTTTCCATTTGTCTTTAAATGTATGTTTTGAATCTTGTATTTGAAGATCAAATTTTCTGTTCAGTTTTTGTCTTTTCAATCAGGTAAGTTTGAAAATCCTTTATTTTGTTGAAGAACCATCATTTCCCCTGAAAGAATTCTCAAATTTTCAGAATAGTTGATTCTTGATTGTAATCCAAGCTCCTTTGCCCTCCAGAATATCATATTCCAGGCCCTCCAATCCTCTAATGTTGAAGCTGTTAAATCCTGTGTAATCCTGACTCTGACTCCCCGGGATTTAAAATTGCTTCTTCTTTTTTTTGGCAGCTTGCAGTATTTTCTCCTTTAACTGATAATTCAGAAATTTGGGGCTACAATATTCCTTATAGTTTTTATTTTGAGGTTTCTTTCTGGCGGTGATCAATAGATTCTGTCAAGGTCTATTCTATCTTTTTGTTCTAAGATACCAGGGAAGTTTTACATGATAATTTCCTGCATGATATTATTCAGTTTCTTTTTTCTGATCATGGCTTTCAGACAGACCAATAATTTGTAAATTATCTCTTCTGGATCTAGTTTGCAGGTCAGGAGTTTTCCTAAGAGGTACTTTACATTTTCTTCTATTTTTTCAGCCTTTTGGTTTTGTTTGATGGAATCTTGTTGTCTCATAGAGTCATTTGTGTTCATTTGACCAATTCTAAATTTTAGGATTTTATTTTCTTCAGTTAGCTTTTGTGTTTCTTTTTCCAATTGGTTAATTTTACTTTTAAATAAGATGTTTTCCTTTTACAGTTGGTTAATTTTACTTTTTGATGAGTGTACTCCTTTTCCAGTTGATCATTTTTACTTTTAAAAGAATTGCTTTTTTATCCATTTGGCAAATTTTACTTTGAAGTATTATCTTTGTTAGTTAATTTTTCATAATTTTGCATGACTCATTTCCTTTCTTCATTTTTATTTTTCCTTTCTTCTTTGGTATTTAAAATCCTTTTTGAGCTCTTCCAAGAGGTCTTTGAATCTTCACTTGTAGGTATTTTATCACTGCTTTCCTCTTCTGAGATGGCATTTTTATCATCCCTCTCAGAATAGTAGCTTTTTATGGGTAAAACTTTTTTGCTTTGCTCATTTTGATAGCTGAGCTCTGCTCCTGGGGCAAAGGCGTCACAGTCCTAAGCTTTTTGTCTTGGAACTGGGGGCCTGGTCCCTGGCTTACCATTTGCTTATGATATTTCATTTGTTTCCTGCTTTAGCATAATCCAACCCACTGCTGCATTTTGCATTCCTGGGCTCGAACTTTGTCTTGCTTACCTGCTGAGCCCGGACCTGAGCTGTGCTGTGGTTAAGAGCCTCCCACTTGTTTTCCAGTTGTCCTGCCTATGTTGGGCTATACTCACTTTTTACCCATGTGAGACAGATGTTTACTGAAATTCCTCCAAGATATTGTGAGGTGAGAAATTGTTTCACTCTGTTTTTTTGTGGGTTCTGTCACTTTAGGTTTTGCTTATAGGTTTCGTTTAATGTTGTTTTGGGAAAAGCTCCAGGAACTTCCTAACTTCATGCTGCTACCTTGGCTCTGCCCTTGAAAGTTCCAGAAATATTTTTTAAAAATTAGCTTGAGGGGCGGCTAGGTGGCGTAGTGGATAAAGCACCGGCCTTGGAGTCAGGAGTACCTGGGTTCAAATCTGGTCTCAGACACTTAATAATTACCTAGCTGTGTGGTCTTGGGTAAGCCACTTAACCCCATTTGCCTTGCCAAAAACCTAAAAAAAAAAATTATCTTGAGAGGCAGAAAGTATTCTGACTACTTGAAT
The DNA here is from genome assembly GCF_037893015.1 of Macrotis lagotis. NCBI lineage: Eukaryota > Metazoa > Chordata > Mammalia > Peramelemorphia > Peramelidae > Macrotis > Macrotis lagotis. The sequence goes on from NC_133666.1 coordinate 356,131,066, forward strand.
AAATAGAATTTAATCAATTACAAAATCTATTTACCCATATTTCAGGTAGATTATCTGTTTTTTTCCTTTCTGGATTTTGAGCTTTGAATGAATATTTGGAATACTTAGCAGATAATAAATATATGAAGGACTAGAAAACTGAAACAGGTGATTAGGTGATGAAACTTCACACTGTTAATGTACTTATCAACTGATTGACAATTCCTTTTCGCCTTTTTTTTACCCTATGACATATTATTTATTTGTACAGCTTTTGTCATCCACTCGAACTCCTCTTATTTTGTTCCCATGGAATAGAATGTTCTCATTACTGAATATACTAATTCACACATTAAGTTAAACACACCACTGAAACAGTTTGGATTGATTTATTCATTCCCATTGGGGAGTTTGGAATTACCTGAAATTGTGACAATTTAATATTTATATGCTGATTTATTTTTATACAAAGAGATCTTTTTTTGCAAAAAGAGATTTTTTTTTTTGAACCCCATTTTAGTTGGCAAAGTGGGAGAGGTAGGGGTGGGATGAGGAACTATAAGGATTCCAGAGAACCTCAGAGGGATTCTAGTCTAATTTTTTTCTAGTTTAATTTTTAAGTGATGCAGAATTCCAACAATCCATCCTCTAATTAAAGATCCTCAATATCTTTGAGACAACCCATTCCACTCTAGTTGTTAGAAAAATTTTCCCCCCCTTTTATCATGCTTAACCCACTATTTTCAGACTTCTATCCATTTTGGCTAAGCATTCCTGGATGCAAATTTGTCCAATTCATCCCCACAGCACAAAAAAATTAAATATAGATTCTGGAAGAAAATTTCTCATATAAATTCCTGTGGTAATCAACACACTCACACTTCTTTTCTTAAAGGGAAAACACTCAGAAGTTTTAGGTCAGACATCCCTCTTCCTATGGACCCAGAGTCTACAAGGGTCTTATGGCAGCTATTTAGATTCATGGTACACAAGAATAGTCTAGATTTTCTAAAATAAAACCAAATAAACATGAACAAATTCCAAAGATTTGCGAATTTTCCAAAAATGAATGTCACTTGAGATTGATGGAAACACACAATTTCCCAGATAAGTCCACAAAATTGTTACCCAGGGCTCCCTAGAAGGACTAGGGATTTACACAAATCCTGATCATATCTGGGAAGACTGGCACCAAAGAAAGTAATTTTCTTTCTTTGGCTCATGGCCCTCACATGATTTTGTCCCAGGGAAATGTCTTTATATTTTCTGAGTATAGTTTGTGTCTAGGATTTCCTAAAGTAATTCAAACTATATTGAAAGACAAAATAGTAAACAACTATTGTGGGCATGAGTTTTCGGGAGTTCTCCAAATCACTTGACCAGTGTAAGAAGGGTGGCTTTAGATTGTTCCCTCAGAGTAAAGATCAAAGGTCTGAAGCACATGCTTCTGTATTTTTCCTTGGGAAATGATAATTCAGATTCTATGGAGGAGGGAAAATAAACTTGCACTACACAAATAGTATAATAAGGGAAAACAGTTGTAATTCTTTATATATGTGTGTGTGTGTGTGTGTGTGTGTGTGTGTGTGTGTGTATGTCTGGGTATGTAATAAATTTTATTTCTTGAATGTTAATTTAAAAAACATTTTTGTTATTCTGAACCTGACAGTAATCAAAAACTTTGGCATATAAAGAATAGAACAAGAAGAATTTTCTTATGTAAAGTCTTTTAAAAAGTATACACTAAATTCAAGATGATAGTTTCAAAGTTATCTCACCTGTCTTTGTTACCCTTTGAATTTCTTTCTGTGTATTTTCTTTAAATGATCATTGATGTTCTTCCTTTTTTTTTTTCAATTTTTAGTGGCACTATTATCACTGCCCGGCATCCCAACTCCTTCACTCTCTCTCTCTCTTTTTTCTCTTTTTTTTTTTTTTAGGTTTTTGCAAGGCAAACAGGGTTAAGTGGCTTGTCCAAGGCCACACAGCTAGGTAATTATTAAGTGTCTGAGATCAGATTTGAACCCAGGTACTCCTGACTCCAGGGCTGGTACTTTATCCACTATGCCACCTAGTCACCCCCAGCGTCTTCACTCTTTTCCAAGTCTTGCCTTATTCATATCAAAGTCCTCCTTTGTAATATGCTAACACAGAGAAATGAAATAAATCCACATGTTAGTCATGTTGACATATAATGTATGTTTCATTTGATACTTCTAGATCATCACCATTTATATCAAGATCTAGAAAACCCAGTTCATCATTGATTCTCTGGAATTGTGGTTGGCCAATGTACTGATCAGAATTCTTTAGTCTTTTGTAGTCATTTTTTTAACCACTCTTTCTAATTGTTTCTGTTATTTTATAACTGGTTCTGGTTCTGTTTATCTCTCTTTGTATTGGTTCATAAAAAATTTCCCAGCCTTCTTTGAATCTGTCCTTTTTTTGTCATTCCTTATGATATAATAATATTCTATTACATTTATATACTCAAATTCATTATACCATTGAAGGATCTTCCCGTAGCTTTAAATTCCTTTATGGAATAAAAATTGCCATTATGGACATTTATGGACTTATGAGTTCTTTTCTTTAATCTTTTTGGAGTATATTTCTAATCAGGTCACATATTTAGTGACTTTTAGGGTATAATTATAAATTGATTTCCAGGGTAGTTTTCACCAATTCACAGTTCCAACAATAGTGTATTTGTATGCCTGTATCATATAGTTCTTCCAACAATCACCATTTTGCTGTTTTGGGGTCATCTTTGTCAATTTGAAGGTATAAGATGGAACCTTAGAGTTGTTTTAAATTAGATTTCTCTTATACATGTGATACTTGGAACATATTTTTGCGTGGCTTATGTGGTTTTGATTGCTAGTTTTTTTCCATTAAATTGCAAACTTCTTGAAGGCAGGGACTGTCTTTTGCCTCTATTTTATATTCCTAGTTTCCAATTCAGATGCTAAATAAATGTTTATTGGTTGATTGATATTATTTTGAGAATTGCTTATTCATATCTTTTGACATTTTATTTGTAGGAAATGGTCCTTGTCCTTATCCTTATATATTTTAATCAGTTTGCTGTATATCTTGGATATGAGAATTTTGTTGGTGAAATTTGCTGTAAAATTTCCCCCTCTTCTAATATTAGAATTCCTTCTAGTTTTAGCTACATTGATTTTTTTTTTTTTTGGTGCAAATAACTTTGGATTATATGCACTTAAACTTGCCTGTTTTTTTCTCCTGTGATTCTTTCTTTTCTATATTTGGTTAAAAACTCATCCCTTATTCATAGTTGCAAAAAATATCTCCTTCTACATTCCTCTAACTTCTTTATGAAGGTATCTTATATATTTAACTCATTTTTTTTCTATTTGTAGGATATGTGGTATATAGTGAGTTGTCAATTGCATGTTCTTATCTCAATAGTGACAGATTGTTGGTTTTATATATAGTATGTTACAATGTTCGTTTACTTTGGGCACTTGTGTTCCTTTTCTGTCCTTCTGTTCAACTTTTCTTTTTTCTTTTTAATAACAATGCTAAATAATTTTGATGATTATTGCTCTGTAGTAAAATATGAGTTCTGGTACTAATAGGACCCTCTTACTTTGCACATTTAAAATTATTTCACTTGGTATTCTTAATATTTTCCCCTTCAGATAAACTTTGCTATATATTTTTTCTAGCTCTATAGAGTAAGGAAATTAATTTATATAATATTGTCAATGTCATTATTACATTGAGATGCCCAACCCATGAGCATTTAAAATCTATCAAATTATCTAGGGATAAATTTTTGTAAAGCAGTCATCAGAGTCTTATACATAAAATTCTCGTGGGCTTCCTAGGAGATGAACTCCTAAATATTTTATATATTCTATAATTATTTTGAATGGAATTTCTCTTTCTCTTTCTGGCAGACTTTGTTTATAATATACTGAAAAACTAGTAATTTCTATGGCTATATTTTATATCTTTTTCCAGTTGTAAAGTTCTTAAATAATTTAATTTTTTGTTAAATATTAAGGGTTCTCTAAGTGATCATTATATCATATGTCAAAATGATAATTTTGTTTCTTTTTAAATCTATGTTTAATACAGAAATTTATTTTTCTTATGTTCTTGCTCTTGCTAACATTTCTTTAATCATATAAAGTGACAATGGTGATAATGGAATCCTTGCTATACTCTGATTTTATTGTAGAGGGCTCTAAAATTTTTTACTGTTAAAAATCCTAGCTCTTAGTTTCAGATAAACTACTTATATTAAGGAAAGTTTAATTTATTCTATGATTTTCAAGTTTCTAGTAAAAGTAGGCATCATCTCTCATTAAATGTATCTATTGATATTTATAATAGTGTGATTTTATTGTTTTTGTTATTTATATGGGTTATTATGTTTATAGTTTTCCCTTAACATTTGAACAACTCTTCATTTCTACTCTAAATCCATTTATAGTATAAATCCAGGCCAGCAACTGTATATGACATTCTAACTTACTGATGTAGCTTCTTTGCTGAACTTTTTTCTTTCACTATTTTTGCCATAATATTCCTTCGGAATTTTGAGCTATAGTTTCATTTCCTTGCTTTGTTTTTGTCTGGATTAGGTTTTAAGACCATATATTATAGAATAAATCTGGTAGGATTCTTTTTTATATTTTTGCAAATAGTTTTCATAGTATTAGAATAAATTGGTTTTTTAATATTTGGTAACATTTATAGCTAGATCTATAGGTTTCTGAATTTTCTCCCTTGAGAGGATATCTTTTTTAATTTCTTTCTTTAAGATTGGGTTCTTTAAATTCAATCTTTGTTCTCTATATTTTTAAATGTTTATTCATGTTAGTTCTGTTAGCAATTTGGGTACATAATTGGATAAAGTAGTTTAATAATTTCTTTTGTTTCCTCTTAATTTGCTGTGAATCCTCCTTAAATTTTTTATATTGATAATTTGATTTTCCTTGCTATTTAAAAAATCAGATGACATTTATTTTATTGGGTTTAAAAAAACCTTTTTAAGGTCTGCTTATCAATTCAATGGATAAGTTTTAATTTTGTTAATATTTTTTGATTTTTCAGGATTCCTATTTTTTGTGCTTATTGGTTGATCTTCGATTGGAGATGAGAGGTAGTTGGACAAAGAACTCCATTAGTACTTTTGAAATATCAGGAGATGGTGAATAAGGCTTTTACTACACTTGGTGGATCCCCTGAGCTGAAGGATACTGAGGAAGAATGAGTGTTCACAGATGTGTTCTGATCTGCATTGTTTAAAGGAACTTTACAATCAAAGAGATTAGAGATCCATTTGAATATTAATTATAGTGTTCAATGTGTCCTATTTGCTCATATCTCTTTAGTTCCTAGCAAGTTGCTGAAATACCTTTTGTTCTATACTTGCTTAAAATGAGATCTTCATTTCTCTGTGCATTTTGTCACTAATTCTGACTGGCCACTTTGCTTGACAGAGAATTCAGGGATTCTGGTAGTAAGAGTTCTTACATGAGACAGTTCCATAAATCACTCCAATGTAAGTTTTGAATAACTATAGATCTTTGGAATGACAGATCAATGCAATGTAATCAATTCAATGTGATATTGTAGACCAGTGGAGTCAAACTCAAATAGAAAGAGGGGTCACTAAACTATACATAATGATCTCTGAGGACTGCATGTTGAAAACTACCTATTAACAATTATGTTCTAGTCTATTTTTATTTTTGGTCTGATATTTCCAGTTACATTTTAATCTGGTTCAGGTCAACTCAGGACCATTACAAATTTGATTTCTCTACTGTAGACCAAGGGATGAAAAGGAATGAATGAATGATTTGCCTGGATAGAAGGAATAGCTAAATCTGCCTGAAGAGAAGGAATAACCAAATCATTGAGATCACAGCTACATTGAAATATTCAAGTGCTATAATATCATAATGCTTTGATATCTCAAGAACTTTATTGTGATATATCTCCTTCAACTAAACCAAGTAATTTAATACTGATATTTTAAGAAAGCAAATAAATTGGACTTGATTCTCTAAATAACATAAGAAGGACAAAATTCCTGTCCATTGATTAAAAAAAAGGTTACCAAGAATTAAGTGTGTCATTTACTGTGTTGGTTTATAATAGCCTTTTTTTTAAAATTTAAACTTCTGTTTCTCCTTCAATGAATTTGGGATTAAATACTAGTTTTTCTCTGATAACATTTCAAAGAATTCTTCTTTTAGCTGTCACCCCCCAAAACACTTTTTATCCTGAACCCTCCTTTGTGTGTCCCTATGCATTTCAGTGACTGCCTGGAGAAGATTTTACAGTATACTAAAGGACTCCTTTTAGGGAACCCTTTGTGGATAGCCAGGATTGCAATTCATATGCTTTGCAGCTTAGCCTCATCAGTACATTAGGGAAATAAAACTGTCAGCAAGATCATCTTTGAACACAAAAAGCAGTGGAATGGTTAGAAACTCAAAGGAATGCCCAGGGGCTGAAAACACTGTGCTAGCATTAATTAACTGGAAGAGGGAAATGACAGGTGCTGGAGAAGTGAACATTCTTGTTATTAATGTTAATATTTTTATGTGAATGGAGGGCAGAATTCTGGACCCGTTGTTTATAATTAATTGTCAGGCAAGTTCTGTGTGTCCCAGATGTCCCCTAAAGGTAAGCTGTAGGGATCGATTTATTTGACATTTGATTTTTTTACCCTAGAGTGTCCTGACTGTAACTATGTATTTATGGCTGCAGCCTTGCTTCTGGACTGCTTGCTGCCTACATGTTTGTTTTATATTATAATATATAGTCAATATGCAAATGGTTATAGGTGATGAACTTATGGACATTAGCAGTCAGTTTATTGGAAAATTTGAGGTCATTGAAAGAATTTCAGGAAATTAATTGCAATAAATAAAATCAAGAATAAATCTACTATTACATTCACCAGAATGTAAACTCCTTGAAGGCAGGCACTATTTTGATTTTTGTCACTGTATGAAGTCTCACATCCAGTAGGTATTTAATAAGTGTTTAGTGAATTGAACTAATTTCTATTTATTAAAGAATTGGTTATAATATGAGTTGTGCTTATTAGCTAAACGAAGAAATTACATTGACTTCTGTGTTGCCAGAATTTGGGAAATGAATTCTAGCAGGGTAAATTTATATGCTTATATGAAATTGTTTACTTATAAATTTTTAGGTTAAACTTGTTCATACAATTGCCATATAGATACAGTTTAGGAATCATTTAATCCAATCCTTTTTTATCTTATCATAGAGGAAACTAAGGCCTACAGAGAAGTGATTTGCCCAAGATCAACTGGTTAGCAAATGTCAGAACTAGGTCAAAGAGATTTTTGAATATTTGGGCCTGTATTGTTTCTGCCACATCATATTGCCTCAAAACTGACAAATCTATCAATTGGATCAGTCAGGGCTAAAATGTTGATGCTAGCCCCAAGCCTGGGAAACCTGGATCATAAAAGGCTTTTCTCAGTATAACCAGATTTTCAGGTCAGAACTGAACCATCAGAATATATCATAAACACCAATATTGCTCCATCAGGTGAAAATGATCAATGTCTCAGAGAAACAAGGCTTTCCTTAGAATACAGGGCTCCTTTGAAAGTTGTGATAGATTCTTTTGAACCACAGCTTGCCAGGTAAATGAGGTATGGAGAGTATCAGGCAGTAGGCAATCATTATGAAAGCAATTACTCTTTCTCCACCCATTTCTGAACATGAATTTTCACTAGATTCACTTTGATTTTCTTACTTTCTTCCACATTAATTCCTCACTTTATCACAAAATATTTGTTGATTTCTAAGGCAATATGCAACCTATGGTAAAGATACTGTACTGGATGTAAAGAGGAAAAGGGACTCTCTTCCCTTAAGGAAGTTGGTTTCTTGCTGTGGCTGCTCTAATACATCCAATCAATGGATCTGTGTTTTTGTCATTGATATAGTTCCCCCATTCTGTAATAGCACAGTTAACCCCACAACCATCCATGTCTTCTCATTCTGAGAGAACTATCCATTATTACCATATATTCTCTGTAGAGGATCCATACATACTTGGAATCTTTTCCTAGGTCTTTTAGCATAGCATTTTAGCTTTTAGAGAGTACAGGTGGGGCAGCTAGGTGCTGCGGTGGATAGAGCACCAGCCCTGGAGTTGAAATCCAGACTCAGACACTTAATAATTGCCTAGCTGTGTGACCTTGGGTAAGACACTTAACCGTATTGCCTTAAATAAATAATTTTTAAAAGAGAAAAAAAGAATACAGGTAAAAGACTTAAACCATGTACCTATTATCTTTCACTTTTTCTACAATCTTATTTATCTTTCCTGAACCAGCTCTATCACTATTATTATCTTTAAAAAATCTTCAGTTGAAATCTATTTATCAAGAACTGATTATGGGAAGGAATGAATAAAAGAAAGAGAATCTATTGCTTGATTGTTTTGTGTTGACACTAGACTAAGGATTCTGGATATAGATGCAAAAAGAAGGCAGTCCCAGCTTCCATTCTGAGAGGGAAAGGCAACACACAGGGAAGTGATGTTCAGAGAAGGTTGTTTTCAATGACTGAAGCAGCCTCTCCAGAAACAATGATATTGATTTGTTTTCATTTCCCAAGGGAAGAGGTGGAAAATGGGGAGGGGGAGCAAGGAAGGATGGAAGCAAGAAGTTCACAGTGACTTTACTAATTCAGAGCATAGTGTCTGAGGTTTTGAAGGTGGGGCATCATTCTGAAAGTCTAGTGCCCATTATGTATCTAATGCTGAACTATATAAAGCTTTCAAATTCAAAGTAATCTTTGTCCTCAAGGAGCTTACATTGTCCTGGGAATATGACTATTACATTGGTAAATAAATACAAAATATTTACACAACAAAAAAATAAAAGCAATCCTTTCAGAGGTGGAAGAGGGACAGAGATCAACACTTTAGGGTAAATGCAATCAGGAAAGACCTGTAGAAGGAATCTAAGGATCTATGATGTGGAAATTTGGAGAAAAGTCATTCTGGATCAGGATCAGGAGAATAGCCTTAGAAAAGGCATAGAGGTGAATGATTAAAATTTTATGTATGGGAACAACAAGATAGCTGGAATGGAGATCATTTTAGGGGAAATTATGTTAAATCAGTCTGGAAAGACAGGTTGAAATCAAATTTCAAATGTCACATTTTGTACTTTGTTCTAGAAGCAATAGAGAGCCACTAAAACATCTTGAGAAGGGTGAGAAGAAAGCCTGTACTTCAGAAATGTCATTTTGTATACTTCTTGTCTGTAAATCATTGTTAGAAATAAACTGTAGGGTATTTATCTTCACTATGAGTGTCTTCTTTGAAGACAATGATATTTCATAATTCACAGCTATATGGCATCACCAGAAAAATATTTGTCTCATAAAATGAATTTTCTGTTTTTGGAAAAAGTTTAAATATATTGAACTATTTCCCAGAAGGAATCAAGCTTCTTCCTTTGCAATTCTGGATCCAGCTCATTGTCTGTCTGCATAATCTGTCCAATTGATCAATTAATAAACATTTATTAATTTCCTATTATATTCAAGGCACTATGTAGATGCTCATGATATAAAAAGTGAAACTAGTGAAACTGTCCCTATTTTTAATGAGTTAACATTCTAGAAAAGGACTTATATACACTATATATATATATATATATATATATATATATATATATATATATATATATATATACTTAAATGTGTCTGTTATATATACATACAGAATAAATACAAAATCAATCTAAGATAGTTAAATACAAGGAAATTATTGATGGAGAACATTAGCAGATGGAGGAATCAGGAAAGACTTTCTTGAAAAGGTGATGCTTGAGTTTTATCTTAGGGGAAGAGTTTGGCTAGGATAAATGTATAGGTGAAACAACTAAATGTGGTGCCTATTCAGTTGCATTATGATCTGGAAAAGAAACATTCTTCATCCACTTGGTTTTTCCTTTGTGCATTGTTAGGATAAAATCTTTAGAGTAATTGAATATCACTGAGGAAATTACTTACAGCATTCTGGAGTTTTATCAGTTAGCACAATATCAACCCTCTGTATGACCTTGCCATCTCTAAAAAATTCTTTTTTTCCAAAAAAACAAAACAAAAACAAAAACAGAAAGGGGCAACTAGGTGGCACAGTTGAAAGTCTATCAGTCATAATATGTCACCTTTTCTCAGTGATAATTCTATCTTCCACCTTGCCATCTCCATCCCCTCCCCCCCCCCCCAATTTCAGTAATTTTGAGAATCAGTCCTCTACTATGGCTTTCCTGTATGTATATTTGATCTTTGTCCAGCTATTCTTCCTATGACTAAAAATGGGTGAATAAGTGAAAAGTTAAATAACAGTGAAAAAATACAATTTAAGAAATGAAACGGAGCAATCCACAATTAATTGTCAAATGATTGTATCAGGTAAGAAGTGATGTATGAGTTCAGAGTAGGGCTCTATACGTGAATTGAGGGTGAAGAGGGCTGATAGAAAGCTTTAGCATTTCTTTTATAGATGGGTAGGAGTGTAGGTAAGAGCATTACAAGAGGAAGGGGAGGGAAGAAAAGACAGAAAGTATAGGCAAGATGTGTTTGTGGGGAATAAGGAGTACATTCTTTTGGCAGGAGTACAGGTTGCAGGAAGGTGTTTTATCAGTCAGTAAACTTTTATTAAGAATATACTATGTATTAGGAACTGTACAAAGTACTAGAGATGAAAAGAAAGACAATAGGTGGTACATGCTCTCAAGAAACTCAGTCCAATGGGGGTACCACATGAAAATAATTCTGTAGAAACAAGATAGAAACAAGAAAATGGGAGTTAATTAGTATTGGGAAAATTCTAAGAAGTATTAGGGGGATCAGGAAAGGCTTCTCATAGGAGATAGGATTTTTAACTTGGATATAAAGGAAGTCAGGGAAGCCAGGAAGACGAGAAAAGGATGAAGAATATTCCAAACATATGGAACAGTCAGTGAAAAGGCTGGGAATCTGCTAATGAAGTGTCTTGATGGGGAAATAGCAGAGAGGACAATGCCAACGGATCAAAAAAAATATGTCAGACTATGATGTAAAGTAAAAGAATATTGTAAAGATAGGTGAGGGCCAGGTTACAGAGGGTTTAGATTGCCAGCAGATGAGGGCAGCTATGTGGCACAATGGATAGAGCACTGGTCCTGGAGTCAGGAGAACCTGAGTTCAAAATTAATCTCAGACATTAATTGTCCAGCTGTGTGATCTTGGGCAAGTCACTTAACCCCATTACCTTAAATAAATAAAATAAAAAAAAAAAAGAATGCCCAGCAGGGAATTCAGGAACTGTGAAAGAACCACTGAAATTTTCAAATGGCGTGTGACATGACTGATCTTCACTTTAGAAAGATCACTTTGACAGCTGAATAAATAATAGACTGGATTGTGGAGAGATGAAGTAGGCAGATGAATCAACAAGGTATATTTGAATTAAAAAGATGGTAGAATGAGTAGAATGAATAAACATATTTATAAAGGTATCCTAAAATCATAATTTAAGAACTCAGAGGAATCCAGTCCAAACTTGTCATTTTATAGATGAAGAAACTGAAGCCCAGGGAGATTAAGTGACTTATCTTGGGTCATATTGTTAGTAAGTTTTGCATAAGGATTTGTTTGTGTGTGTGTGTGTGTGTGTGTGATACACACACACACACACACACACACACACACACATATATATATGTATATATACACACACATATATATATATATATATATATTTATTATCTGGGCTATTTAAATGAAGCTCACATCAGTTAGTATCTCCCTTATCTTGTCATTTCCCTCAAAGGGGGAGGGGATTCCTAACATTAAGGGATCAGGAAAAGGAGCACTGATGTTGATTGCATTTTCTTCCAGTCCCTGAGAGGATTATAGGACTAGAAACATCTAACTACCTTCCTAAAATTTACAAGTTTAGGAGAATAAAATTGTTTTAAAATAAAATGTTATCTTTTGATTGCTGTTAAACACATGAACCATAAAAGATCTGGTAATCTGATAAACTCAGGCTGCCAACATTTTATTTAGTCTCTAATACATATTCTCTATATGCTCTATTGTTTTCCTCTTCTATCTTCATCTGTAACACACAAGACTTTAAGAACTTAGTAGATTCACATTTTTTTTTTTTTTAGGTTTTTGCAAGGCAAATGGGATTAAGTGGCTTGCCCAAGGCCACACAGCTAGGTAATTATTAAGTGTCTGAGACCAGATTTGAACCCAGGTACTCTTGACTCCAGGGCTGGTGCTTTATCCACTGTACCACCTAGCCTCCCCTACTGTGCCACCTGTAGATTCACATCTTACCCAGTGTCTAGGCTCATCGTCATTATGAAAGAACCAACCTCATCAACAGAAGATCTGAAAAAGATCTAGTTGTTTGAATTAGTTGAAGTAGTGTGATATAACAGCTTATAATAATAATAATAATAATAATAATAATAATAATAATGGTAAGAGTGATATTTATACTTAATCATATATGCTAAAAATAGGCATTTCCAGCAAGATGAATATTGTATTTATTGTTTTTTTAAAAACTATTCTAGTCTTTGATCTCTTTAGTTCCATGAAGAGATTCTCCTTGGACCTGATTCTTGTTGCTTACTGCAGTACCCTGTATCCCACCAAAAATAATTTGCTTGATTTATAGGCTGGTATAGCTTTTCTGGTGTTAAGTAATTCATTGAAATATATAGCATTATCACAGGTTATTTATTTTTGTCAAATAAAAAATTGAGCAATTAGGAGAATAATGAATCACTCTCATCTTTGTCACACCTTTCACTGAGGACATCAAAGTCTTTTAAAATTAATTTTATAGTGATTTTCATAATTTATTAATTGGATTATGTGAAAAAATCTTTATCCAAGTAGGAAAGCTTCAAAAGAGAAATTTTCTATAATTGAGGCAAATATAAGTAAAAGAATTCTTGAGAACTAAATTATTCTGTTCTCATTACCACAACTTCCTTTTGAGAAGGTTGAGAGAGAGGAAGTGGGGGGAAAGAGAAGAAAAGAAATAGGAGGATGAGGCAGAAAAAAGAGGAAGAGGGAGATAAAAGAAAGGAGAGACTTATTTGAGGAGATAAATAGAGAATCAGAGAGGGAGGGGGCAGAGAATGACAGAAAAAAGAGAGACAGAAAATATACTTGTGCCCAGAGTCCCCCCAGAAAAAGATTTCTGGGTTCACTTAGATGGAGAGTTTGACCCAGGAAGGAAGCAGGTTCTCTCTCTGACTCTCCCTGACCTCCGAGTAACCCCAGGAAAATTTACAAAATAAAGTTTGAGATTCATTTCTAGGCACCAGAAAAGGCATTTATTGTATCTTAAAAATCTGTTCTATATGATATGTATAATGAAAAATAGATTTTATATATATGGTTATATTATGTGAGAGAGTATTTTACTCCTTTGAAAATACATATATACAAAAGTACACATGAACAAATATAGGAAAATAGAAAAATAATCAAATGGTCCATTATACTCATTGTACTTCCCTGGCAAAGTAAAGACCCTATGTGGGACTGCAAAATAGATATTTCATATTTACCTCTAACATGTACTGTTTCTTCTCCTGGAACTCCTCAAAAATTCCATTTTTCAAGATAACTAATGATAAACTGTGCTCAGAGAAGAAAACAGAAAAAGGCACTAGAAAATGGAAAGCCTGGGGATTTTCCATTTCAGTCTGGGTGTAAGTACATGCCTATTACCCCCATATACCTCTACTATAAGACATAATTTACTGCTGAGAGAAGAGAAGAGAAATCATCTGTATTCTCTCTATAAATGCAAGGGAGAGAAAAGACTTGAGATGCAACCAAAAGAGATGGATACCGTTGTTTCTCCAAATATGTCTTATGGTCCATAGAACAGTCTGTGTCTTCTTTGTCTTTTCTTACCAGACATCAGGAGACAGCTCCAGTCACTGGGTACCAATCAGAGGAACTCGTTTTTTCCCTCCATTAAATCCCATGTCCCTTATGAAGGGGTCAAATGTACATGTACATAGCTTCAAGGGAGGTCTTATTGTTCAAGAAAGAAAGGTCTTTGTCCTATAATCTCATCAAATAGATTGGGCAATCATCCAAATCAATTCTTTGGTCACTCCTTCTATGAAAGGAAGGAGAAGGAAGGAAGGAAGAAGAGAGAATCTTGTTAGCCTTAGCTGAACCTTCTGATTGTCAGATGTAATGACAGAAATTATGAATTGATGTTTGCAAAGTTGCTTTCATTTAAATTCCTTTTAGGTCTGTCCTGGCTGGGTCTTTGCTTCAGCAGTCTGTGGATAATATCTACTGTCATTTTCTTTAAGAAATGATCAAGATGGATGTGTTTGGGAATGTGTGAAGTAGGTTAAAGAAGTAAATCAGAACCAATTGCTGCTATCTTAGGGAAATACAAAAACAGTGTGGGAAAGGTCTGTTTCACCAGGATCAGGGATTGGAAAAAGATTCTGGGAGCACAGCCACAGTCACAACACAGTGCAGCCAGGCCGAGTGCCTAGACCTCTTGGGATTCCTGGTTCTGGGGCAGAGGGGGTGGTTTCCAGACCTCCTGGTCCAGGGATCATTGGAAACAGCTTGAAGGGGTGGTGAGAGAACTCTGCAGCACCAGAGTGAGTACGGACCAAGGACAGGCCTCAGAACAGCCCTGCAAGGGAGAACCTGCAGCAGGAATCAGGGAATCCAGCCTGTACCTCCAGAGTGCAGTCAACAGACAGTAAGGGGGTTGGGGGACCCTGCAGAGGTCTCTTTGCTCTCCCTGGGGCAGGGACTCAGCTGTTTGCCCACACTCAGATCCAGGCTGCAGTCTGGGCCCCCACAACACCACCATAGCTGAGCAGGGACCCTTCTCACAGCTCCAGGGCAGAGGGGAGGGCCTGAACACAGGCAAGATTGCAGTCAGACCCTCTCATAAGACCCTGAAGGAATTAAGGTCCCTGTGGGTTGTACCAAAAAAACCCCAAAGCCTTGGAAGTATGGTAAATCAATCATGGGCTGAGGAAATGAGCAAACAAAAGAAAAAGAATAATAGTCTCTCCTCATCCTCTCTTTTCTGTCATTCCCCCCCCCCTTTCCTTTCTTTTCTCTCTCATTCACTTCCTCTCTCTTCCTGTTTTTCCCCATCTCATTCTCAGAAAGAACATGAATTTTATGAGTTATTGTTAAATGATGTGGTTCAAGTAATGAGTGATTTAGGAGTTTGGAGGAAGAGAAAAGTATTATAGACTGGTGTTGTTGGTGAAAACTTCATGGCTAGAACTTTAACTGGTCCTTGAAGGATGGATAGAATTTGAAGCAGGCAGAGAAAAAAAGTAAGGATATTTCAGACAGAGGGGAAACGTATGGCAAAAAGTACAGAAATAGTAATGAGTGAGTGAATGTGTGTGTGTGTGTGTGTGTGTGTGTGTGTGTGTATAAAGAGATCAGCCTGGCTGGAGAGAAGCTTTGTGGAGGGCATCTACTAAACTTGGAGTCAGAAGACTTGGATTTGAGTCTTGGTTCTGCTATAATCTTGGACAAGCCATTTTCTTTTGCAAGTTCTTAGTTTCCTCATTTGTGAAATGAAAACAAAAGTTGACTAGATAGTAAGATGGGAACAAAGACTGGACCTATGGTTTCATTAGGGAACTTCCAGTGAGGGATATGATTCTTTTTTTTTTTTTTTTTTGGTTTATTTATTTTATATTATTGCAAAAATCTTGTTGTGAGAGTATGCATAACCCCCCCCCCCCCCCAAAGATGAGAAACCTCAAGAATATTGAGAAAGAAAAAAATATACTTCAGTCTGTGTTCAGATTCCAATGGCTCTGTCTCTGGAATGAATTGCCTTCTGTACTGTGAATCCACCAAAGAAGTTGCTTCAATATTTTCCCCACAGTTGCTATTACTAGCTGTATTTCCCTCCACTCTATTCCTTCCCATTCTCATTTATTCTGTTCTTTCTCTCTCCTTTCACCCTGTCCCTGTTCAAAAGTGTGTTGTATCTGATAATGATCTTCCCTCTCTTCTATCACCTATACCCCTCTTCCCTCCCCCAATTCCCCCTTATCCTATCCCTTTCTTCTCATTTTTCTCTAGGGTAAGGTAGATTTCTATATCCTATTAAGTGTGTATGTTATTTCCTCTCTAAGCCATTTCTGATGAGAATGAAAGTTCATTCATTACCCATCACCTTCCCCCTGTTCCATTCCATTGAAAAAGCTTTTTCTTGACTCTTATGTGAAATATCTTAGCCTCTTCTTCCTCTCCATATTTTCCTTTATCATAGAACTTCTAAGTTGTCTTGAACTGGGAAATTATATTACTCAGTCTTTCTGTGGGTTCTGCCCCTCTAAATTTTGTCTAGAGTCATAATTTGATGACTTTTGGAATTTTTGGGGGAATGAGTTTCTGAGAATACCTGCCTTCACCTGGCCATCTTGACTCGGTCCCCAAGGAATATCATTCTTACCAATGCAGGTAGACATCTAGGCAGGACCTGAACCTGAGTTTTCTTGACTTTGAGGATGGCTCTCTATGTATGACTATATTTAATAATAATTCAAATATATTGTCAGAATGTTTGATTTCACAGATTTAAGGACTATTAAAGATCTGTTACTGTTCTTTATCCTATTTAGTCTTAGTGTATTGCCTGGGGCACTAAGAGGTAAGTGATATGTCTAAAAATCACACAACCAGTAAATGTGACACTTGGACCCAATTTGTTTTTTTAACTCTGAAACTGGCTCTTTTTTCATTAAACCATGAAGCCTTCTGATATGCTGATAAAAATCATATTAATAATAGATGACATGTGCATTCTTTTAGATCATTTATCAAATACTATCTCATTAAAGGAGATGAGTTTCAAGGCCCCTTCCAGCTCTAACGGTCTATAATTCTTTGATTCTAGTGGGAAATGAATTGGACCCGGTAAAATACAGTTAGATTATGGAAAGCTTTGAATTCCAGGTAGAGAAGTTTGAAGAAAATTTCTTGTCCTTAATTTCCTTATGTTTAAAATATGAGGAGGTTGGACAAGCTGACTTCTAAAGTCTATTGCAACCATAAATCTATAATTTTATGAACTATAGAATCATTGCAGATTCTGGAATAAGTGAATGTCCTCAAAAGACCAACTCTTTTCCTACTGTCCTGGTGTAATTGAAACAGGTCTGTGGTCATAAGGGCTCCCACTCTTCAATATGCTGAATGCTCATTGCCCTCCTGTGAAGCCTCAGATTGGCCAGCAGAAAGCATATAAAAGGACAGAGGTAAAACAATTCTAGTCAGGTTTTTTGGCTCATCCCTGCATTTGCTGATTCCATTATCTTGCTTTACCATCCAGCATCTGGATCCTTGCTCCTTTTATCATCAAGTTCTGATTGTCCTTTCTTGCCTCAGTTTTGACCTCTTACTTCCTATGTACTTGTCTTGGCTCATGGGCCCTGATACCTTTTCCTCACTTAACCTCTCCTTTGTCAGTTCTGGAGCTAGACTTCGGCCCAACCTTGTTCCAGGCTTCTACCTGACTGCCTTACCTGATACTGTTTCTAATTATTCCAGATATAATAGGGAGTCTAGCTTCAAAATTGCTTGACAGTTGATTACATTGATTGAATGCCTATTGTGTGCTGAAAATTGTTCTGGGTGCTTTGATAAAGACAAAAGGAAGATAGGAAGCATTCCTATCCCCAGGATAAAAAATGACCAAAAATATTTAAGAGTACAATTACAGAGAAACATCAATCAGTATCATAAATAGAATACAGTCTTAGGAAGACACTGGAAAGGAAGAATGGATGGATGGTTTGCAGAATTTTGGGACAATTACCTCATAGATGGAGGTAGCTTTGCCAATTGAGGAAAGTAAAATTTGTTTTGTTATAATAAGTTTTATTTTATTTTTCCAATGACATGTAAAGATAGCTTTCAGCATTCATTTTTTATAAGATTTTGAGTTCCACATTTTTTTCTCCTTTCCTTCTCCCTCCCCATGACAATGCATAATCTGATATAGATTATGCATGTACAATTGTATTAAACATATTTTCAAAAGCTAATAGTATTTTTGAAACTATGTGTAATTTAATTTTTCTTTTGTAAAGTCAGAGAGCTATATAGTGAGGATGTTGAGTTTTTACCATGAATGTCAATTAGGGATAATGTTTAGCAGCATGATCAATATAGAGCCTTCCACAAAAACCTTCCCCTGATATCTCATCATGGCACAGTCAGTCAGTCAGTGATTGGGGATGTTAAGGTTATCCCAAAGGTGTATAAACTGGAATAATGTGGAATGTCCTACAAAGCTTGAGTAAGGGATGGTTTAGGATCATACCATAGTCTGGGGACGAAAGCAACTAAGTCCAGAGAGAAAACTAACCATCAGGTGAAATCCATTCATGAAATGGCCTCCTGAGATCTCAGTATGACAGGGTACACCCATATGAAGGAAATCACAGAATCTTGAAGAAGTCAAAGCACTATTGCAAATACTCTATTATTTATGTATGTATGTATGTATGTATGTATGTATGTGTGTATGTATGATTGGACCTATGATTTTACTGCTGATGGATCAGGAACTCTAGAGACCTCATTACCTCCTGCTTGGACTATTGTAATAATACTCCTTCTGATAGGTCTTCTGTTTACATGCCCCTCCCTACTCCAGTTCATCCTTGATTCAATTGTCAAATTAATCTTTTTAAAGCGCAAATTTGACTGATCACTCCCCCTTTCTTTTCCTTTGTTTCTTTGTTTCTTTCCCAAGGTAATCATGGTTAAGTGACTTGCCCAGAATCATAGCCAAGACTGAATTTGAACTCAAGTTCTCTTGATTCCAAGGCTGGTGCTCTATCCACTTTGTCCCATGGCTACCCCATTACTCTCTTTTATAATAAACTTGCTATGACTTTCTATAACTTCCATGAATATATATATATATATATATATATATATATATATATATATATGTACACACACACACACACACACACACACACATATATTCCTCCTTTTTGGCAATCAATCAATCAATCAATATATATATATATATATGTATATATATATATATACATATATATATATATATATATACTCCTCTTCTTAATCTGACTACTTCCTACTTTTTCAGTCTTATACTTTACTCCCCTCTATATACTCTTCACTCTAGTGATACTGGTCTTCTTAAATAAGAACTTCTATCTCCAGACTCCAGACCTCTTCCTTCACTGGCTGTTCCTCATTCTGGGAATACTCTCCCTCCTCATCTTTACCTCCTGACTTCCTTCAGATCCCAGCTAAAAATCCTGTCTTCTACAAGAAACCTTTCTTGATCTCCTAGTGTTAGTGCCTTCCCTCTATTGATTAACTCTCATTTATCCTGTATACCTCTTGTTTGAACTTATTTTCATTTTATCTCCCTCATTAGATTCAGGGATTATCTTTTGCTTTCTGTGTCACTCCCCCCCCCCCTTCCCCCCCAGAGTCTGGTGTGTAATAAATGCTTATTGAAAAACTCAGGAGGAAACTATGGGGGAGAAAGACTAAGTGACTTGCTTAGGATCACATAGTTAGTATCTGTCAGAAGCAATCTTCTTGACTCTGAAGATACTGGGGGTCTGCTGGATAGAATAGAATTAGGAAGACCTGAATTTGAATTGTCCTTAGATAACTTCTAGACATGATCATGGAAAAATCACTCAACCTTAGTCTGCCTCAATTATCCTAATTGTAAAATGGTGGCATAATAGCCTCTTTCCTCCAGAGTTGCTAAGATTCAATGTGATAATATTTTTAATGCAGTTATCATAGTATTTGCTATATACTGGCTACCAAGCTTAACAAAGTGCACTTGCTTATTCCTTTTCCTTTCTTTCCTTCTGAAGATTGATCTCCATTGACTAAACCAGTAGTATAATCTCAAAATAGAAATGAATCCCTACAGGGCAGCATATTGGCTTGGAAAATTGACAAGTTATCTATGTTGTATTATATTTTTAGTTATTTGGTAAATATTTCCTGATTGCATTTTCATCTGATTTAGTCTCACTTGGGAATTTTGCTTGGGGCCTGTGAGCTGAGAGCTTGATACCTCTGCCAAAAACTCTATTTCTTACTTTAGAACTTTAATTATTTCAAAAGATTCATGATTTCATTAGTCTGGATACTTTCTTCATTGACATAGCTCATAATTCTTTCCTGCCTCAGTAGATGTTTTCAGGAGCTGCTGAGGTCAATGGAATTTATTATACTTGGCTTGAGTGGTCCATCAAATAGTACATCATGGGGCCAGTACTCAAAGTCTTGGCAGCTTGTTTGGATCTGTTATAGTTCATTTTATAAAGTTCTGACTTTAAGACCTCAGGGTTCCTTCCACATGCTAGGATTGGACCCCAGAGGATGACTTTATTGGAGAATTACAGTCACAAAAGAGCTGAAACAGATAGAATGCAGGTTATATAGTCTTTTTAGGATGTAAGCTCCTTGACAACAGGCCCTGTTTCTAATTTGCATCATGTCTAATATGCCAAGAGAATTCCTCAGGGCAAGTCTAGTTGTAATAACATTTGACAAATCTTTCTTCTTGAAGGAGAATGTGAAAAAGGGGCTGATATGACTTTGTTTTCAGAAAAGTAGAGACAAAATGAACAATTAAGAAATTAATACTCTAGGCAGCAGCATTATCTGAGTTGCATGTCAAAAGAAGGAGGATATGCATGTAGGTGTATTTGTATCCTGTAATGACAGCTTGAAATTCTGGAGCCTTTTCTTTTTGTTAATCATAGCAGACATCCCAATTTAATGGTAAGAGGCCAACTCTTCTCATGGGTTTAGTAGGGCTGGCCTTACCTCTGGGAAAAGTAGGATATAAGTGTATGATATCAGCTATCAATTGATGGAAAAATCCCTTCTTTTCCTATCTCTTGGATAATATTTGACATTCATTCAAACAGGGATAATCCTTTTTACTTTTAGATAAATAGTTTTGATAATTTCATGATGCTTCAAAGTTTGGAAATAATAATAAAATAATAGCTAACATTAATATAGGCCTTACCTTCCCCTCCCTTTCTTTTTCTCTCTCCCCTACTCTCCCTTTCTTTCTCCATGTCTCTCCCAGCACTTTGCCCTGGTCTCTCCTTTCATCTGATTATAGTATTCCTTGCATTCTTCCCATGACATATTCTTATCTTCTAATCCTTACAATCTGGCATGGTGCATGTACATAGAAAATATGAAAATTTGTTGAATTTAATTAAATGACAACTTTAAAATTTTAAGATGTAAGATAGGGTAGACAGTATCTTTCACAGGTTCTTTGGGGGTAAAAAGGACTTTTTATTTCTCATCCATTTGTATGGATTACAGTATTTCCCCTGCAGAACTGTTTGCTTCTTTCAAGTTAGCCTCCTTTTGACTGGCACCTTAATAGTTAAGCTTTTTCCCTTAAATACTTTATTCTGGAACAAAGGGAAGTTCAACATTCCTTCCCTGATATGGTATCTTTCATCGCAGGTTTATCTCCTTCAAATGACAACATTTGGACAAATTTCAAATCAGATAAAGGCTCATTATTTATTTTAAGGCCCTTTTAGCATGTAGTCAATAAAAGGTTGTTGGATAATAAACATATCATTGTGGTTTTCTAGAAAGGGACCTCCTAGCTCAGTTGCAGAAAAACAATGGGTTACCTCTGCTCTAGCAGCTTTTTATTCTTACAGGTTTGTGACTATGCCATTAGTCTCAAGCTTCCTTGTTTATAGATATTTCAAAGCAGGCTTGTTCTAAAGGCATTTATCTCTTTATTCCTTGTAGAGGAGGTAGGAAAAAGTTGGACAAAAATCTGAACTCTTAACAGAAGCATCATTTTATTCAACTGATTCTCTCTCCACCATTGCTGGTGGGGAAGATGATAATGTACTATTTTTCAATGGTTGTTTAAGTCTCTAGTATTCTCCAGCATCTAGGAATTTGAATCAGTTACAAGTTTAGCAAGTGGAGATGGTCCGTCACAGTGACTCATTGAATCTAAAGAGGAAACAGATTATTTTGTGGCTTTATGTCTCTGTAGTCTAATATGCATTTTCAATGTGAATAATTTATTTTTTTTTTAGGTTTTTGCAAGGCAAATGGGGTTAAGTGGCTTCCCCAAGGCCACACAGCTAGGTAATTATTAAGTGTCTGAGGCCGGATTTGAACTCAGGTACTCCTGACTCCAGGGCCAGTGCTCTATCCATGGTCACTTAGCTGCCCCTCAATGTGAATAATTTTGCACTTTTCTAATTATATTGAAACTTCTACAACTCCCCCACTTCCATGCTGACCCTGATGATCAGTCACTTGAAAGTTGCTTTGGCTTTACACATACTATGCCAACAGAATTCAAACTCTGTTGGATTTACAAAGCTGGAAAGCCTTTCAGAAATGGGCTGTCTTTGAGGAAACAAATCTAGTTGAATTCAAAAAAGTTCACCACCAAAAAATTGTCTATCAAGTGAAGAACTTTTTAGTCATAGAAACTCATAAAACCTGAATTATAGAAGGCACCACCTGTAATCTGTCAGTGAAGAGAATGACAACAAAAAGAAAATCACAAATATTTGGATCCTCTGATAATATTTTTATGAATTGGTCTGGAAACCTAACCACCATTACGCTATCATTTTGAAGGATTTTGAACTTATGGAATAAAATTCATTCTTAAGTTTGGCCTGTGGTGAGTCTGGAACCAGAGAAGGATATGGCATCAATTATTTGCCTAAGTTGAAAGTTGTTTTTTTAATTCCACTACAGATGCTTTGGAAAACATAATTGAATATCCTTTTAGAAAAGGGTAATTAACTTCTTTCAGAACCTTTGAATATTTTAGTTTGTCATGGAAAATCAAATATTAAACAAGCAATTGAAGAAGATGTTGACATCTGTGTCATCATTATCTGATTAAGGACATGCATTAAAATTGGTTGAAAACATTTGTTATAAGAAGAGAGAAATCTTTTTTAAATGAAAGCAAAGGAGCAATTCTATGGAATGTTTTGTTTTGTTGGGAGAAGAACAAAGTCTGTGTTTATTGATTTCTAATTTTTAGGAAAGAAAGAGGAAGATCTCTGACATAAAAGCATCCAGGATCTAGTTAGGAATATAGAAAACACATACTTACTTGATTAAAGACTTTTTGTGATAGAGTTAGGAGAGAATTGACCAGTTAAAGTCTCACCATCTGCACTTACACTATAATTATCAAAAGTAAAAATAAGTAATGTTAGCAGCATCAAATATTGGATCATAGATTTAGGCTAGATGAGACCCAAGGAGCTACTTAATATACTCTCTTTTGTTGATGAAGAAGCTGAGAGTTAGAGTGATTTGCCCAAGGTCATCCAGCTATTGATTGTCAGGATTTTAACTGTAGTCATCTTTGTAACTAGAGTTCTATACACTGTGTTAAGTTGTCTCTTTTCATACACTATAAATATTAGAAATGTGTAAATAAAATGAAGTATTAGGTGGGTTCTTGAGATGGGAAGTCATTACTGACTGAGAGGAATCTGTGAATGCTTTATGAAAAAAAAAAGGTGACCTCGATTTGGACTTTTTGATATTGAGAAAAGATGAATATGTTCCTAGGAAGATAGGAAGGTATCAGGGTTAAAAGATTTCTCTGTCTCTAGTTAGAACTAAAAACATGAGAGAGAAGAAAGGATAAATTCTGGAGTAAAGTCATGTAGGAAGTGGAAAGGTATGGTTTCAAGGATTCAGGGGCCACACTAGTGAGTGGGAGGTTTATTTCTATGATTGGAAGGAAGGAGGAAAGAATGAGTCATGATATTAAGGATTCTGAGTTGAAACATAACATAAGCAATGTGATGTAGTATTTTTGGTGATACAACGTGTGTCTGAATGCCATCTATGCCATTCATTACCTCTGGGGCATCTGGCAAGTCACATAATCTTATTGGATCTTCAAGGTGAGACCTTCCATTAGAAATTCTCTCCCCCCCCCAAATCCTCTCAACTCCATTCCTCTTTCTCTTTTGCTCCATTCTCAGAGGAAAGGTAGCCCACTTTACAATGCCAATCCCTCTAATTTGTATTCTTGATCTCATCTTTTCTTAAAGCTCACCTCTAATCACTTCTCTCTCTTTAATTTTTTCTCTCTCCTTATCCACTGGTACCTTCTTTCCTGTCCACAAACATGTCCAAATCTTCTCTATTCTTTACCACTTCATATGATATTTTCATCCCCTTGAACTGTTGCATAACATATCTTTTGCCTTTTTTTTGTATTCAAATTCATAAAAGAAGTTTACAGTCATACCTCAGAGATATTGAGGATTCAGCTAGACCACTGTAATAAAGAGAATATTGCCATAAAGTGAGTCAATGTATTTTTTGCTTTCCTGGGACAAATAAAAGTTATTTTTACAATATACTGTAGCCTATTAAGTGTGCAATAGTACTATGTTTAAAATAAACCCCAATATATATGTACCTTAATTAAAAAATTCTTTATTGCTAAAAAATGATAACCATCATCTGAGCCTTCAGTGAGTCATAATATTTTTGCTGGGGAGAGTCTTGCCTCGATGTTAATGGCTGCTGACTGATCAGGGTGTTGGTTGCTGAAGGTTGGGGTGACTTTGACTATTTCTTAAAATAACACAACAATGAAATTTGGGACACTGATGGACTCTTCCTTTCACTTGAAACACTTAAATACCATGGTAGGGTTATTAATTGATCTAATTTCAATACAATTGTGTTTCAGGGAATAGGGAGGCCTAAGGAGAGGGAGAGAGATGGGAACAGCAGGTTTGCTGAGCAGTCAGAACACTCAACATTTATGGATCAGCTTTGCAGTCTTATATGGGCATGGTTTGTGGCACACCAAAACAATTACAAAAGTAGCATCAAAGATTATTGATCACATATCACCATAACAGAAAATAACAATAAAATAGTTTGAAATATTGTAAGAGTTATAAAAATATGACAGAGACATGATGTGAACACATACTATTTTAAGATCTGCTAGATGTAAGATTGCCATGAGTCTTCAATTTGTAAAAAACATAAAGTGAAGCACAATAAAATGAGGTATGACTGAAAATTCTTTGCCTCTACTTTTTAAATCTGGCTTCTGACATTGCTCAAAAGAAACCACTCTCTCCAGGGTTACCAATGACTAATTTTTTAAAAGTGATTACTAATTAATGTATTACAGATATTAATCATTCTTAAATAAACAAGCTCTAGAGGAGCAATTGGGTCTTTAAATACATGCATATTCTTTGTCATATGAATTTACCCTTACATTTAGATAGACCTAAGCAGTCAAAAATCCAAAAGAATAATTAAGAGCTTTTAGCTATTTGTTAAATGGTAAATCACATATAAACTCCAAACTACTGGAAGTTGATGGAGAAGAACTATGAAAAACAAGACATTTAATATATTAATAACTGTAAGTTATTTAAATATTGACCAGCTAAACTTAAATCTTAAAAAAATAGGTTGGAAGTATAATTTAATTTTAGTGTTCAAAACATTTACTTAAGACAATAATAATGTTTGTAAAAGATTTATATATGTTATACCATTCAATTTTTACAACCTCCTGTGGTAGGTGACTTTATTAAGTCAGATAAGGAGTTTTTACAGATAAGGAGTTTGAAGTTGAAAGGATTAGTGAGTTATCCAAGGTCACATAAACTAGTGAAAATCTAAGGCAAGATTTAACTCAGGGAGTTCTTCAGAATAATGATTCAGAAAAATGATTATAGAAACAGCTTGATATTCTTCATATTCAGAAGCCTACTCCTGACTTCCCACACTAGAAATACACTCTGCCCTTATGGACTCCTCTGATTGACTGGTTCTTCCTAAATTCTCCTTTTTAAGAAAAGCACCCAGGCCATTCCTATCTTTATTCTTCTTTGGGTTCCATTCTTCACTATTTCTTTATTGTGTCCCATGAAGGTATTTTCTTTCCCCTCACATTTTCCCTGTCCCTACATCCCTTTCACCTTCCTTTTATGTATTGTCTTCCCTCTTAGTATGTAAGCTTCTTGAGGTCAAGGTCTTTCTGCTAACATTTATATTCTCAATGCTTAGCCTGCTTGGCACATAATGTTTTATTTTTCTTGTTTTGTTTTGTTCTTAGTTTTTTGCAAGGCAGTGGGGTTAAGTGGCTTGCCCAAGGCCACACAGCTAGGTAATTTTAAGTGTCTGAGGTTTGATTTGAACTCAGGTACTCTTGACTCCAGGACAGGAGTATCCATCCACTGGACCTAGCCGCCCTGACACATAATGTTTAATGAACACTTTTGAACTTGAATTTCCTTTTCAAACTCTTAGAATTTAAAAGAAATTACTTTAAAAATTTTCTGTAATCATTAATTATTATTACCCTATCTCACCACAAACCAAACAACATCAACTTTTGCTCTTGCATTGTTATCCAGTTAAGTCAATAAAAAGCACTATTGTCTTAAAGAGAGAAGAGGCATGGGCTCATAGAAAGCAGTTAAATGGAAAAGGACAAGACTTTGAGAGAGTTCTCCTTTATTTATTTGATCTTATTTAATAATTCTTCAACTATATCACATACTTTTAAATTTCTTCCTGAATTATTATTCTGCTGTACTTTTCTCTCTCATCTGTTTTGTAGATCTCTACAGTCTAAGGCACTAAAGGGTTATCTGAATTGGGATAACACAACAGAGTAACAGCTGGACAAGAGTACTTTGGAAATCCTGCTGGCAACCACTGTGACCATAGATTATCAAGACAAATGTTGTCATTATTGTTAATATTTGGATAGAAGATTTTTGTTGTAAATTCTGCCTTATATGGTTTAAAGGGATAATTTGTTGGGGAATAAATTATAAAGAAAAATACTTTATCCTGATAGGGGCTATATTTGACTCCATTACCATAGATTGCCAGTGGAACATATCATGTCCAAAAGAGCCTGTGATCACTGTGCTGGAAGTTTATACCTCCTACAGCTTATTTAAAACAGTTGAAAAAAGAAAGTGGGATAACTTATTGTTTCAATTAGAGATGTCAAAGTCAGGTACTTTGGGAAGTCAGTGATTAAATTGTCATATTTGAGGATGATGAGGGAAAATCTGGGAAGGTCTGAAGAGTTTTACAACACAGTAGAGATTACCTCCACACACAAACACAACTTCACTCATTTGAAGGACTATCTTCCTTCTACTCAATATCTTTCCTTTCCCAAGGTCAATGTAATCTCCTTATTACATATCCTCTCTATCCTTTGCTATCATCTACAGAAATTCAGACCATTCACCTCTGGAGGGGCCAGCTTAGCTCCTGACACCCACCCGTGGCAGTTGGTATGGTAGAAGAAGATGCCATCAAGTTGCTCATACTTGAGTTTGTGGCTCAAGACTCTTCCAGAAGAAAGAACTGGAGAGCAATGAAGCCTCAACCCTATTTCCCACATCATAAAGCTTTATTACTGCATACATACAGACTTGACCTCTTACATCACCCACACAACATACACTTTAGAACTTGGTTTTATTTGATCTTAATATCCTCTAAATAGATTGTAAGGTCCCTGAGGGCAGGAAATCATGCTTTTTTGAGTCTAAGATATTTCTTTTTTGTCTCTCACAGTCCCTGGCATATTAGGTGCCTAGCATGTTTGACTCTGTTCATATTCACTTGTGATGAAAACCAGCAGAGCTAGATTATTATGTTAAAGCACTTTTCCTGGTAACATTATTTTGTACCCTCCTTTGCCTTTTGACTTTTGTCTGTTTCTTTTTCCCTTTCCTCCCTCTAGATTTCATCATGAGTTCTATTTGTCACACTTGCAAGAATGATGTATGGATCAGTTGTTTTTCTGTAAAGGTTGCCTTGGCAACAAGACACTCTACACAGATTTCAGACTGAATCTTATTAATGAAAAAAAAATGTCCTGCAGTCCTGATAAAAGGAATGGCATATGAAGGCAGTGTGACTTTTGACATGCATTTTCTCTGCTCTTTGACTCGGGAATGATCAGGCTGCTAATGAGGTGAATACCTTAAGACCCAGAGTCTTCGAAGCAGTGGGATATAGGGAAGGAACAATATCCATACAAAATAGTTTTTGGTAGTCAGTGGGACCAAAAGTGGGGAAAATGTTCTTTGTTTTTTTTCACTAGATGTTCTGTGACTGTATCCTCCAACCAGTTAGCAAAATGCCCAGAAGTAGGCATGTTGGCTCCATGTTGAACACCTGGCATCCATTTAGACCCAGCTAGTATCCATTACCTAATCAGCCTTAGGGCAACAGGGAAGCTGTGCTTGGAAGGAGAAAAGACAGTGCCGTGGAAGGTTGCCAAAACAGAGCAGGTATGTGGTTCTTTGGAGGGAAAGGAATTCTGTGGTTTAGATATTTTCTTTTCTTCTGAATGATTGTAATGGCAAAATCAGGAACCTACCTTGAAACTATGTGATATTATTTTTCCCTCTTTTTTTATACTTCCACTTAATTTCCAAATGTTTATATGTTTGTCTAAGGGAACACAGAGCAAGGAGATCTGTATATTCTTAAATGAAATAGGATTGATATAGTTTTGGCCATTTCAAAGGTATTTTCTTTTCCTACTATGAAGTTCCATTAAATAAATGAGGCATTGAATCAAATAACTTCCTTACTCTTAATTCATTTCCTTCCTCTCTGCAGTTAGCATGTTGAATGTTAATGCCAAATAATTATTTAAATATTTTATAAGAACTCAAACTATAACAAGCACTAGAAACAAAAAGACAAAAAGGCAGACCTGCCCTGCCCCCAAGGAGCTTACATTCTGTCAGTGAGTATGTTTCAAACATTTATTGTGACAATAAAAAAAGACTTTGAGGCTTGCAAAAAAGAGTAGTGAAAAGTATTGATTAACCCAGTGTGAAAATGGGTTTTCAACTTAGTTATGACCTACTATGGTAGTTAATGCTTCAGTGAAAGGCAAGTCAAATCAACAAGTATTCATTAACCATCTACCATGTGCCAGACACTGTGAAATAACAAATAGTTTGCCTTTGTAGAATATTAAAAGCAGGGCCCATATGAATGACTTTTTAATATTTAGTTAATTGTTTTATTATTTTATGTGTACATATTTATCAAATGATAAGCACATCTTACACCACTACTATACACATTGTGGAAGACTACGATGGTCCTGGGGAAGACACAAGATTTTGATGAGACATACTTCCTACTCTAATAGAGCTCCTGAGATGCTAGTACAGATTACATGGCATTATGCAATAAGAATATTATAGAGATATAGAATAAAGTATTGTGAGAGATTTAAGGAGAGAATATTAAAAAAAACTTTTAAAAATTTATTTGAGACAATGAGATTAAGTGACTTGCCCAAGGTCACACAGCGAGGCAGTTATTAAGTGTCTGAGGCTGGATTTGAACTCAGCTCCTCCTGACTCCAGGGCTGATGCTTTATCCACTACACCATCTAGCTGCCCCTTAGAGAGAATATTTTTTTTAAGAGTAAACTGAGGAAAATTTCATGGGGGACAGCATTTAATACTACTGTTTGTCTTTCATTCTTTTTAAAAATTTTTTTTTATTTAAGTCAATGGTTTTAAGTGGCTTGCCCAAAGTCACACAGCTAGGCAATTATTAAGTGTCTGAGGTCATATTTGAATTCAGGTCCTCCTGTCTCCAGGTCTGCCTTTATCCACTGCATCACCTAGATGCCCCTTGTCCTTCATTCTTGAAGAAGACTATGACATAACAGTGGTGATCTTATGACAAGCCCATGAATTGGATTTGAGTGAGGGGCTGCTGTGCTAGGTCACCAGCCTCACTTTCTCCTCCAGAACCATCTGGATCCAGTGCCCAGATAAGAATCAGGATGACTGGAAATGGCCCTGGATTTGAGGCAGTCAGGATTAAGTGACTTGCCCAATCATACAACTAGTAAGTGCCAAGAATCTGAGGCCAGACTTGAAGTCCAATTCTCCTGACTCCAAGGTCAGTGTATATTCTACTGGTCCATCTAGTTGCCATTTGGCATTTATGATGGGCTTAAAATTATGGAAAAAAATTGAAGTTGAAAAAAAAGTTGAAACTGGAGGACATTCCAGTTATTTGAACCAAAGTTCAAAGGTGAGCGAGTGGAAGATATCTTCTGGAAGCTGATTGGATTAATTTGTTTTAAACATGAGTATGTGGAGGAGAATAATTTGAGATAAGGTGTGCAATAGAAGGTGGTACCAGTTGGGTGGGCCTTGATTACCAAGCCAAGAAGTTTGAAGTTTACTTTATCAAGTAAACTTTATCAGGCAAGGGAAAACAAAACACAGCTTGAAGGTTTTTTCATGTATAAGGCTTTTCCTGATCCCCTGTCAGTTCATTGCCCTCTTGGAGAATCAAAAAAGAGTCTCAAAATTTTTTAATGTTGTAGTGATTTGATTACATACATCTATGCATAAGAAAAATTGACCAAACATCAGTATGAAGACTAGATTGGAATGAATTTAGAATGGCAGCAGAAAGATCCATTAGGAGGTTTTTGAATAGGTTAGGTAGGTATTAATGAAGAGCAATGACAGTGAGAATGAAAAGGTGATGATGTTGTGAGACTTGGAGGAGGAGTCAACAGCATTTTCTGACAGAGAAGTGGAGGAAAAGGAGGAGTAAAAGAAACTACTGAGGTATTTTTCATCATGACTAGGTAAATTGTGAAACCATTAAAAAAAAGTGAAACTAGAAGGCTGAACAAGTTCAGGGAGAAAAACGATAGATTTGGTTTTAGACATGTTTAAAAATGGCAATGAGACATTCATTCACTTGACTCATACAGCTACCATTCAACTTTAGGTCCTGAATTACTTCTCGAATGAATTATTGTAGTGGCAGTCTAATTGACTCTTTGCATCAAGATGCCACTTCAATCCATTTTCCACACAGTTATCAAAGTAAATTTTCTAAAACCCAGATCTGATTTTGTCTCTACTCAACAAACTCTAGTGGCTCCCTATTTCTTCAAAGACAGAATAAAACTTCTCTGGTTTTAAAAACACTTCACAAATAGTCTCAATATATCTTTTCAGCCTTCACATATACAATTCATCCCCTTTTTGAACACAATGGCCCAGGCAAACTGGCCTTTTCAATTTGCCACACAAAGTACTCCTCCAGTCTCTGTGTTTTTGCATTGACCATCCCCCCTACTGGGAATATGTTGAATCCTCATCTATGCTTCTTAGAATCTCTCACCTTTTCAACTTAACTGCTATTTGTTTCAGGAAATTTCACCCCACCTTATAAGTATCCCTCATCTTAATTACCCTGTACTCAATCATTGTTTATTCCAAATATTTTTATATATACCTGTATTTTCTTTTTCTTATAGAATGTAAGCTATTTTAGGACAGGAGTATTCTTTTCCTCTTCCTCCCCTCCTCCTCCCCTCCTCTTCCCCCCTCCTCTAAATGATCTTTGATATCCAACCCTGAAATTCTGTATTTCTATAAATTTAATTCTATGAAGTGATGAAATCTCAGTTGGGACCATGTCAATGATTACTTGAAATATAGTGGAAAGGAGATCTCTGGATTTTTGGAGAAATTAAATATTTGTGTGTTCAGATTGTTTAAGGAAAGTCCTTACATTTGTTTATAGGGAAATAGAATAAACTTTTCTGTTTCAACTTATTTTCTTCCTTTTCCAACTGTGATTATCTCCCAAGTTTTAGTCTTTAGTTCCTTAGCCTTTTTCTATCTATTTAGAGTGCTTATCTATTCTATTAGCTTCAACTATCACCTTATGGATTAATCAAAAAACTACGTTTATTAAGCACTTGTCAGACAATTGCCTTAGGTTCTGGGGTACAAAGACAAAAATAAGACTTCCTTCCTTCCTTCCTTCCTTCCTTCCTTCCTTCCTTCTTTCCTTCCTTCCTTCCTTCCTTCCTTCCTTCCTTCCTTCCTTCCTTCCTTCCTTTCATTTTTCCTTTCTCTTTCTCTTTTTTCTTTCTTCATTCTTTCTGCCATGATCTCCCTCCTTTTCTTCCTTCCTTCCTTCCACTGTCCCTTCTTTCCCCCTCTTCTCTACATAATTGTGGAACATTGCATATTTTAAAAATAAATTGATGATTTTTTTCTTTTCTTTTTCCTCCTTTCCTTTTTTTTTTTGGCAAGGCAATGGGGTTAAAGTGGCTTGCCCAAGGCCACACAACTAGGTAATTATTAAGTGTTTGAGACTAGATTTGAACTCAGGTACTTCTGACTCCAGGGCCATTGCTCTATCCACTGCACCACTTAGTCACCCCCCCCCCCTCCTTTTCTTTAAAAAAATTCTTTGATATGGGTATTAGCTCTCTTGGATTGGGTAGGGTAAAGACTACATGAGGAAATCTAGATGATGAACTAAAAGGCTATCAGTAAAATCTGTTAAGATAAATATATATAAAATTGCTGCAAAAATAACAATAGCTAACATTTATACAATATACTAAGGTTTGCAAAATGTTTTACAAATATTATATTGTGATCATCACAAAAAGTCTAGAAGGGAGTTATTATTCACATTTTACAGATGATGAAACTGAGGCAGACTGAGGTTAAGTGTGTTACTCAGGGTCACATAACTAGTAAGTGCCTGAAGTTATATTTAAATCAGGTCTTCCAGACATCAGGTTGAGTCTTACATTTGTTATGTTTCCTAGCTACCTATTGAAAAAAGACTTCATTTAGGAGTTATCATTTGAACTGAGGATTCTTAAGTTTTTCATCTTTAATTCTCTCTTTTTATCTCATGGACAATTCCATATTTGTAGCTGCTGACTGAATGTGTCCGCTAAAAATGTCTAAATGTCACCTCATATTCAGTGTATTCCATATGAATTCATCACATTAATCTCTACTGCCATTTCCTCAAATTCTACTTCCAAGTGACTGAATGTTCCTGGAGAAAATCATTAAACCATGCTGACTGGGACCACTATAAATTTATGCTATTGCATACTGATTGAGTCTCTCATGCTACATGCTTATTCTTTTATTAATCTTTTATTAAATCTTCATCCACATTTCCCGCATGAACTGTTCCAAATCACTTTTTCATATCTTCTTTCCTCACTAGTTTCTACTACCTTCCTTCATTTCCACAGGAGATTTTACTAGTTTATTCTTTCAGATATAGATACCTTCAAATCTACCTCTAAATATTTCTTTTGTTACCTTTTCTACAGTCTTGGAAGAAAAAATCACTCTCCTACCTATTGAGAAAATCCCAACTGCCTGTCCCCTAAATCTTATTCTCTCCTATTTTTCCCTGGAACCTGGACTTTGTCAATGATCAAATTCGATTCCTGAAGCTTCAGCCTCTCTTTTACTAATGCCTTCTATTCCACCTACAATTTAAATCTCCTCAGTCTAAAATAAAAGCTTTGTCTTTACCTGACTTACTTAACCTATCATTCTATTTCTCTCCTCCCCTTTATTTCCAAATTCGTAGAAAGAGTAGTCAGTCTTTTCTTAGTGTTTATCCTTTTTTCCATCCATACCAGTTCTGGAGTAAATCCTAACCACTTGACTGAAATAACTGTTTTCAAGATCACAAATACTTTTCTAATCACTCAATCCAATGATCCCTTTTTAGTCTTCATCATGTTTGACTGCTCTGTAGCACATAATAATGTGAACATTCGTTCTTTTTTGATCACCCTCACTTTTGGTTTCTCTGACACTGAGTTCACCCAGATCTCTTTGAACACTGCTCTATCTTTTTTATCTTAATCTCTTCTCTTTTCTTCATCTCAACAATTTGAATCAGTAGCCAAATCCTATTGATTATATATCTCTAAAATAGTTTTTATATCTATCCTTTCTTCTCTGTTTTGGATAGTATCACCATCCTAATTTAAGATGCTCATCTCTTCTCTTCTGATCTATTATAATAGACTTCATGACTCATTTCTCTTTTCTCCAAATCATCTTTTACATAGATGCATATGTAATCTTTGTAATATACTTTTTTGATCATGCTGTTTTAATGATTAGATATATTCCTTCAGCTTGATGACCAGGAGTAACTGCAGAGTAAATTACACCTAACTTTTTTCAGCCCCATGGCTAGGGAATGACTGGTACTGTCCCCAACTGGGCTACTTGGAAATTTTATTATGAGTCACATATAGGGAGGATATTTAAATTTTATAGTAAGAGCAGTGATGCGCTCAATTATTAGTTTTGCTGCCATCATTGAGCCTTTGGATAAGGTGACACAGACCTAAGGAAGTTGTCAAGGAAAAGGAAGAGACTTGTTTCATAATTTCAAATTTGTCAGTCTTTTTAGCTTTGTTTTTTTTTTTTTTTGTAGGTACCTCCCCTTATATTAACACATGAAAAAGCAGTCTAAGGAACTACGTATTGTGTTTGCATTTTCCTCTTAGGTAACTGAACCAAATTGTTGCCTCCTAAGTGATTGGGGGGCAGGAGTTGATGGTGGTGAGATTAGTGCTATGGCCTATAAACATGGTCCATGGTAATAATGCCTTCTTGAGATTGCTTAGGGTGAATCTCTGACCTAGCCATCTTCAAGACTCTGCACTATAAGCTTTTGGACATATTTAAGAACTCCGGACATAATGATACAACTAGAATCAAGGTTACTTTTCAATCTTATGCCACCCTTGAAGGCAGAGATTGTTTATAGGCTTAGGGATCAACTACATGAGTTGTTGGCAGAAACTGGGAAGGTAGTTTCATAGCAAAATTAAGCACATTTATGTCATTGTGGATGTACCACATCCTCATTTGCAATCAGCATTGTATCACTGTCAATCATCAAGGGGGAAAATATTGGTCTTTCTTGATCATATGTAATACAGCAATTAAAATAGCTCACATTTGTGTGGCTTTTTGAGCTTTTTAGCATCCTATCTGATATTTATAAGAACCCTGGGAGCTAGGTTCTACAGATTTTATTTTATAGATGAAGCAACTGAGACTCTAGAAGTTCAAATCATTTACCATGATTATACATGATTGATTTTTTTAAACAAGAACAATGACATATTTCCAACCCTATCATGAAATTCTAATATAGCCTTAGTAGACATGATTGACCAATATCCTTCTTAGTACCTTCAATTCTACTCTGGACTCCTATCTGTATCAGGGTGATGCTGTAGTTACAAAAACTGTATATTTTTATTTGGTTATGATAACTGCTTCACCTCAAAGAACTAATTTTATAAGGAGGGAGAACCAACCAAAGGAAAGAGAAAAATTATTTCCCAATAATTTTCATTATGTGGTATATATATATATATGTATATATATATACATATATATATATATATGTATGTATATATATGTGTGTGTGTGTGTGTGTTTGCTAGGAATACTTTTTCATACCATGGTGTGGGGCTGTCTGTAAATTTGTATCTCCTCAACCCTCAAATTTTGATATATCTGAATAATCTAGGATGTTTTTATAGACTTAGTGTCTTTAGTCCCTTTCCCCACACCTGCCATTTTTCTTTTCTTTTTTCCTTAACCATAGCATCTCCCTGTGCTCAATAAAAAAAAAAAAGATAATGGGAGGTAAGGAAATTCAAGATGCCAAGAAAAATCAATGATCTTTGTGTATGGTGTAAGGGGACCAATTGTAGGGAAAAGTCAACTAGTTCAAACTATACACAAACAAGAATCTCTTCTATAAAAACACCAATATGTGGTCATCCAGTATTTGCTTAAAGTGAAGGAAACTCATAACCTTTCAAGGCATTTCTGTACAGCTCGGAAGCACAGTGTATAGAATGTTGTGCCTGAAGTCAGAAAAGTCATCTTCCTGAGTTCAAATCTGGCCTCAGACACTTGTTAGCTAGGTGACCCTGGACTACTTAACCCTGTATGCCTCAGTTTTCTCATCTGTAAAATGAGCTAGAGAAGGAAATGGCAAACAATTCCAGTATCTTTGTCAAGAAAACCCCAAAGGGGGTAAGGAAAAGTCAGACATGGGGGGTGGCTAGGTGGCTCAGTGGATAGAGCACTGGGCCTGGAGTCAGGAGTACCTGAGTTCAAATCTGGCCTCAGACACTTAATAATTACCTAGCTGTGTGGCCTTGGGTAAACCACTTAACCCCATTGCCTTGAAAAAAAACCCCTAAAAAAAAAGTCAGCCATGACTGAAACAATTGACTAACAAAAAATCCTTATAAAGCTTTTATTTACATTAACCTTAGATCTATCTTTGTAATTTCTAGGAAGAACAATAACCATGGAATCAGGATGTTTACGTCTTCTACTTTCTACCTGTGTGATCCTAGGGAAGTCACTTGTTAACCTTTAAGGTACCTTCCAGCTTGTGATCTAGGATGGTGGGATTCATTGCCTGGACTATATAATAAGCCTCTAATTGTTATGTCTACCTTCTTGATAGTCCTTGGTAATCATCTGTCACATTTAGTGGGCCCATAAAGGTGGAATTAGTTATTTAGGAATATTTTACCAATAGTAGTAGATGCTTTTGGTATCTAACATGTTCTTTTAGATATGTAAACTAATAGTCAGTTAAGTCACCTAACCTCTCTGGGTCTCAGTGTTTTACTTACAAAAGAGTGAATTGGATTGAATGTCTCCAAGATCCTTTCCCTTAGAGGTAACTGGTATCATAATATATGAAGAATTGAGTTCAAATCTAGTCTCAGAATTTACTTGTTGTGTGATCCTGGTAAAGTCACTTAACCACTCTTTGCCTCAATTTTCACAGCTATAAAATGGGGATAATAATAGTACCTGCCTTGCAAGACTGTTGCAAGAATCAATGAAATAACTGTAAGAAAAAACACTATGTGGGGTCAGCTAGGTGGCAAAGTGGATAGAGCACCAGCCTTGGAGTCAGTAGTACCTGGATTCAAATCCGACCTCAGACACTTAATAATTACCTAGCAGTGTGGCCTTGGGCAAGCCACTTAACCCCATTGCCTTGAAAAAAATCTAAAAAAAAACCCCACTATGCTTAGCACATCATAGGCACTATATAAATGTTTCTTATCTGTCTCTGTCTTTGTTTCTCTTGCTCTAAAAAAAGCTAATTGAGTTTATGCTTCCAAATGTGAAGCAGATTTTTTTCTTTATGGAAATTTCCAATGACTTAGGTAACAACTAATGGTTGAATTCTTAGTTTTGTTCTATGAGACCAACTGCCATATGAATTCAGTGAAAGCAGGAAAAAAAATCTTCAGAGATTAAATAATAAATCTGATGAGTGACTGACCAGATTCTTAATAGTAACTACTTATTTGAATAGCAGTGCACACAAGTTCGTATCTTTTAGATTTTGAATGCCAACTTGAAAAAGTTGCTAAGAGTCGAGGTCTGTCTGTCTTAGAAAACTCTTTGATTCTCTAAATGCCAAGACCAAGAAATCACTAGACCATCTGTTCCCTGATTCTAACATCAGCGACAACAAGTACTCTACTGGAAAGGCTGACCATATGGCCAGAGTCCCTACTTGGTCTCAGATGATGTATTCATTTCTAAACTGTATCTCTCTCTCTCTCTCTCTCTCTCTCTCTCTCTCTCTCTCTCTCTCTCTCTCTCTCTCTCTCTCCCTCTCTCTCTCTCTCTCTCTCCCAAAATTTGCCCCATCAAACTTTTGAAATAGATTTAAAAAGTCAAACTTCCTCCTTTTCTGTTATTGTATGCTATGCTGATGGTGAAGCACTAAGCTCTCTTTTCTATACAGAGGGATTGTTATTTGAGAAGATAGGAGATGGACTGCATTGCAGAAGAAATGTTTTTCATGGGAACCAAACATTGAATAAAGTGAGTTGAAAGCAGGAATAGAGCCAAAAATCTTATTTTCTCATTGACCCCCTGTTTGTTTTTTTTCTGAGCTGCATTTTTTAATTTGCTAAGGTTACAATAAGCAACCCTTTTCATTGAGCAAATACTTGAAATAACTTCATTCCTAATACAAATCTGCCTCCCTCATTAGATTTTTCAGCATAGGATCAACTATTATTAATCCTGGTGCTCTACAGTTTTCTAGCAAATTGATTTAGTCATAGTTGAGAAGAGTGCTTACTCCTCTCATGTTATGGTTTGCTTGCTATGCATAGCTAAATTTCATTGGTTCCCCTAGCTTATTATAAAAATAACAAAAGTGGATGGCATATTTTCAATTTTGTGGATCTCACCATTTCCTATAGAATATTTCATACAATTTTGTTAGGTACCCTGCAATTGAAAGGAGGGAGTGGAAATAGCAGCTGAAATCATTTAATGCTTTAAAATTTGATGGTGGTAGTTTTATTCACAGCATGTAAGAGAATGAACTAAACACTAAGAATGAACTAAGTCACAGTTGGGATCTCCTTCCAATGTTTTTAGGCATAAAATAAATAAGGTTTTCTGAATTTCATAATTTTCTGATTTTAGATGTACATTTCAGAGAAAAATATCTATTTGTAATGACAAATCTGTCAGATGCCCTTGGTATAAAAATTTCTTTATTTCTTATTTTTTACAAAATATTTTCATAGATGCTTTTGGGGGGCTTTGTCTTGTTTTGACATAAATGTTATTGACATCTTATTTTTATACATCACCTGCATTTCACAAAGAATTATCCTGTAACAAAGAATAAAGAAAAAGATTTAGAAAAATTCACCAAGTTGTTGAAAAAATTCTGATATTAATATGCATTGTTCCATAATTATAGTACTTCCTCTCCCCCTCCACAAAGAATTAGGATGAGGTGTCTTCTTATTTCTCCTCTTTAGGGTCAAACTTTGTCATTATAATTTTACATCATTACTTTTTATTATTTTATTGTTCTTTCCAATTAACTAATTGTCAGTCACAGTGTATATATTATTTTTCCAGGTTATTTTTATTTCACTTTGCATCAATTCATATAAATGTCTTCTCATGTTTTTATGTATAAGTTTCTTAGAGCAGAGTAATAATCTATTCTGTCCATATAGCACAACCTGCTTAGGCATTCCCCCATTGAGGAACATCTACTTCCCTTCCAGTTCTTTGCTGCTACAAGAAGTGTAGCTTATACTTATCTTGGTGCACATGAGAACTTTCTTCTTGTCATTGTCCTGCTTCAGATTTAAG
This sequence comes from Macrotis lagotis, assembly GCF_037893015.1. Lineage (NCBI taxonomy): Eukaryota > Metazoa > Chordata > Mammalia > Peramelemorphia > Peramelidae > Macrotis > Macrotis lagotis. Next base: position 356,170,254 of record NC_133666.1, read on the forward strand.
TCAATCAGGGGAATCTCTAGGTCAGAGTATGGGAACTTTCATCACTTTCTTTGCCTAATTCCAAACTGCTTTTCAGAACTGAGCCACTTTAATAGACTCTGAAGATTATGAAGTTATCTTGAAAGTCATCTAGACATAAGCGTATATCTAGATTTTTCTATTTATCCTACTTTTCCCAGTAGCTTTCTGTTTAAAACAAGATGGATTCAAAGCAAAGGCCTTTGTGGAGACTATATATTCACAAAAGAAGCTCCATTAACATAGAAATAAGAGATTCCAGTTGTTGCTTGAGTTCTTTGGATTTAATCTTATTCACATGAGCTTAAGCTTTTTAAAAAGTCTTCAGTATTGTCTTTCTGTTAGCTGCCATCCATCAACATCCCTAGCCTCCTTTCTCTCCTCACCTCTCTCTCTCCTTCTTTAGGTTGTTTCTCTAAGCGAATCATCTCTACTCCTCCTTGAAGTTAATGGAGCAAATGATGTTCATTTGTTTGCTTCAAACCTTTTTGGAGTTTACAATTCTCAAATCTAAACTGACTGAAATTTTGAGTAAAAGGAGTTGCTATATTTAAAAGACTAAATCTATGTCTCATTCAAGGGAATGCTTCTTGCCAGTGTTTCAGGAAGAGTGACTGGATTTTAATCATGCTTGGCTTCACAGTGTACTCATTAGAGGCCCTTGTGTAACGGACAGTCTTCCGTATGTGGAAGATTGCACTGGGACAGATAAAGCAGGTCTAAGAGGGGAATATTTTCAATTATTGTCATGTTGTTTCTGCCTGCAAAGGACAACTATAAAGAGATCCTGTCACAATACAGTGAATTTTATGAAGACAAAATTTTTTATGGGAGAATATTTGAAAGTAATTTCTCCCACCCTAGGATAGGGTGGAAAATCTCTGACCTGCAATTGCTTCATCTTTGAAGGACCAATGTAAACAATAACTGTATTGCCTGAGGAGGACTTTATTGAATTTACTAAAATTACAAATTAACTAAAGTTATCTATTCATTTCAATGCAAAGGACATTTATTAAAGGGCTTTTTTTTTTTTAGGTTTTTGCAAGGCAAATGGGGTTAAGTGGCTTGCCCAAGGCTACACAGGTGGGTAATTATTAAGTGTCTGAGACTGGATTTGAACCCAGGTACTCCTGACTCCAAGGCCAGTGCTTTATCCACTACACCACCTAGTCGCCCCTAAAGGGCTTCTTAATGTAAAGCACTGTTGTCTAATCAAAGATTAAAAATTGCTTAGTGCCAGTCCTCAGGAAGCTTCCAATTCAGGAAGGAGAACTAGACCTAAAAATGTTGATGTAGTACCAGATTATTATAATGCATAATACATAAATGTATAATAACTTTAAAGTGAAAGGGGAAATAGGTCAAAAGTTTCAAGAGTAGATCTTGCTTAGGGCAAAGGGACTCAGGGGAGAATAATTCAGAAAATTCTAGGAAAAACTGAGGCTTTCTATTTCTAGCTAGAAAAACTAGATTTTTTAAAAATCTGAGTGAAGAAGATAAAAGATTGAATTTCTAGTCTTAGTCTAACATACAACTTTGTTCATATTTACATTTATTTATGTACTTCATTTTAAACTATTGTGACTTTACTGTTTTCTAATTACTTTATTATTTATTTTTTCAAAAACATTTTCTTAAATTTGAAATCAAACTTACACTTGTAAAATATTTGTTATTTCACTTGGCTTATGAAGTGTTCTCTACTCATATGAAATTTTGGGGCAAATTTCATTTCATTTCAACCTGATCTTAACATTATTCTTTTATATGCCTCTGGTGCTTCTAAGTGCTAGACTATTCAAGGGTTGATGGGAATTGATTTTAAGACGATGGGTTGAAACTGTGTGTTCTGTCTGTAGGATGATAGCGTTAGCTAAGGAGTGAGTGATGAAAAGATCTTAGAATCATAAACAGTCTAGAAGGGACTAGAAGTCATTTAGCTCAACCCCCTTATTAACTCAGTAATTAATACATATTTAATCCTTAAATGCTTATTGAATTAAACTAAAGAAATTAATATCTAAGGAGGTTAAATGGTCAAGTTTTCTGATTCCAGATTCTCATAGTAAGGAAAAATACATTGACATTCGAAGATTTTTTGACCTTTTTCTCTACCTCTCTTTGCCTTCTCTCTTCCTATAATCATCTCACTTCCATTCATTTTCATTGACCTAATTTTGTCCCCCTCCCCACTTTTCTCCTTCTGTACCTAGTTTTGATAGATACTATTCCTTGGTGGAGATATTTTCATCAATATCAGTCCCATGGTATAAAACACACTTATCCTGTAAATTTTGTCTACATATCTTTTTGTTAAATGGGAAATTATTTAATGTGATAGAAACCTCTATAGCATTATGTAATACCTTTTGGATATGAGTTTGTCATATGAGTTTTGTGATTTTTTTATTCTCACTATACAATGGACACCTCCTTTTTCAATCATTTGTCCCTGCAGATTTATTTCATTTCTTGATCAGGAGTCGTCCATAGTAATATGCTTCTTCTCTTATCTACTATGTATTTTTCTATACATCATTATCTTTTATCTATGCATCATTACCTTTTAAATCACTTGAAATTAAGATTTTTTTTTGAGACTTTACTGTCTGAAGATTTATAGTGAGAATGTTGGCAGTAAAGAGATGAGCTATAATGGTGGCAAGCACCTAAGATGATGAAAAATGCTACAGAAGTCTCCAGATATGACCCAGACCAATCTTTTCCTCCTTAATATTTTAGGGTAGTGGTAGGCAAGGACATTTTGATAACTTTTTAAATCCTTTTTATTTTTATTTTATTTTATTTTATTTTTTTGAGGTCAGAATTGCTTTATTATTTTAGCAGCAGGTTTTCTGCTACAACTAAGAAAATACAAGGCCTTCCCTTCTCCCACAGGACCTCTGCCACCCCAGTAGAGCACCTGGTCTGAAGAGCACCAAAATCTGAATAAAAGATGGAGGGGGGCCTCACAGTGTATTAGTAAAAATTAAGGCTTTCAAATGGATTTCCATAGGGAAACAGACTGAAAGAGAACAAATGGGATGGTGGAACTTGCGGGAGCCTAGAGTCCCTCAGCCTCTGGGACTCAAGACCTGAGTTCAGATCCCAACTCCAGCTTTAGTGTCTAAGAACAAATCACTTCTCAGTTATTTCACTTATAAAGGGAAAGGGATGGAACTTCTGACTTTAGCGATGAAAGGGAACACTCCAAGAAGAAATTTCCTCTACTGATGCAGATCTGTAGCTTAATCTGAAGAAGATTCTTAGAGGAACCAGGCTCTGTGACTTGCCCAGAGTCACACCGGTATGCACCAGAAGTGAGACAAGAACCTGGCTCTTCTCTAGTAGATCCAATGCCTCTCTACCATCTATAACATGGGGCTACTCTTTGCTCTGCCCATCTCAAAGGAAAGGGGTAAACCGGCCAAACAAGAAAGTATTAAGCATTAAGTATTAGGCACTGTGCTACATCCTGAGGCTACAAAGAAAGATAAAAACATTTTCCCTGATCCCAAGGGGTGCTATGGAGACCTCAGAAGCCACCCAATCTAATTCAGCTATCATCTGAACAAGAATCCCATCCCCAACAAGTAGATGTTGACTCTTTAAAGCCCTCCAATGAGGGGGAACCTCATAATAGGAGCATTTGACCCCTAGACTCACTATTGGATTAGCAATACTCTGTCTAAAAATGGGGTATAAACCCCTCAAAGCTAGGGGGCCAAGCTCTAGACTTCTCTGGACTTCTCCAGTACCATTTTGAGCATTTGATAAGCCCTACATAAAAGGGGAAGCCTATTTCCTTAAAACAATTCCTCGGAGAGACTTTTGGTGAAGAACATTCCTAATTATTAACTTTCCTGTCAAGCAGGTACATGTACCTTTTCTACAAATGAAACAAATTAAGGCCCTGAGTGGCTTTCAAGAACTAAGATGGTAGACAAATCAAAAGACAGAAAAATCCTAAACCTTAATGTCTAGTATTGGGCTCAGCCCAGAGCTTAATATGCTTTTGTTGGATTAAAACAGAAGCCTCTTTACTACCCTTGGGGCCTTGAGTCAGGAGACAGGTCTAGAGAGTCCCTCAATCTTGTGCTTACTCTCTGCCTCTCTTCTTGTGTCAAGTTTCCCTGTCAAGTACTGTTAATATGTTGTCTGGGATCTACTGAGCAAAGCTAGCAGGCTAGAGTCCCTGGTGCCCCCAGTCCAGGGTCAGCCTAGTAGGAAGAGAAAACTGGCATCTTCAGTGTTTGATGACTGTTGGGGTGATCATCTTGGGGAAAGGAGTAATAGCGGCATTCCTCAGGGGGCACTAGGTCCATCACAGTAGTGCTGATATTCTCTTTCTTGAAACCTGCCTCCACCAGGGCTGCAACCTGGGTCTCCTCAAACATCTTTTTGATATCCGTGTACTTAGTCTTCAGCAGTTCTCCCCAGGACGTGAGATTGCAATAAGTGAGGACACCCCCTGGCTTCAGCAGGCGGAAAGCATAGAGCCTTGATGAAGTTGAATTGATGGGTATGCCAGGTCTCCTCAGAGAGGGGATAGGTGTCATATAGAATTCCATCAAAATGTCCATCAGGCAGATTGGGCACCACCTCTTCCCACAAGCCTTTCAAGGGGACAACCTTATGGGGCTGATGCTGGGCCCACTCCTGAAGCTGCTGGAAGATGCCATCATTGCACTCAACGATCCAATGCTCCTGGATGTTGGCTTCCTGCACTTTGCTGGCCGAAATGGTCATTCCAAAGCCGACCTCCAGGACCCTTCCCCCTTGGGAGGAGGTGGCAGCGGCCAGAGAGTACATGTAGGGAGTCTCCCAGCGCTCCATCACCGGCTTGCCCAGGATCTGCAGGTGCGTGTTGGGCCCGTCGTAGCACGTGGGTGCCTTGGCCCAGGAGGGCCGGCAGTCCTCGCCCGCCTGGAAGATGGGCACCAGGACAGCCTGGCTGGCCATGGTCCGCTCTCTTATTTTTATTTTAGAAAGATTTTACTTATTTTGAGTTTTACAATTTTTCCCCCATTCTTGCTCCCCCCCAGAAGGTATTCTTTACATTGTTTCCATGGTATACATTGGTCTCAGTTGAATGTGATGAGAAAGAAATTATATTTTTTTTTTATTTAAAGTATTTTGTTTTTGCAAGGCAAATGGTGTTAAGTGGCTTGCCCGAGGCCACACAACTAGGTAATTATTAAGTGTCTGAGGTAGGATTTGAACTCAGGTACTCCTGACCCCAGGATCAATGCTCTATCCACTGTGCCACCTAGCCGGCCCCGAGGAATCATATTCTTAAGGAAGGAAAATAAAGTATAAGAGATAGAAAAATTATATAATAAGAATTTTTTTTTTTCTAAATTGAGGGTAATAGTCTTTGGTCTTTGTTCAAAGATGGTATTCTCCATTGCAGATAACCCAAAATTGTCCCTGATTGTGGCACTGAGGGAATGAGCAAATCCATCAAGGTTGATCATCGCCCCCATGTTGCTGTTAGGATATACAGTGTTTTTCTGGTTCTTCTCATCTCGCTTAGCTTGATAATTTTCTTTTTGAAAGGCATAATTCCACCTGGTTATTTCAAAATGGCTGGATCAATTCAGTTTTACCAACAATAGATTAATTTTGCTATCTGATTATTTATTTGAGTATTCTTTCATATAGGTGTTGACAACTCAAACTTCTCCTTCAGAAATTAGTCTATTTATATCCTTGAATTACTTTTATATTGGATAATCTTTTCTTATATATTTGTATAAATTTATCTTGAAAATTAGACTTTTTCAGATAGATTTACTGCAATTTTTTTTCTCTTCTTATTATATGAAATTAACTTTGCTCATATTCAAGTAGACCTGTGATCTCATTAATTTGTAACTTCCCTTAAAGAATGAACATTCAGGATTGAGGTTGAATATCATATTTCTTTCTCACTTTCTTTTTGGATTTTGACTACTTCTGATTCTTTTTCTTTTCTCAAGTGTTCCAATTATGCATAGACAGTTGATTCAGGGATAACATTAAACAGCAAGATTTTTTTGTCAGTTAAAATGTAATCCAAGGGGCAGCTAGGTGGCGCAGTGGATAGAGCACCGGGCTTGGAATGAGGAGGACCTGAGTTCAAATCCAGACTCAGACACTTAATAATTGCCTAGCTGTGTGGCCTTGGGAAAGTCCCTTAATCCCATTTCTTTAAATATTTAAAATTTAAAAATACATAATCCATTAAATTTTTAGTTATGTTATTTGGTTTTGCCATATTCTGTGCTAATCATTCGACTTCTAAAAAAATCTTCATGGAACAGAAGCGTGAGTCTTTTCTATAAATCTATAATTCTTTGACTTGTCTCATTCCTTTTTTGTTTCTTGAACCATGCTTTCCTATGGATTTCTTGCATCCTTACCTTTTCCATATTTACACTAAAGTAAATGATTACATAGTATATGTTGCTTAAATTTGTATGCTTTTATTAAGTTTTCATAGAATTCCTCTACCTTTTCCCTCTTCAGTGACTGATATTTGTTTAAAAACTCCAATTATTTTCATGGTAGTCTTTTTGCAAATGCTTATCAGAATGAAATGATCAAATATCACCAAATAATGAAATATTTTTTATTGCTTTTAAATATATGACAAAATTAACTCCTTTCTTTGACCTTTTTTTATGATCTTTCCTTCCAAATAACAGTTTTTTTCCTCCTTTCTCATTTTCTATTTAGTGAAAATTTCAAGATTGATATGATTCAGTTCTCCCATCAGTATATTCACTCCTTTAGACATTGGACAAGAAACCCACATTTAGAGTACCAATAGTCAAATTAAAATTTATTGGTGGTCAGAAAGTTGTATGATTGTTAGCACCCTTTGCCCTCTTTCTTTTCCCTTTGTCATTGCAGGAGAAAGAGTATTTTATTCATGCACAAGCTTTCTAAATTTTACATAATTGAAACAGCTTATGTCATACTTTTCTGGTAATTTGTATCTTTTGTTTGATAAGAGTTCTCTTCCATCATGATTATGCAAGGTACTTTTCCCTTTCTCCTGTAATTTTTTTGATGATGTGACCCACTTAGGTCCCATTTTCATTGAATGTTCATTGCATATAGTGCAAGAGATTGAACTTTGTGTCTCCCAAATTTTCTTTTAGCTTTTCCAAGAATTTTTGTTGAATAGGGAGTCCCAGATGTAAATGAGATTATTGAACACAAGGCTACTCTGTTTAATAATTTCTGGGTCTTTATTTTATTTTTTATTTTACAAGGTAATGGGGTTAAGTGACTTGCTCAAGGTCACACAGGTAGGTAATTATTAAATGTCTGAGGTTGGATTTGAACTCAGGTTCTCCTGACTCCAGGGCCAGTGTTCTATCCACTGTGCCACCTAGCTACCCCTGGGTCTTTATAGAAAGATTATTTTTTTTCCTGACATCAACATGCACACAGACACACACATATACACGCACACACACACACAAGCACATATATGAACTGTGGTGCAAAATAGTGTATATTTCAAACATAAATATTTTTAAAGGAATAATTGAATTACACAAGAAGCTCTAGCTGAGCCATAAGACATCAAAGACACATACATTGGTTAAGATCAGTAAGATGTCTGAAACCATATGTCTTAGAGCAAATTCTCTTGGGATAAGAAAAGGAAGAATTGAAATAACTTTTATGAGTAAATACAACATTCCCATGGATAATTACCACTCAAGAGACTGACATTTTATATTACATATTTATTTTTAGAAGGTGTAACTTCTGGTGATGGTTGCTATTTGTCTCTGTTTGAAAGATTCAGTAATCACTAGAAATCTTTTCTGTTCTAAAGTAAAAAAAAATTTGATTTGTTACTGTAATAGATTTTCAAAGTATCTTGTGTTCTGTGTACTTGGCCTTTGGATTGGAATCAGAATTTCATAGAATTTTATATCTGGAAGGGACCTTAGAAATCATCAAACCCCATATGCTTATTTAAAGATGAAGAACCAGTCCAAGAGAGGTGAAATGACTTTAGGAGACCTAAAATCTAATCCCAGTCCTTCTGCCTCTCTTTCCATTTTCTTTCCCTTCATGGAAAACCCCAATACAGGAAAAGTCACTTTGCTGTTGCTTCTAAGTTCAGATGTATTTAATTATATGTAATATGTACATATCTGAAAAGATCTCTTTAATCAAAACATTTAAATTCATTAAGAGAGCTGATTATTAAAATAATAGCAAACTCTATCACTCTCCCCCCATCCCTCACCCTTCATAGCTATATTTATTGTAGAATCATGATATTTAGAACTCAATGGTTCATTGATGATCAGTGAGATCATCTAGTTAAACTTCCATAGGATACAAGTAATGGAAAGTTGAGTTGAGTGGAAGAACCTCTATTCAATTTGATGAGTCCCTCTAGTCTTCTTGATCAGATTTTAGGGTGAAGACCTTTTATCTACACATATAGGTAAGCACTTTCTATTGGAATGAACATGTGAACTGAGTCTTGTTGAGAGGCATGCCCTTGGTGTTTCATTAAGATGGATTACCAATGATTAATCAAATGATAGGAACATGGATTAGGACTGTGTTTGGACTAAGAGATTCTTCATGAAATCATTTTACTTCTATAGACTATAAGAGTAGGATGTTACTATCATTTGAAATCTTCTACTTTGGTATTGCTTTTGAGTACTTTCTTTCTCTTGGAATTAAAGCAAAGAAGGGTAGGGTTTTTTTTTTTTGGTTTGGCTATTCTCTCCACCACCCTGCCTACCCTACCCCCCAACCCAGGAGCAATGGTTGCTCATGGTAGAACCTGTGGCAAGAGGGGACTTATGCTTGCTTAGATGAACCTGAGAATGGACCTTGAGTCACTTGAGTCACTATCTTCTTCAAATTAGTTAATAGTGATCCTGAGAAATGGATTCTTCCAGTCTTGGAAATTACTTCATAGATTGAGGGCTCTTGAGATCAAATATTGAGAATCAACTGCCATTCTTCTGTTTTTGGAAACTACTGCCATTGGAGATTTGGAATATAGAATTTTCCATGTCATTTCAACATGCTGCTATGCTGCATATCTCTCAACAATATTCAAGTCAAGTGAATAAGCATATAACTATATGCCAGATTCTGTGCTAAGTGCTGGGAATATAAATGTAAGCCAAAAGGAAGATAATTTCAGCTCCCAAGGAACTTAATGGTGGAAGATAACACATAAAAGAGAATGAGAGTGACAGAGATGGAGACATAGATAGAGAGTTAGACAGAGAGAGAGAGAGAGAGAGAGAGAGAGAGAGAGAGAGAGAGAGAGAGAGAGAGAGAGAGGGGAGAGAGAGATAAAACAACAGAGGGGGGCAGAAAAAAGAAGAGAGAGAAAGAGAGAGAGAGAGAGAGAGAGAGAGAGAGAGAGAGAGAGAGAGAGAGAGAGAGAAGAGGGATAGGAGATAAGGTTACCTAATTTGGGGGCATGATAAAGAAAATCCAGAGAGAGACAGGAATGAATGCAGTCTGAAGAGAAAAGATGACCTGGCTGGTCTGGGTGACTTCCCCAAAATGTAGGCTCTAGGAGCAACCAGTCAAAACCCCCTCTCAGAGGAAGAAGCTTTAAGGAAGAGAGTATTTTCAAGGTGAGAAGTCTAAGGATGAGCTGAACTTAGAGGTTTTCTGTGGCATGGTAGAGAAAATCTAGAGAGCCAGGAGTTCAAGTTGGAGAAGAAGAAGAGTATGCATGGGAAGAACTAATTTTGTAGAAAAGATTTCATACCCTATATTCTCATTAAATGCTCTGGGAGGACCCTTCAAATTTTACATGAGTTATTTTGTTCAACATTAATATTACATATAGATGAGGAAGCAGATCTGGACAAATAAAGTGATTGACTGAGGACACAATGAATGACAACTAAGTTTTCTTTTTCTTTGCTTTTCTTTTTTTTTTCTTTGGCAAGGCAATGGGGTCAAGTCACCTGCCCAATGTCACGCAGCTAGACAATTATGAAGTGTCTGAGGTTAGATCTGAACTCAGATCCTCCTGACTCCAGGGCTGGTGCTCTATCCACTGCACCACCCAGCTGCCCTACAACTAAGTTTTCTTAATCTAAATCTAGGGGTCTTTGCATGTCTTCTTGTAAAAAGGACAGTTATTTTATATATTTAATAGTGAACCCAAGAATACATATTTTTCAAATTATATTTTCCTACATTGAATTTGTAAAAAATAGGATATACTTGTAGAACTCAAGTTTATCATACATATTGTTTTAGGTTGCCTTGCTACATATCTTTATAATATTTCTAAAGTTTGAAATGCTTATGATTACTTCACTTCTGCTTTACAGTTGAGTATTTTGATGTCACCCATTTCCCCATTTGTTTGCCCAATAGAGCTGTTTTGTAACAAAAATTTCATAAATGCTTGTAGGTGGGCTATATTCCAGGGAAGAACTTGGATTTGATCTGAAGTTAGGTAGGTTAGCTAAGCTGCCTTGAGTATAATATTCAGGCAGTGCCATAAGAGTTACTTTTCAGTAATGTTTGCTTCAATAAATGCAGGATCTCTCAATATTTTTTAGAATGTACTACCTCAAATGACATGGTTCACAAAAAGTACAATAGATGGTTTTTGAACTGTTGGAGTCAAAAATAAATTCAGCTCTCTGAGGTCAACTTTTTAGTGATGAGCCTTTATAGGCTTAGCTAACTTGGTCCCCAGATATTAGTTATTTCTGAACTCAATACCTTCCAGCTAGTTAGAACATAACAGAACTTGCTTTCCACAGGCCTTACTATTCAAAATTATTGCCCTGCTGTGTCAAGTCTTGTGATTAAGACTTACAAAAAGATAAATGTCCATGTTTTGAATACTAGTGAATTTCATTTTCTGCATTGTAAAGCCTTTTATTTGTTGTTGTTGTTTTGGATGATGTTACACATGTTCCAATGAAGATTTGAAAGCTCTGGTGGAGAATAATATTTAGAGGCTTGATTTTCAAATGTAGACAGGGGGTGAGGATGACTATAACTTTTGTAGTTCTACTTACTGTTCTGCTTTAGTTCATAGACTGTTCATCTTCCCATGCTTTTTTGAATTCCTCAGATTTTAGCACTTTTATAGTTCAGTAATATTTTTATTGGGAGGGGAGAATAGAATACCAGTTATGAACCAGTCACTATACAATACTTAGTGCTTTACAAACATTATTTCTTTTGTCTTCACAAGAACCCTGATAGGTAGATGATATTATTACCTCATTTTGTCCTTGATAAACTGAGGCAATTAGAAGTTAAATGATTTGCCCAGGGTCACTTAGCTAGTTAGTATCTGGGGCAGGATTTGAACTCAAATCTTCCTGACTCCAGGTCCATGGCTCTATTCACTCTGCTACCTAAGTGCCTCTATGAAACTCTATCATAGTCATGTGCCACAATTTGTTTAGCTATTTCTCAATAGATATGCATTTACTTGGTTTCCAGTTCTTTGCTACTTATAAAAGTATTGCTCTAAATGTTTGGGTTTATATAGCACCTTTCTATCTTTTTTTCCCCTGTCTTGAGGTAGAAGTGGGATCTCTGAGTTAAAGGGCATGGATATTTTAGTCTCTTTCTGAGCATAATTCTCAACTGCTTTTTGCAAAGGTTGGATCAGTTGTAATTTTTCAAACCTTTTCTAAGTTGCATGAAGGTCTTGTTCTATTCTGTGATGTTTTTGTTATTTGTGTTTTACTTTTAAATTTTTGATAAGGCTTAATAAGTAGTTTTGATTAGGTTGCCCAGAAATCTGATATGATGTCTGTGGCATTTTGAGCAAAAAATTTGAGACAGCACTCCTCAACTTTTTGTATTTCAATGACATATTATTGTCATATTTTTTTAATTTCTAAAATTGATATGCTAGACTGGGTGGCAAAAGTCAACTCCCACAGCTGGATTGGAGATAAAAATCTTTTAATTACATGTAAGGCTTATTCTTTAGACTTAATAGCTATTCCATTATACTTTTCTCTCTTTGCCAATTGGTTCCTGTTTGTGTAAAAAATTTTCATGGGGACCATGAATATAAACATTAAAAGAAAGTAGCTCAAGGATTCAGTAATCATGGAAGCCAAAAAGAAATAAAATTCAATATATTTTGTCTTATATTTTTAACAAATTTATTTTGATTTCATATTAACCTTTATTTCTGAATAAGTTTCTCTTTCCCTTAATGAGAGATTCAGTCTTTGTAACAAAGATTAAAAAAAAGAATAAAAAACTTTCAGCAAAACAACTGATACATCTGACAGAAGAATCTGAGTTAATAGAATACACTACATCTGTAGTCATGCACCTTGTTGATAAGAACAATACTCTAACCCCTCCCCATATGGAGGTTAGGCTAATTTTTCCTTAAAAGGTATTGAGACATTCCTTATGACTTAGATGGTTCAGATGATGAAGGACTCAGACTGTTGGTGTGATTTCCTCATTGCAAAAAGGGAACTGGAAAAGCTCTCAGATGCTTGGGTGGTGGATCTCAACAGGAACTTCACTAAACTGAATCAAGTTAAAGGATTCTCAGTGTTATCCTTGTTGAATATCCTTCTGCTATTAAAGGTTAAATAAATCTCCTTTTGTTTACTATTGAATGACTTAATTGATTTTGTTCCAATATGCAATATGAACAACCATGGACTCTCTTGAGTCAGGACATATTCAGTCCAGAAGACACTTTAAGGGGGCAGCTAGGTGGCATAATGGATAAAGCACCGGCCTTGGAGTCAGGAGTACCTGGGTTCAAATCCGGTCTCAGACACTTAATAATTACCTAGCTGTGTGGCCTTGGGCAAGCCACTTAACCCCATTCGCCTTGCAAAAACCTACCCCCCCCAAACAAAAAAAAAAAACAGAAGACACTTAAAAAAGAATAGAGGAAGATGTATTTTCTTAACTTTTCACCTGAGTCAAATTTGCTCAGTGTAATTATATAGTATTTGCTTTGGTGCTTCTTTTTATTCTTTATTTATTTAGATATGGTTGAACAACTTGTTACATGTTCCACTGATCATCTTATTAAAAAGTCTTCTTTGAAAAGACCTTCTTTGAAAGTCACTGGACTACTGGCTGCATTTAGAAGTGGAAAGGTGTTTAATCCACTCAGTTCAATCTCCTCATTTGACATTTAAAGAAACTGAAACCACTTATAGGTGAAGAGACCTGGCCAACATTATATAGATGGTGACAGAAATGGCCCTTGGAGACTCTTCACTCTCAGGTCAAGTCTCTTTCCATTGATGGTCTTTGAGAGCTATTACTGTCAAACAATTTATATATGATGTTGACTTTTTCCAGTTTTAGTTTGATTGGTTCTCAGACTAGTTGCATGCAATTGGTTCATATGTGCCATTTTTCCTCCCCAGGTCAGTTTCAAACCTGACAGAGCTAAGCTTATACGCTTTAACTTAGTCCAGAGAACTTCTCAGTTCAATGAGTCATTGAAGGAAGATATTTATTGGAAGTTATATTGACTAGACTAAGACTCAATAAATATTTGTTGATTTGATCCCATTCACAAAAGTAAAAAAACTAATCCTTTACCAGTATGTATAAGTATTATGTGCTTTTATGTGTATATATATATATATATATATATGTATGTCCAAAACCAACCAGAAAAGAAATATAGAACTGAGGTTGTGCCAGAAACAAGACTGAATTAGCTTCAGTTCTGCTTTAGTAATTTTCTTGTTATGTTCCTCATGGCTCCAAGTAGTGGTGGCAGTGCTGGTATGTTTCCAAATTGTCTGCTCAAATTACTTGCCTCCTCTAATTTTTTTAACCTTTTGGAATGTAAAAGGGATCAAGAGGACACAAATTTGGAGGTGAACCTAGTCTTAGAATCCATTTTATCCAAGCTCGCTCTCTCTCTCTCTCTCTCTCTCTCTCTCTCTCTCTCTCTCTCTCTCCCCTCCTTTTCTCCCTCTCCCTTTATCACTTCCTTTCTATCCCTCTATCTCCCTTTATCTTCCCCCTCTTTATCTTCCTCCCTCTTATCCAGTAGACTAGTTCCTTCTTCTTCACCTAAACTGGACATAAAACTGCCACTCATAGGTCCATTCCTGCTGCTTAGTGAAATAGGAGTTTTCACCTATTCCTTTTCTGACTTGGTCCAATTCATCTCTCCTGGCAATATGATGGTCCATAGTACTATTTTAGTAGTTAACTTATAAGAGTAATTGATCAGCATATTCTATTTTAACTCAGAACTCCTAAACTCAAGAGATACTCCAGGCTTAACCTCCCTGGAAACATGGATTACATGTTTATACCATCAAGCCTAACTGAACTCCTTTATTTTACAGAGGAGGAAACTGAGACCTCTAGATGTTAAGTGTTTTCAGAAAGAAACATAAATATTAATAGAGACATGCTTTCCCACCATACCATATTGCCTCTTCTAGAATCACTTATTTTATGTGTTATCTTTTCAATATCACTGAACAAATTTAAACTGTATTTGAACTTAGAAACACTTGAAAGATACAAGTAACATTTATAGAGGCTGTTTGCAGCAACAATTTGAGTTGTGTGAACAGAACACAGATCAGATTTTATTTCATGAATCTTTTCAATGCTTGACTCTCCTTTTGAAGTCCTGGGGGTCTCTGTATGTGGTACAGATACTTAGGGTGCTGAGAAAAATGCCAACAGAGTATTAACATGCCTTACAAGTCTGAGAGAGTGATATCAAAAATTGCACAGCAGGATATTTAATTTGGGAAACTGGTGAATAGAAAGGTACCTGCTGTGCAGGGTGGGTTTGAAAAATTGGTAGGGATTTATGTAAATGAATGTCCTTCACACTGTTCTGTTCTTTTGCTGTGGTCATAAAGGGAAAAACCAGTTCTGTTCTTGAGTTAGAATGTCCCTCCCATAGTTCTGTCTAGGAAAGGATTTAGAGTCAAGGTTCAATTATTTTTAATCCAAAAGAGTGAGCAGTGGAAAATTATGATGATACTTTTATTTTCTCCTACTGCCCCCCCCCCCATCCTCTTTTAGAGATTCTTGATGTAGAGGAAAGTTGCCTGCACTAGGGCTAAGAAGATTTAGGTTTTAAGTCTAGGCTGTGACACTAATTGAGGGACATTGCTCATCATTTCACTTTCTTTTGAACCTCAGTTTGTTCACTAAGATTTTGGGAGTCAGTGTCCTTCGCATTCAGGGTAAATGATACTAGCCCTTGATATTAATTCCCTAACTTTCCTTTTTGGGATACTAGTTGGAAGAAGAATCTATATTCTCTCTCAAAAGAGAGTATTCATTAACCCTTCTCCCTTCTTCATGTCCTGCTACCTTCTCTTTCCCTTTGTATTACCTACTCAGACTAAATACTCTTCTCCTTGAGAGAGTGTAAGGAAGGAAGTACTAGCCTTGAGGACAGACAAGCATTTTCCTGATAGTTGACATGTTTTTTTCTTTCCCAAGCATGTAATATTACTCTTGGCAGTGGATCACTGTACTAGCATCATAAGTTTTTCATGCTGTGCCTGGCAAAGGAACAATATGGTAAAATGGAAAGAAGACTAGATTTGGATTATTCCCAATAAGTAGTGTCTGGCAGAAAATAAGTTCTTAATAAATGCTTGTTGACCAACTATTCTATTTTATTTCCTATGCGGATCTCAGTTTCCTCATTTGTAGTATGATTTAATTGGATTAGTATGGTATCAAAAGTCAAATAGAAATCTCTGTGGGTTCCATATTAACTTAGAAAGCCACAAATTCACAATATGTATATGGCATTGTATTTTTATTTTTATATATTACAAATTCTTAGTTTACATTTTCTTAATTACATTTTATCTGGTCTAAGCAGGATTGTTACAGGCTGCATATGGGTCAACAGTCAGAGGTTTGTGACTTTGACACCTTTGGAATAGATGATCTTTCAGGTCTCTCAGGTTCTGAATTCTTTGATCTTTTAGCTCATTTCTAAGGACAAAGAGATGATATGCAGCTTTAATATGAATTTGGTCACACTGGGAGCAAACCATTCCCAAAGCAATTTAGTGTTGGGTCTGAGACTTCAGATATTGGAGCCCTTCCTTATATGGTCCTTCTCAACCTAGACCCCCTACCTGCCACCAATCTTTTAAATTCACCATAGGGTATAGAGTTGACTCTTTGGAAACCCTAAGTCCATTCCTTTCTGATAGTCTCAAATCTGGAGGGGAATTATATAAGGGGAGGGAAGATGAAATTCATTGGTGGGAAAAAGTTTTTTAAAATAGTTTTACACTTACAAATCTGTCAATAGGGTGAAAGAAAGAGTATCTTATATACATAAAACATTAGTAGTTGAATGGGAGCTCTGCAAACTTTTATCTATATTCATAAAGACTGAGGCATGAGCTCCATTTTGTATATCCCAAAGGAAGGACTTGATACTGGTGGCAACAGTAGTGACAAGAAGCGGACAAAAATGAGCCAAATTCTGCCAGGAAAACCTGGGTGGTAGATAAGTGAATGATTTATAAGAAACAGCCCTTAAGGTTGAATCCAGTTTATTTAAGTCTATAGCTTGGGGTTCTGAGTCATAGATTATAGCCTCCATTTTTAAACTGTTGTTTGTATAGTGCCTCTGTGAAATTGCTGACCCTGAGTAGTAATGGAAGAATACTATAGTGTTCAGCTGTGATGAAGAAGAATTTAAAGCTAAGGTTAAGGTAAAACAGAACCCATTATTATTATTACCTGAAGAGTTGGCTGCTTGCTAGATTTAATCTACTGCATTCTTTAAAGACTCAGTAAATGTTCCTTTGTACAATCAACTGATATTCAATTAACTTGTAATAACTACCTTAATAATCCTAGAGTAGTAATTTGAGTCACCTTAATAAAAGTTGTCTAGCATCTTCCTTTGTTCTGCTTAAGAGAATGAGTCATGAGTGCTAACTGCTGGTTGTTAGTGGAATTTAATTCTTTTTTTACATTGTCCAGCATGCACACAAATATTAATCTGTTATTAATTTGTGTTATTAATTATGTTATTTATTCAAGTCTAAATTTTTTAAAATGCTTAATAAATGATAGTCCAAATGAAGGGTCTTATTCTCTAGTTCAGCTCTGAAACAAAGGAAAAACAGCTAAAGTGACCAGATTTCTGCTTCCTTTAAAAAGTTGGTCAAAAGTGAAAATGGAGAACATGCAATTACACCAATTGAATGATTGTGGGACACCTAAAAAACTGTTCACCCTGGGTGGTGAACAGTGTGATTAAGGATGACAATAATGGCATAGATAATTTCAACCTTGCCCAGCAGTGAGTCTAATTTTCACCCAAATTCTCTGAAATATGAGAGAGCAGTACTAGGTTTATGATTTGAATCTTTAAATAGTACTGTTACATTCAGGGAATTAGGCTGCAACATTTACATCATCATATCCTACTGAAAAATGTATTTAACTTCCTTGAAGTATGAGAACAAGTGACTAGAAAAGATTGTGTTTTTCTCATAAGTAAATATTAATTGATGATTTTCTGACAATTTTAAAGACCTCTTATGACATAAATCCAATGGAATGATAGGATATGGAGATGTCAGCATGCTTATTTAATTTCTTCTGTGGAAAAGTATGTATGTTGTTGAAAAATGCTTTATAGATTAAAATGGATGGTAAAACTAAGGAAAACATTAGATAACCTTCCTAATGTCTCTTGCCTTTTTTTTTTTTTAAGGCAAACAGGGTTAAGTAGCTTGCCTAAGGCCACACAGCTAGGTAATTATTAAGTGTCTGAGATGGATTTGAACTCAGGTACTCCTGACTCCAGGGCCGGTGCTTTATCCACTACACCACCTAGTCACCCCTAGCTCTTGTCTTTCAAAAGATATACTACCACTTTTAAAGGATAGATCTATATTTGGGGTCACCGACAATAGCAGTTTGATTTTTTTTGTTTTTGTGAAGCAATGGGGTTCAGTGACTTGCCCAAGGTCACACAGCTAGGACATTATTAAGCGTCTGAGGTAGGATTTGAACTCAGGTCCTCCTGACTCCAAGGCTTATCCTTTATCCACTGGATCACCTAACTGCCCCACTGTTTGATTTTTTAAAAAGATAATGTTTCATTGATGCTTATTTTTTGCATTATTTTTCATTTGCAATGATGGCCCCATTCTGACCCATAGAACACCTCCTTGTAACAAAAATATATGTTTAAACAAAGCAAAACAAAGCCAAATATATATAACTCATTTTGCAACTAGTCTACTACCTCTCTAAGAGAGAACACACAGGCTTCATCATTAGCCTCCTGAGAGTAAGATTCGTGATTATATTAATCAACATTCTGTTGTCTTTTATTGCTATTTTCCTTTATTTTATTATGGTCATTGTATTAATTTTACTCATGAGTTCAGAAGGTGATGTGAACAAATAGGGCAGTTATGCTATTGTCATGCTAAATTTAATATTCTTTTTTTTTTTGCAAGGCAAATGGGGTTAAGTGGCTTGCCCAAGGCCACACAGCTAGGTAATTATTAAGTGTCTGAGACCGGATTTGAACCCAGGTACTCCTGACTCCAGGGCTGGTGCTTTATCCACTATGCCACCTAGCCGCACCTAAATTTAATATTCTTAATTTAAAATTTTTTTTATTTATTTAAGGCAATGGAATTAAGTGACTTGCCAAGGTCACACAACTAGGCAATTATTAAGTGTCTGAGATGGATTTGAACTCAGGTCTTCCTGACTCCAGAGTTGGTCTCTATCTGTTGTACCACCTAAGCTATCCCTTAAATTTAATAAACTTTAAAGAAACAAAGTGGATTGATTGAAGATCACAGTTTCATCTACAATCTTCTTTGTATATTGGTATACAATGTTCTTTGTACATTTATGTTTATAAAGTTTGTAATGAAAAAAATTAAAAATAAAACAATTCCTGATTCTGCTTATTTTGTGTCAGTCCATACAATTGTTTTCCAAATTCCTCTGAACCCTTCCATTACTCTTACAGCATACTAAGTTTGGATCTTCCTCTTTCAATGGATTCACTTTGCTTCCAATTCTTAGTTAACACGTACAAAAAAGTTTATATAGTTATACACAGATATAGGGCCATTCCCTCCATCATTGACATTCTTATTACATGTCACAATGGCCTTTCTAAGTAAAAGGGTGTATATAGTTCAGTAAATTTTTAGCATAGTTCAAAATTATATTCCAAAAGTGTTTGGACCAATTCACAGTTCTACCATCAGTACACTTGTGTACTGATTCATGAGAGGAAAAGATTCTCTCAGTCCACTTATCAAACACATGATTTAGGCTTAAAAGGTATAGATTTAAGGGTGTAAAGATAGAGAAATTTTCTTAAAAGCATCATATTCTTAATGGTATTCTGATGTCATTTAAGGAAGAAGTATATAGCAAGCAACAGCCATAGCATATAAAGCTGGAAATGATCTTGGAAGCCCAACTCCTACTTTTGCAGATAAGATAACTGAATCTCAGAGAGATTATATGACTTGCCTGATCAGTAAGTGGCAGAGATGGGATAGAAACTTAGCTTGTTTGACTTTAAGTCCAGTAGTCAGACTGTTTTCTTTTTTCTTTAGATTGTTTTAATAAAAGAAGGCTTAACAAATATTGGGACATTTTTGTTCCTGTCATACATTTATTTTTCCAATGGCAGAATTTTGCTTCCCTTGCTTTCTCATATTTTTTCAGTATTGTTCATTTAATTTGATTTATGAAGCTTATATAAGTTGTTAGAAACATGCAAACTTCTTTTGGTTTTAGTTGTCCTAGTGTTTTGAATTCAGAAAAAGAAGTGAATTTAGTGGATTGTTTCCTCATTTCTTCGGATCTCTTATACAAAAGGCCATTGGGTTACATTTATTTTTTTTTCATGGTCATGGATGAGGATAGCTGAGATATGACAATAATGATTCACTATTTTATTTTAGTGAAAATAGGTAATTATATCCTATCATTCTACTTTCTCTGTTAGGCAGGTGGCTTTTTTGTTGCAGATTGGTATACCTGCTATTTTGTAAGAAACTTTTATGAAAAATGTCAACTTATTTCTATCTGATGGAAATCCCCTGCTAGATGGAAAAATATTTTGGTTCTTATCAATGTAGACTAGTATTACATGTATACTTGAAAATAAGACTTCTTAGGTCATTTAGCCCTTCCATTGGAGATTTGGATATGTGTCGGTTAAATTGCAGACAATGACTAAAAATAAAAGGATTATATTTTGCCAGCTAGTTCTATATATAATTATTTGCATACTATCTCTAATCTATGGTATTATCCTACTTGGTAGCATTTTGAAAAACAGAAACAACTTCTTTAACTTACCTAAATCTATCATTTTCTTTTGTTAAATTGTCTATTTTTTTAAATTATGAGTTTTCTTTACCATATTTTAAGCACACAAAATAGACAAAAAGTGTTTGGTACTACGTGAGGAGAAGTTGGGCAGTGGCAGGAAAGATGGCAAGATGGTCCAGGTTGACTACTTGGGAAATAGCTGTTTCTCTTTGCTATTGATCTTATGGCGAAGACTGAATCACCACATCTGGAAATGTTTATAATGGCAATTTTGACTCAGATATAAACTACTTTAAATGACCTTAGGGTTTTCTTCTATTTTGGTTCTATCTTGATCATGATTTTGCTACCCTTTGCTATGTTCACTTGCTTCTCTCTAAACAGCTACATTTAGATGTAGGCAGTTAGGTTGTGCAGTGGATAGAGCCCTGACCCTGGAGTCAAAAGTACCCAAGTTCAAATCTGGCTTCAAACACTTGACACTTATGACCTTGGGCAAGTCACTTAACCCTGACTGACTTGCATCCAGGGCAGTTGTTCTGATTCATATCTGGTCACTGGACTCAGATGGTTCTGGAAAAGAAAGTAAGTCTAGTGACTTTGCACAGCACTCCACACTCAAATTCAATTCATGTGCTCTTCATGGTATCATCTCCCTAATGTCATGGACTTCTTCGAGAATGAAGGATAAACAATAACAATAACATTTAGGTGCAGATCTGGCCAGCCAAGCATAGCTTGACTTTTCTCTAGTCAAATTAGCTTCAGGGTGAATTGATGGTATTCATCTTCTCTACGAAGTTTTCCTCCTCTGATTCCTAAATCTGGTAGCTAGGAATTCTTATTCTATGAGGTAGCCACCAATGCTGTAATACCCATTTCTCAGGTATATTTGTGCTCATGAATCTGTGCTCAAGGAAGGAAACAGAGAGGAAAACAAAAGACAGAGAGGAAAACAAAAGAAAGTAGTTTGCTAAGGGCCCAGAATCCCTTAGCAAGCACATGCCACTACAGTTGGGTGAGGGTGGGCTTGATAGATTGGGAAAAGAGGAGAAATCTGTCACTCCTTTTATGGGAAGCCTAAAAGAGAAAGAAATGACAAAGATTCCCAAAAGTGAAGTGCTCAAAAAGAACTCTAAATGGAGGGAGTGTACCCTTATGAAATGATAAAATGATTAAGATAGGGAATAATTAGTAACTTATTCTGGGGAAACAGAGTCCACTAATGATATAACAGATAGAAGAAACTGAGACCATACTTGATCATTTGAGGTAGAAAGGATGAGATGTTATATCTACACAAATGCTCATCTCCACAAGATATGTACCCCACTCAACATTAGAGGGTACTTTCAGAGAGTTGATTGCTTCTGTCTCCTTAGTATTGCTTCTTCTGAGTTATATCACACTTAACTTGTTGATTTAAAGTTTATATGTAAATTACTTAATCGAATCTTGGTTTAGCTCTCATCTTGCTAGTGTGATGAGAATTTTTGGTTGAGTCTGGCCAAATTTCTGATTTTGGTGAGACTAAAGAGAAAGATCTTACTTATTTGCTATTACCATGGTCTGTAACCTGGTCCAGGTGTAACAAGGTCAAAGTCATAGCTTTTGTGAATTTTGAGGAAGAATAAGATGTGTGACAAAGAGCTCAAATTATATATTTCTATTTCATAACTTGAAATCTAACTCTGGGATTTTGTGACTGGATTTAGATTTAATATTTCCTGTCTGCCATAGATGTTGACATAAATACATCTCGGAAAGAGACCCTAATTTATATACTCAGTTCTTCTTTAACAAAACATAATTTTCTTCTTTTTTAGAATACAATACTGTTATTCAGTTATGGTACAGGGAAGTTAGAATGGGTGTCTGGTTTATTTCTTTCATTCCCCAAACTTTCAAATGAAACTCCGTTTTTGTTTAGTGTTGCTCTGCATAGATGTAAACAAATGTTCCATTTAATCTAAACAATCAGGGCTTTAAATTATGAAAAACTGTGAGAAATTGTCATGACATGAGATTCAAGGGAAAAAAACCTACAAACATTCTGACTAGGTTTCCAAAACCCAAAGCCAATTTAAACGATAAGCAATTAAATTTGGCTTCTTTTTGCATTATTTAAACTCTGGGAATTTGAGGTGGGTAACTAACAGTTGTTTTTTACCCATAGAACACTCCCCGCCCCCCCACTTTTTTGGTTCTAGCTGTTAAAGGTTTGGTGTAATGGCAAAAATGTTGGACCGGAAATCTGTAATATCTGAGTTCAAGTTTTTCCTCTCATATTTTCTAGCTGTATGACTTTACTTTTAAAAAAACAATTTTTATTCTGAACTTTACAAGCACCAAATAAAATGGACATGTCTGCATGCTAAAAAGATCTTCATTCTTTTCTTTCTTTTTTTTTGCTGTCCTATCCCCACCTTGCTGTCCTATCCTTATCCACTGGGGAAAAAAATAAAAGGAAAACAAAGTTCCTTTAACAAATATGTATAATTAAGCAAAACAGATTTACATATTTTCTTTGACTGAAGATGTATGTTGCTGATTCAGGTTCTGTGTTAATTCAGGTTTAATACCAGGAAAAGTAACTAGTCACTTGTAGATTAAGCAACAGTTAACAAAAAGGATATTTATTTTGCCGTGGTATGGAAAGAATATTCAATAAGTATATTCTAACGCTTAGGGCAGCTAGGTGGTGTGGTGGATAGAGCAGAGGACAGGAGTTCAAATTCAATCTCAGATACTTGCCACTTACTAGCTGTGTGATCTTGGGCAAGTCACTTAATCCTGAATGCCTCAAATCCAGGGTCATCTCCAGTCTCCTGATTCATATCTGGCAACTGGACCCAGATGACTAGAGGAGAAAGTGAGAATGGTGACTTAGAACAGTATCCCCTCTCTCAAATTGAATTCCCTTTCTTGTAATGGCATCACCTCCTCTGATGTCATGGTCTTCTTCAAGAATGAAGGATAAATGTCATCCAGCACTTAGTTTGGATAGCTATGACCTTCCTGATCTCCCTATGAGTCTGGTGAGCAGGACAAAGTGTGGTGACTCACACTACATCTGCTCTTCTTGGGTATGTCTTTTTATGCCCTATTAGGTGATCAGGAAACCAACATCAATAGGACGAGAAGTTACCAGTAAATGATATCATAGGAGGGGCAGCTTGAATCTTAGGGAGCCTTGGCTCCCTGAAGATTATCAAGTTCCAAGACCTTTCATAGAAAAAAACTGACCTAACTTGAATCAGGAAGGGTTACTCTCACCAAGCATATCTCATTCTGAATCATGAATTCATTATCTCTCCATCAAGAGGTGGATATTAGCTATTTTCCTCTAAGTCATAGCTAGGTTTTGATCTGGAGATGAAAATAGTTTCTAATTGACAATTTCATAATCCTCAATTTATTGAAACTCAGCATATAATAAATATTAGAATCCCAAATTCTTTGAGTTGGAAGGGACTTCAAAGGCCATTTAGATTAAATTGTACTTGAAAAAGAATTCCTTCTAAATCATATTTTTCAAGTCTTCATCTACTTTTGTTTAAAGACCTCCAGTGTGGGTGAATCTCTTAGGAAATTATCTCCTTCTTCAAGCCTAGATGTGCCTCTTTGCAAACTTCTACTAATTTGTACTAGTTTTGCTCTATGAGACTAAACAGACTTTTCCCTCTTTCAATAACAGCTCTTTAAATATTTGCAGCTGTCATGTTCCCACTGAGTCTTTTCTACTCCTGGCTAAACTTCCCCAGTTTCCCCAGTCAGAGGGGTATACTGCATATTTCACCAGGGTAAGAATTCAGAAACTAATTTTTTTTAAAGCAAGTATTTATTATCTACTCATTTATAAAGAACATCTTGAAAATTCATCAAACAAAAGAAGCTAAACCTTGTTTTTGAAAATCAATAACTATTATTTACTTTAAAAACATAAACTTAAACATAAGACATAAAAAGCCAAAATGTTTACTACAGTTATAGAAATATACAGAGATAGTCAATTTTGTGATCCTAATCTTTAATTGATGAATAATGATTAAAGAATTGTTTTTCTTCTTGACCAAAGAATGAGATTTTTCTTCATCAAATGTTATAGTACTACCAGATTGGCTAATGTGACAAATATTGAAAAGGTATGGAAAAACACATTCATTGTAAGTGGAAAGTGAACTGATGCAAATAATTTGGAGAGATATCTGGAATTATTCTCAAACAGTTATTAAACTGCCTACTCCTTTGATATGGGAAAGGAAAAAGAACCTATATATTCTAAAATGTTTATATTGATTCTTTTTTTGTAGGTTTTTTTTTTTTTTGCAAGGCAAACGGGATTAAGTGGCTTGCCCAAGGCCACACAGCTAGGTAATTATTAAGTGTCTGAGACTGAATTTGAACCCAGGTACTCCTGACTCCAGGACTGCTGCTAATCCATTGCACCACCTAGCTGCCCCTCTATTGACTCTCTTTATAATAGCTATATAATAGCTCTAGTAGTGGCAATTGGGGAATGACTGAACAAGCTGTGACATGATGTGATGCAATACTACTGTGTTATAAGAAATGTTGAGTTCAATAATCTCTGAAAAACAGAAAACCTTGCTTGAAATGATAAAGAGAAAAATGAACAAGGAGAACATTGAATATAATATAGCAATAATATTTTAAGATCAACTTTGAGTTAAAAAGTCATTTTGACTATTATAAATATCCTATTTAAGTATAAATGACACATGAGTAAAGACACTATCTGTATTCAGAGAAAGAACTGATAAATAGAAGGCTTATATATATATATACATAATTATACATACATACATATTCATATATACATACATATTTGTATTTAATGGTAACTATCTCCAGGGCAGGAAAAAAAAGGAAAAAATAGAAAAAAGAAATTTGCATGATAATTTTATTATATATTTAAAAGGAATAGCAAGTTGTACATAATATATTTTCTGTTTTGTGTTCAATTATTTTTTATTATGCTTTATTATAGAAATGTTTTATTCCATAAATTAAAAATAAAATAAATTTTAAAAAAGGAAAATATTTTGATGTTAATCATTCTTAATCATGTAATTCTTAATCATAATTATCATTAATCATATCTTAATCATATCAATAAAATAAATTGAAAAAGGAAAATGTTTTGATATTAAATTTCTTAATCATATCATAATTAATCAATTAATTGATTAATCCAATTCTTATAAGACTAAAAATATCAGCTTGTTCTTTGTTTTTACTTGACACACATGTATCTACTAAGACAACAAAGCAAACAGCAAGAATCATAGAATATTTCACTAGCTTTTTTCTTTATGTTTCATTTGAAATTCCACATATTGTGTTTGGGTTTAGTTGATATGCCATCAAAGCAGACAGATGTGATTTAAGACTATTTTAAAGAATTTTTAGAACATTATTTAATTGGTCAAAAATTGATGGAGCATCAAATATTAATAGTTTCTAAACAGGTATAATATGTTAAAAAAAGAGTATTTTTTCATTCTTAAAATATCATAGCACAATGGATAGTTGTTCATAGTGTAGTCAGCCTTATCTTTGGAAATGCTTCTTTTTTCTATTTAATGAACATACAATCTTTTGTTGAACAACATTATTTAAGGCTGCAATTAAATAATTTTAGATACAATTATTCAGGTATCATTTTATAGAAATGGCTGGACAATTGGTCATTATGAGATCATTATTTTGGAGGCATATGGGTAAGACTTAGAAATAAATCTTTCTCAAAGTTATCTAGTTTTTCATTGTTACTTCTGAATGGTTTCCTGCCTTTTTGTCAACTGAAAACAGTCAATCATTTCATTACATTTGGGTTAGAGCTCCATTCTTATTTAATAAATCAATCAATAAGCTTTTTTAAACACTGATTTAAGTTTTGAGACTCTGTGTTAAGGCACTGAGGATACATTAAAAAAAAGCAAAAGACAGTCTCTGCCTTTAAGAAAATCTAATGGTAGAGAAAATATGCAAATAAATACTTGAAACAAGCTGCATACAGGATAAATAGAAAATAATTAACTTTATTAATATTATAAAGTTAGGCTAATACCTCTTCTCTCCCACACTTTCTTTTGTTTTTGTTCTCTTTTTTTTTTGGGCTGGACAATGGGGTTAAGTGATTTGCCCAAGGTCACACAGCTAGGTAATTATTAAGTGTCTGAGGCTAGATTTGAACTCAGGTCCTCCTGTCTCCAGGGCCAGTGCTCTATCCACTGCACTACCTAGCTGCCCCACACTTTCTCTTGGAGCCTCCCAAATACTAAGACTCTAGAATTAAAAGGGGTTGTGAAAGGTTTCCTTTAAAATATGGGATTTTATTTAAGATTTAGAACAAGCCAAGGATTTCAGGGATGTAGGAGAGTTGAGGAGGGAGAGAAATGAGGACTCTTATCAGTATCTTTCTGTTACTATGTAGCCAGCACTGCATCATCCATACATGGAACCATTTGTCACAATAAAAGCAGAAATTTGAAGTCTGTGGATAAATTCACTTACCTTGGCTGGATACTCTCATGGCCCGTCCACATAGACGATGAAGTCTATGCATGAATTATCAGAGTTAACTCAATGTTTGGGAAGCTCTGAAGAAAAGTGTGGGAGAGAAGAGGTATCAGGCTGCGTAGCGAATTCTGCTGAGTTGAGTGGTTGCGCTGACCACACTGTTATATGTCTGTGAAAACAGTCTATTAACTTCGAGCCAGAAAGTGTATTGTTTCCACTTGAAATGTCTTACTTAAAAGGCTATTTTATGGAAAACTTATACAAGGTAATTGTTCTCTTGATGGACAGAAGAATCGTTATAAGGATACTTTGAGGAGCTTTAGTATTGACTTTGAGACACAGGAAATGCTGGTACAGAACGGAGTTATCACATAAAAGATTGTGCTATAGTTGATTGGTTCTTGCCCTTCATTATTGAAGAAGACCAAAATGACATCACCATGCTTGAGAGAAATTACACTGTGAGAAAAACATTCGACTGTGGCTGATCAACCCAATATGAACTCAAAATGTTCTAGCACAAATAGTCCATTTGAACACCTGGGGTGAATACTCTAAACTTACTTATGTCACATTTCCTTTGAATTGTTTTAATTCTATCCTCATAGAATGCAGCACCCTCACTGATGAAGGCACTAGATGCTAGATGGTTCTGTGCCAGTATCTCTCATGCTGCACAATCAATTCCAAAGTTTTAAGAGAGACCTTCAGGGTGTCCTGGTATCACTTCTAATCCCATTGTGAGTATCTGTCCTGTATGAGTTCTCCATAGAATAGTCTTTTTGGCAAGCATATTTCTGGCATTCTAACATGACCAGCCCATCATAGTTACACTTTCTCTATTAATGTTGGAATGCTAGTTATTTTAGTTTGAGAAAGGACCTCAGTGTCTAGAATTTTCTCCTGCCAGGTGATCTTCAGAATCTTCCTAAGACAATTTAAATGAAAGCAATTCAGTTTCCTGACATGGTGCTAGTAGATTGTCCAGGTTTCACAGGCATATGGCAACGCGGTCAGCACAATGACTCTGTAGACCTTCAATTTGATAGGCTAATACCTCTTCTTTCCTACACTTTCTTTTGGAGCCTCCCAAATACTAAGCAATTCAAATGTTAACCTCATTGTCAATGTGTGCCTTCCTGGAAAGGACATTACCAAGGTAAGTGAACTTGTGCACAGTACTCTAAACTCCATTTGCTGTAATTAATGCTTTCACATATGGATGGCGTGGTGCTGGCTGATGTGGAACACCTGAGTTTTCTTGGTGTTAATTGTTAGACCAAAATTAGCACAAGCAGCAGAGAATTGTTCCATACTTTGATGCATCTCATCTTTAGAGGTTGTATTGAGGGCACAGTCATCTGTAAACAGAAGATCATGAACAAACCTTCTCTCTACTTTGGTCTTGGCTTTCAACCTTTTCAAGTTGAAGAATTTGCCATCAGTGTGGTAGCTGATCTTGGGGCAATGTTCATCCTCAGTGAAGGTATTTGATAACATGGCTGAAAACATCATGCTAAAAAGCATGGGAGCAAGGATGCAGCCTAGTTTCATTCCATTGGTGACCAGGAAATCTCAAGAGCATTGTCCACTATCTAGAACCTAGGTAAGCATGTCATCATGAAACTGACATATACTGAAGAACTTTTCCAGGAAACCAAATTTGGATATAATTTTCCTTAAACCCCCAAGACTGAAATTTCAAAGACCTTGGTCAGATCTACAAATGTTGTAGATTACAGACCTTTGTTCTGTTCCTAGCATTTTTCCTGAACTTTTTGGGCAGCAAGCACTGTATCAACTGTTCCTCAATACTTTCTGAACCTATACTGGCTCTCAGAAAGGTAACCATCTTCCAAGTGAAGGATCAGCCTATTGAGAAGTTCTCTGACAAGAATCTTACCAGCAATAACTAAAAGAGAAACACCTCTGTGATTTGTCACAGGGAAAATCTATTCCCTTTACCTTTATAGAGATGGATGATGGAGGCATCATTAAATTCTTGAGTGATAACCACTTCATGCCATATCACCTGGAAAATTTCAGGCAGTTTTTGGGTGAGCAATGGATCCCCTACTTTATAGATCTTAGCTGGAATAGAATCTGCATCAGGTGCTTTGCCACTTGAAAGGAGTCTAATGACATTCAAAATCTCTTCTTCAGTTGGAACTTCAGCTGGGGACTGATTGAGTTCAACTTGTGGTAAATAGTCAATGGATGATGGTCTGTTAAGAACATTATGGAAGTGTTCAGCCCATCTCTCATTAATCAATGTGGATACATTAACACTTTGTAGTTGAGATGTACCATAGGTCTTTAGTCCATAAATAGTCTTCAGAGAATCATAAAAAAACATTTTGGTTTGTTACTGTCTGCATAAAACTGAATTTCATCTGCCTTCTAACTGAACCAAAAGTCCTACATCTCTCTAAGTTATGCTTGTACTCTACTTTTGATGGAATAAAATGATGCCACTTTAGAAATGGACCAACTATGGGGCAGCTAGGTGGCGTAGTGGATAAGGCACCGGCCCTGGAGTCAGGAGTACCTGGGTTCAAATCCGGTCTCAGACACTTAATAATTACCTAGCTGTGTGGCCTTGGACAAGCCACTTAACCCCATTTGCCTTGCAAAAAAAAAAGCTTAAAAAAAAGAAATGGACCAACTATCCTGTTTTTAAATACTGCGGAGTTCTCATTTTTCATTTAGTAGTTTCTGTATTTCACTATCATTTTCATCAGACTAGTCTTGATGTTTGCCAATGTTCTGGCCCTGATGAACAAATTCACACCAGATCTCTGAAAGCTGCCCATTCTTTTTTTCTGCTCCACTATTACCAACTATGTGTTGACTCAGTGTTCCTTTCAAATTAGCAACAAACTATTCCCACTCAGAGAGACACTCTAATCTCTTGACATTAATTCTTCTAGTAGTCATTTTGTCTTGGGGTTACCACTTTGATTGAATGTGAATATTTAAAGAAGATGATTTGTGTTTGTGATGTGCAAGTCTTCGGTAGTAGGTGACCATGCTGTTGCCATTTCCAACTCTATTCCTCCCAAGGACTCCCTACCATGTCTATAATCTGATCCTATTCTAACATTAAAGTCACTCAGAATTATGAGTTTAATCCTCTTTTGATATATTGATGATAACAGTCTCCAGGTCTTCATTAAATGTTTCTTTAACTTCATCTGTGTTCGTTATGGTGGGACCATAAGCACTAATGATGGTGGCATGATGTTTTCCTGGAAGTGGCAAATCTCCTTGTCATGAGCCTGTCATTCACTCCTTTTGGTAGATATTCAAGAATATTGACTAGATTAGTTTTGATAGAAAATCTATCCCAGCTTCATGTCTCTCCCCTTCACTGCAGCCACTCCAGAAAAAAAAATGTGTATTCAGCTCCAACTTCAGTAAGTTGACCTTCATTTGCTGGTCTCATTTCACTTGGGGCTACTATTTGGACTTGATACCTTCCAAGTTCTCTCACAACAAGTGTTATTTGTCTTTCAGTCTATTGGATCCTGTTTTGTCTGTGAGTATGTGCATGTTCCATGCACTGATGGCAAATGAATCTTCTTTGAAGAAAATTTTGTAGGTGTGTTTGTGTGTGTGTGTGTGTGTGTCTACTGCTCTGTGGGAGCTCCATCTGCTGCAGTAATCAGGCCAGGGTTGGGTAAGCAGACAATTTTTAGACCCCTCTTTTCCATCTGGCCAATTCTGCTTTTTAAGGCATTCTTCTCCTCTTTAACATTTTGGACTGCTTTTTCCATTTGACCTAAAGTGGTTTTAGGGCAACTAGGTGGCACAATGGATAGAGCACTAGCACTAGAGTCAGTTTAAATCTGACCTCAGACACTTTAATAATTACCTAGCTGTGTAACCTTAGGCAATTCACTTAACCCCATTGCCTTGCAACCCCCTCCCCCCAAATGCTTTAATCAAAGACTTGATTGGCTTTAAGGAGCCTATGATTGAAACCTTTGACCTAAATTGCTCTTTTAACATGTTATTTTCTTTGGTATTTTTTTTTTGGTAACCCAAAAAGCTAATGACTTGGATTTCATGATTTTCCTGCATTGTTCTCATTTCTTTTTCCAATTTTTCCTCTACTCCCCTTACTTGATTTTCAAAATCTTTTTTGAGCTCTTCCATAGCCTGAGACCAATTCCTATTTTTCTTGGTGGTTTTGGATACAGAAGCTTTGACTTTGTCATCTTCTGAGTGTGTTTTGAACCTCCATGGGACAAAAGTAATTATCTATGGTCTTTTTCTTCTGTTTACTCATTTCTCCAGCCTATGCCCTGGTTTTGATGTACTTCTCAAGCTTTTGAGTGCTACTGGGACACCCCTCCACAAGGCAGAGACAGTCTCCCCCCATCCCTTTACCCTCTGTGGGCTGAGCACTCTGGGATCAGTTGCTGGATGGCTCCCTGCTGGGTGACTCTGCAGGCCTGCTTCTGTTTCTCAGTCAGGACTGCATTGGCCTAGACTCTGTACTCACTCTAGCAGAGTGTTCTCACTAATCTTCCAAGTTGTGCGGGGTGATACCTAGGTTGGGAGGTTTGGAAACTACTCTGCTATCAGGAGCCCAGGCATCCATCAGGGACTCAGGTGATCTGTGGACTGTTCCTGGAAGGGTGGCACTCGTTCACTCTGGTAGGGTGTGATCTTAGCTGTGTTGCAATCCCTTCTGACCACAGTGGAAAAAAGCCTTCCCACAGATCTTCTAAGTTACCTTGGACTGGAGAATTGTTTCACTGGGTGTTTTTTGTTTGTTCTGCCTCTCTAAAACTTGGTTTGAGTCATTATATTAAGATTTTTGGAGTACTTTGGAAGAGAGCTTCTAGAAATTCCTGCCTTCACACTGTATCTAACTACTTTTTACTATCTCCATATTTGCCAGTCTAATCAATGTTTTTAGTTGCCAGCTCAATTGCTGACTAAATAACTGGTAAAATAAACCCACCAAGAGGCCTTAGAGCCACTACCATCTACCCCCATATGAAAGATCAGCTTCTTTTTCCCTCTCCTTTCCACTCAGCACCACCCCTGCTTACTTTCCATTTATTTGGACCAAAGCTAATGTGGGGTCAGACTGCAGAACATGTTATTCCTGTTCCACAAAGCCTTTGTTGGTGGATGTTCAGGCAGGTAGAAGGTAGTAGGTAACAGGTAGGAGAATGTGAATTCTTAATACACAGTTTTTATTATGTCACTAACCTACTTAGGGACCATCTGTGACTCCCTGTTGTCTCTAAGATAAAATTAAAGCTTCTCTGGCATTTAAAAGTCCTTTAAAACTGAGAATAATCACTCTTTAGACTGCCTACATTTTAGCATATACTCCTTGGTTCACCCAAACTGGACTTCTTGTATTGTTTTGTATATCTCTTACCTCTCTGTACCATAGAGTTGTGACCTCTGTCCGGAGTGCTTTTTCCCCTAATCTTTACCTCTCAGAACCTTTGTCTTCTTTTAAGAGTTCTTTTATCTGATATCTCCTACAAGAAACATTTCCAGATCCTCTTAGTTGTTAAATGTCTCTCTCACACCACTTTGCATTTATTTTATATTTGATTAAATGCCTGCATGCTGAAAGCCATCAGTAAAATATAAGCTATTTGAGAGTAGGTATAGTATCATTGTTCTTACAAGAAAAGAACCTTAGTCTGCATTATTTCCATCATCCTTATACCTGTATTTACAGTGATGCCTTTGTTATTTAACTCAACCTTTTAGCTGTTTCAAACATCTGTAATGGTGCCAAACCTAGAAATGATTTTTAT
Source organism: Macrotis lagotis (assembly GCF_037893015.1). Taxonomy (NCBI): domain Eukaryota; kingdom Metazoa; phylum Chordata; class Mammalia; order Peramelemorphia; family Peramelidae; genus Macrotis; species Macrotis lagotis. The sequence continues at coordinate 356,202,932 of NC_133666.1, forward strand.
AAAATGTAATCTTTGGCAGTAAATGAACAACTATGGAAAGAGTAGTGATCTTTGTTTGGCAGTGGTTCTTTGGTTATGAAATTAAAGTAGTCTTGGAAAAATAAAGAGTAACAAGAGAGAAGACAATGCCCCCCCCCCCCCCCAATAAAAAAAAGATCAGTACAGATTAGAAGCAAGTTTGGAAGTAGGGATTAGAACTACCTGATTCTATGACACTGCATAAAAAAATCCAGTCAAGTAGATTCAGTAGAAAGTTAGAATCATTTTGTGGTATGAGAATAAATAGATTCAAATATCTTAGTAGCACCTAAAAGCCTCCTTTTATTGCTTTCTAATAAAATAATTATTCTTAATGATGAGCATGAATCTTTAGTAAAAGAGTCAATTATGCTTAATGCACTCTTTTTTGAAGTCAAGTAACTTTGTACTTCTTTTTAGAAAGATTTCCAACTAAAACATTTATTGCCAAATCAGTTAGACTTCAGTTACCTGAATAATTTGGTTAGTGTAACCCTTGATATATAGTTTAAATAAACACTTTATTGTACTTCAGGGATTACACTAACCAAATTATCCAGATGGGAAAAATGATGAGAAAGTTAGTTTTCTTTTTAGGAGAAATGCTTTCCTTGAAATGATTATGTGTATAATAAGAAACCAAAGTATGTTGAGGTCTGAGTGGAGAAGGAGTAGAAAAAGGGAGGGGGGAAGAGATATGACATTGAAAACTGAAAGGAAAGAAATAATTTCAGTGTCCTTTTCCCAACTTCTCTCCACTTTTCCCTGTGATCTTCTGTGCTGAAATCTCCACAGTCTCCAAGAGAAAATAAGGGCTCGAGGGCAGGCACCATTGCTTTTATCTTTCTATTTCTAGTGTCTAATACACTGCTTGGCACACAATATGAATTTAATAAGCATTTGGTGAACTGAATTGAGTTAAGCTTCTAATTTTATATAGTTTTTCTTCTGATTCTCTTTATTCTCTTCTGTCCTTTTGGACAACAAATTGCAAAAAGTTAATTTACATGATGAAAAACTCAGCAGAATTTAATGTGATAGGAAAGTTATTTTAAAGTCAAGTCAACAAGTGTCTGTTGCTTCAAATCTTGGGCAAGTGCAATGATGGATTCTCCTGCCTTCTACCCACTACCTTCTACCTGCCTGAACAAACATGTACCAACAAAGGCTTTGCGGAACAGGAATAACATGTTTTGTAGTCTGACCCCACATTAGCTTTGGTCCAAATAAATGGAAAGTAAGCAGGGGTGGTGCTGAGTGGAAAGGAGAGGAAAGAGAAGCTGATCTTTTGTATGGGGGTAGATGGTAGTAGCTCTAAGGCCTCTTGGTGGTTTTTTTTTTAAACCAGTCACTTAAGTCAGCAATTGTCCTGGCAATTAAAAACATTGATTTGACTGGCAAATATGGAGACAGTAAAAAGTAGTTAGATATAGTACAATTATATTCACTTTAACTTCATGGTTTTGAGTGGGCATTTGTATTTATTTCTGATTTATTTGTGTTTATTCTGATAATGTTTGCTTGTTTGTGTTAAAATGATGGTATATGCATATAATTCATGATGTTAGTGGAGACTGGTGAATTTCTTGCATTTGGATTCTGAGCTGCAGTAGGGCTAAAGTTGATTTGAATTTGTGCATTAAGGTAACATCTGGGCCAATATGATTAACCCTTGGGAGCAGGTTCATTGGACTACTTATAGAGGGGTCAACTGCCAAGGTTAGAAAATGAAAAAAATTAAAATCTCTTTACTGATCATCATTGAAATCAGTTCATAATTGATGGCTAACTTTCTAGCCTGTTCTAGGTAGGAAGGCCTAGTTGTTTGTTTTTTTAAGAGTGAGTGCGTTTGCAAAATGTAGTGTTCAACCTATCTAAGTGAATCCTAGAGTAGGAGAACATGGGTAGTGGGAAAATGTAATGGATGAATATTTGGAGGACTAGAAGGTTTGTTAAGAAAAAGAAATTATTGGATTATTAGCAATTTAAAGAGAAATTGCATTTAGAAGGCTTCAAGAATTTGTCCTTGGTTCTGGGTTATTCAAGAATTCTATCAATCATTTAGATGAAGGTAGAGCTAGGTAGCTACAATGTTGAATCAAGATCTAAATGGAATTTGACAAGTAAGAGTGATGAAATTAATAGGAATAAGTATTAAGACCCACAACTGGGTTGAAAAAAAAACACAACAAAATTATTCAAGTATAGGAGGGCAGAGCATAAAGTTTCTGTGAAAAGATGGAATTTTTATTCTTTTTATTATTTATTTAAAAAATATTCTTTTAAAAATCTGAGTTCCAAATTCTTTCCCTTCCTCCTATTTCTCCCACATACTATGAAGATAAGCAATATATCGATTATTTATGTGAATCAGGCAAAACATACCTTTATATAAGCTGCATTAAGAAAAAAGAACAAGAAAAATAAATTGAGAAAATTATACTTCAGTTTGCACTCAAGAGTTCATCATCTCTCTTATCATCACCACCTCTCTCTAGAGGTGGATAGCATTTTTTTCATGCTAAATCCTTTGGAGATGTCTTAGATTTTTGTATTGATCAGAGTAACCAAGTCTTTCACAGTTATCATAATTATAACATTGTTATCACTGCAATGATTTCCTAGTTTTTCTACTTTACTTTGTATTAGTTCATATAGGTTTTGCCCAGTGTTTTGAAACCACCCTCCCCCACCCCCGTCCTTTCTTATAGCATAATAATACATGGGAGCCCTGGCATTTAGCTGTAACATTTCTGGGTGTTTTCATTTGGGGAACTCTTTCAATTTCTATTTGAGCCTCCCCTTCTAAGATATCAGGTCAATTTTCCTTGAAAATTTCTTGGAAGCATGATGTCTAGGCACTTTCTCTGGTCATGACTTTCAGGTAGTCCAATTATTATTAAATTATCTCTTCTCAATCTATTTTCCAGATTAGTGTGGTGTTCCACATTATGTTTTTTTAATTCTTTTGACTTTTTACATTTTTTCTTGATATTAGTAGCATCCACTTGCCCAATTCTTATTTTGGGGGAATTATTTTCTTTAGTGATTTTTGTACCTCCTTAACCATTATACTGATTCTGTTTTTTAAGGTTTCATTTTTATTCAGTATTTTTTGGTGTTTCTTTTTACCAAGCTGTTAATTATCTTTTTGTTATTTTCATTTCTTTCCCCAATTTATCTCTCTTTTTTTTTAAACTCTTAAGAATACTTGTTGGACTTGGATTTAATTAGTGTTTTTCTTTGAAGTTTTTTTAGGAACTTTTCACATAAATGTCTTTTAAAAAATTTATATATTAGTCTTTCCTGCCACCCTAGTAGCTTTTTATGGTCAAATTATTTTATTGTTTGTTTGTTTTTTCCATTCAATTTTTTGACTTTGGACTTTAGGTCAAAGTTGGGCTCTCCTAATCTGGGAATAGGGAGGCCCTGTCCCAAGCTTTGGGCTCTTTTAAGATGCTTTTTCATGCTTTTTTATGTTGTTTCAGAGTTAATTCTGAGAGTCTGCAGCTTTTCCATGCTTCCAAGGTGGGAGTAATCCTGGGAGAGGTGAAATACTAGTTTGCACTCTGTTCCTTACCCAGTAAGGGCTCCTGGTTCCTTGAAGTTGTATAATTAGTGTTCCTCTTTGCCTTGAAACTGTTCCCAGGGTCCCTGTCCCCCTTTGACCAATCCCAAGTACTCCTTTCTTCCCTGGAACTGTGTTTTGGTAATATATATATGCCAATTAGTGCCAGCTGTACACAGTGCCAGCAAAAGATCCCCTGTAATCTCTTTTTGACAGTTTTCCCTTTAGCAATTCTGACTGAGAACTTCTGAAACTACTGCTGTCAGAAAATTATTTAACCCAGACCATTTGTTGACTCTGCTGCTCCAAGATTTGGTTTGAGGTATTACTTTAAAGTTATTTGGAAGGAAATGTTGAAAGAGCTCAACTTATGGCCACCCCTAGTCTTCCATCTTGGCTCCCTCATCTGGTAGATTTTAAACTCAAAATGATTTAGCAACATGGCTTGGAAGTCACAAAAGCTGTTGGCTCCTTTGAGAGGTAGAGTTTGATGACTAAAGAGAGTGATAATCCTTTTACACACTCCCTCTATAGCTGGATTATTGTGCTCAAATCTAGGTACTCTATTTTGAGAAGGTACTATATTTTGTCAGATAAGAATGCAACCTGAGAGGGTAACTAGGATGGTGAGGGGACTCAAAACCATTCTATACATATATTAGTAAGAACTATAAGTAGAACTGGAGTTGGAAAGAGTTAGTGATAGCGTTTTCAGCATTTGAAGGACTGTCCTATGAAAGAGGACTTAGACTTGTGAAACTTGTCTCCATGGAGCACAGAAGTTGCAAAAGAACAGATTGAGGCTCAGTGTAAAAGAAAACTTTCTAATGATGAAAGCTATCTGAAATGGAATTCAATAAAGTCTAGACAATCACTTTGAGTATTCCTGTTTAGATAAGGCTTGGACTAGATCTGAGTTTATATATATAGACAGTGAGGTACCACAGAGGATAGAAAAACCCTGAACCTGCAGTTCAAAAACCTGAATTCAAATCCTACACTAGATACTTACTAGTTATATGTCACTGGGCAAGTTACTGAGCCTCTCTCTGCCTCAATTTCCTCAGTAATAAAAAAGGAACAATAATAGTACCTATCTCCAAGGGTTGTTATGAGATTAAATGAGATAGTTTTTGTAAAGTGCTTTGCATAGGTGCCTGGGACAAAGCAGGCCCCAAATAAATGCTTGTTTCTATCCTTTAATTCTGAGATTATAGAATTAAATAGACTCTTAAAGTTATTTAAGCTTGAACTATAGATCTATATATATGCTATAGTTAAAATTGTCTTTATGGTTAACCAATACTATTTGATGATGGGAGAAGTTTTTTGTGTTTATTTTAAAATTAGTTCTGCTTGTTTGTTTGAGAATATATGAGACAATTTGATTTCACCTAGGAAAAAATGGACAAAGGCCAATTCAGGTAGTTATTAACAATTGAAATGGGATTTGAAAGCTTATATGTAGAGAGACCATTGAGTTGGAAGTTAGAAGATATGAGTTCTAGAGTTTGTTCCAATGCTGACTGTATGACTTTATAATAGGCATTTAACTGTTCTAGGTTTTAGTTTGTTCTTCTAAAAATAGAGGCATTATTGATATTATTGATCTCTAAATTACCTGACAGGCATAAAATTATGTGATTCACAATTGAAATCTTGATGTTTTAACATAAACTGAATATAAATATCCCTTCCTCATCATGGTAGTTAGGGGCATGGCACCCCTGGGTCTAGAAAATCCATGTGTTTTTTTTGGCCCTCCCTTTATTCTAAAGACATCTGAATTTTTTTTAATATGGTGTTTTACAGTATTTTATTGTAAAATTTGGGTTTAGTATTTGGTTATAGTCTCTGTGTTTTCTGCTGTCCTTCACATGTCTTCTGTGGATTTTGCGAAACATTCTCAAAATTCCCATTTAATTTTATTTCAGTCTGTGACATATTGAAACTGTGATGGAGAAAGTTGGGATGTGGAAGGGATAACTATATACAGTGCATTTCACATGAATGCTTACTATCTTCTGTTTTATTTCCCCTTGCCCAGTTGAAAATTTTCACTCTTTTGAATGTCATCCAATAAGCTTTTAGATGTTTTGGGGAATTGCAGAGCAAATGCAGATCTATATTGATAGAATGGGATGCAAGGAATTCCCTGCACCAAAGAAATCAAAAGAGGCTCAGACCAGAAAAACCTTTGTCACTATTGTCATTGTTTCCAACATCATCAGCACATATCACCCCAGCATCATCATTATCATCATCAACACCAACATCAAGAGTAACAATAACTGCGGCAGTAGTAGCAATACCATCTTATGATGACTGATTATTCTACCATGTTGAGGCATTTTTTAGTTTTTTATTTAAGAATACATTTCAAATCTCATCCTGTGTAATTCTGTAAGAGTTACAAATTGGTCTTTGAAGAATCAGTCAAGGACCTTATCTCCATAAGATGATAACATTTATAATATATATTTCTTTTATATTTTATTATAGTCATTTAGAGCTAGAAGAGACCTTAAAGGCCACCAATTAATGAGGAAATATATTAAGAAAATGAAGCACAAAGAAATGATTTGAACTAGAACAAGATAGTATTTGAATCCAGGTCTTCATAATTCGAAGATCTAAGACACTCACCACTAAGCCATACTCAGCATAAAAGATATTATATCACCTCATAGGTATTTTGATATCAATTCAGTCATGCTTTTGCCAGGTAAGTGGTATTGTATTTGTTATTCTAATCCAGATGTCAGTTGTGAACGTGGTTACTAGGATATTAATATCTTTTTCAACTCAGTTCTTTTAAAAAATGAAAACAGAAATGTCAGCCTTTCATGAAAACAGCTAATGATAGCAACCTTAATGAATATTATTTAAAAAGGGTATGTTTATAGAATAAAATTAAAGAAACAACTATCTAGGGACAATTTATTATCTTATTTAATGATCCTTAGCTACAACCATTACTTATCTTCATGCTCCCTTTCTCTCTAGCTTTAAAAGTATTTTCTCTACTCATTTTTATTCTTATAAAATACTCTAGGGTATGGGTGTTGTCCTGGAGGAGAGTTGACTATCTTTTTGACTCAACCTTATTTTCTCTTTGGGGATTTAATCAGTCACTTCCTATTATGACAATTAGCTAAAATTTTAAGCATAGTGATAATATAATGGTCCCCGGATTCATGTATTCCCTTTCTCTATTTTATTGAGTTTATATTGAAAGAAAGGTTATTGCAATAAAAATGGCTTAAGCCCAGTTAGGAAAATTCCTAACCTTCAGATGGATGTTTGGGTCTCTGACATGATTTACATTTTTGTTTTTGTTTAAGTCTTTATGTTTGGTGGGAAAAAAATTCAATAAGAAAATAATTAAGTGAAGAAGTGAGCCAACTATATTGCATTGTCAATTACTGGCCAAAAATGCTCATTGGACTTTACAGAGTCTATTTTTTTTGGAACCTCCCTCAGAATTTGAAGAGATTGTTACAACCAGTAGCTTTCACCTAAATCTTCTGTGCCAACATGCCTGTAAGGTTTTGGTGACATTCTTCAATTTCCCTCTACTTTGAGAAGCCTCAGCTCTCTATTCATTTCTTATAGTTTCTTCTTTTGCTTATCTCCCTGCTGCAGCTCATTTCTTAAATCCATGGCTCACACACTATGAGTATTCCTTTAAGAACTCTTGTGTGTGCCAAAGTCTCCTTGGGGGGAAGGGACTGTCTTTCTCTTTTTGTATTTATAGTCCCAGTAATTAGCACAGTGTCTGGCATATCATAGGTGTTTAATAAATGCTCATTGACTTGATTGCACTGTTGAAATCTTTGGTCCAAATCAAAATATATATACATACACACACATAAATATGTTATTTATATATAACATAGACTCATATATATATATTCATAGTCATGTACACACATACACATGTATTTCAATACTTTAAGGATCATAATTTCATTGGTGTTGGTACTCCTACCTAAACAGATCGGAATGCCTTTATATCTGAGTAGAAAGTCTTCAAGAGCTTCTGTTACTGGAAATAATTATCACTTTGTGTCAAACTAGCTGATAGACTCCTCTGTTTAGTTCAGCTAGTCTCAGTCAGGAAGAATGTGGTCCATCCTGGATCTATGTTTGAAAGTTTTCTACCTCGGTAGAACCTGCCAAAACTTGTACTTCATTGCCTAATTTTTTGGAGCATACCTACAAAGAGTTTTGAGGATGGTAATCTAGGTACTGAGAGACCTTAAGATCATGCCATATAAGGACTGGTTAAAAATAATCAATCTACCAATCAACTAGCACTCATTTACCACCCACTTTGTATTAGGCACTGTTGAGGATACAAAGACAGAAGTGAAAAAAAATCCTTGAACTCAAGAAGGTTATATTCTAAGAGGGAGGCACCATGAACAATGAATACAAAGTGTCCCAAAGGTCTAATTGCAGTTTTAAGTTGTTGAATCTAGCAACTTCAATGTCCAAGTTTGTCCAACTGTTCTAGTCGTGTTTGATTCTTTGTTACCCCATATGGGGTTTTCTTGGCAAAGATACTAGAGTGCTTTGCCGTTTTTTTTCTCCAACTCATTTTACCAATGCGGAAACTGAGGCAAACAGGGTTAAGTGATTTGTCAAGGGTCACATAGTGAGAATCTGAGGTCAGATCTGATTAGTCTTTCTGACTCCAGGCTTGGCACTTTGCCTACTAACGATCAGGTTGTCCAATGTCCAAGTTACTAAAACTTTTATCCACATTAATAGTTTTGGGATATTTATATTCAAAATATAAAAAAATTAGTAAACAAAATTTTGATGTGGGAAGACATTAGTCCTGGGAGGGGTGAGGGGTGGGTGGGAAGAGGATCAGGAAAGATTTCATGTAAAAAGTGGTACATGAACTGAATTTTGAAGGAAAACAGAGCTTCTAAGAAGTGAAAGTGAGAAGGGAAGGAGAACCTTCCAGACATGGAGGACAGCCAGTGCAATGTCAGAGATAGATGTTGTTTTGTGTAGGAGGAACAGCAATAAATATGCCACCATGAAAACCTAGGCACTACATAGATGGAAATTAGAAGTCCGAACAGAGGGAGCTAGGTGGCACAGTGGATAGAGCACTGGCCCTGGAGTCAGTAGGACCTGAGTTCAAATATGACTTCAAACACTTAATAATTGCCCAGCCATGTGACCTTGGACAAGTCACTTAACCCATTGCCTTAAATAAATAAATTTTAAAAAAAGAACTTTGAACAGGTAAGAAGGGACTAGTTGTGAAGTAATGAAGATCTTTAAATGCTAGACAAAGAAGTTTGTCTTTAGACAGTGAAGAGTCAGACAAAGTATTTTGTTTTTGACCCTAAAAGTAAAATCTAAGGAAGATAAAGCACCCCCTACCTTTCATTTTATTTGGGGGGAAAAGGAGGGGAAAATTATAGTTGCCTTCAGGAATTTGTAAAACCATCAAGTACAAACAGGAACAGACATGTTATAATTGTCTCCAAAGGGGAAAAACTAGGAGCAATGAGTTGCAGAGAAACAGATTTAGGTTTGATGATAGATCAAAAAATAATAACCCTTCCCATGTAAGTGGGAACACCTATAGGTACTTTGGGTGATCTCTTCCTTCAAAGTCTTCTAGGGAAGACTGGCTAACTGATTCAGATTGGGGATGTTAGAGGAAGAATTCCCATACAGCTGAGTTTAAAAAAGTCAGATTCTGTGACATGTCTGCTCTTCATGTGACTTCCTGTTGCTATTACTGGTCTCTATTTGTATAGGTGTGATTTGAGAAGATCAATATTTGACCAGCAAAACTTATCCCATCATCAACATGTCACCCCAGGCTTTTCTATTTTATTTATTTATTTTTCCAAATGCATGCAAAAGTAGTTTTCTACATTCATCCTTTTGCAAGCTTTTGAGTTTCACATTTTTCTACCAACCCTCCTTTCCCATTCCCCAGTTGATGGGCATCCCTTCAATTTCCAGTTCTTTGCTACTACAAAAAGAATTGCTATAAATATTTTTGTACATGTGAGTCTTTCCCTCTTTTTTATGATCTCTTTGGGATATAGACCTAGTAGTAATATTTATAGATTGGGGGTAGCCAGGTGGTCCATTGGATAGAGCACCAGCCCTGGAGTCAGGAGGACCTGAGTTCAAATCTGACCTCAGACACTTAATAATTACCTAGCTATGTGGCTTTGGGCAAGCCTCTAAACCCCATTGCCTTGCAAAAACCTAAAAAACAAAACAAAAAAAAACCCAACAAAAAACCCCAAAATATTTATAGATCAAAGAATGTGCAAAGTTTTGTTGCCCTTTGGGTGAAGTTCCAAATTGCTCTCCAGAATGGTTGCCCCATCTGGGGATTCTTTAACATTTCTTTTGGTCTAATCTCTCCAGCTGTATTTAAGATGCTTAATATGTCAAGTCCACCATGAGTCTGCCCTGATTTCAATCCTTTGCCTATTGGACCAGATACATAAATGGGAGATGAGTCTTTTAGAAGGAAGTACATATATATTTAGAAAAGCATTATTTCTGGTAGTTTGAGTCAACTGTCTAGGATATATGAAATACTATATTCAATAAAGGCACATAATGAGATGGTGCATTTTCATTTGAAGACTGTTATTTCTGTAAAAGAATGGGTGTTTCAAAAATTCCTTTTTTGGGGTTTGTCAGTGGTTTTGACAAAACAATAACTAAAAAACCCCTAAACCTATCATCTGTCATTTTCATGAGCTATATACGTATCTGTATATAAACCTTTGAAGTATATGAGATATCTTTCTCTACATGTATATATATATTTGTTTATATATATAAAATATACATGAATATATAAATGAAGAAAGAAGGTTAAGTTTTTTTTCTGATTTTGTGAGAGGCAGCGTTTAACCTCCTTAAGCCCCAAACTCTTTAACTATAAAATGGAGATTGAATTCTAGCATTCCTTCCATCTCTAAATCTAACATGCTTTGTTTTTTATATAGGGAATAAATATAAATAATAATACTGGAAGTGATAATCTCTATTTTTAATAGGTACTCATTCAAAAAGTTTTGACTCAGCCAACTATCTGTTGATAAATGATGCTCTTTATCTTTATTCCCAGAAGCTATATTTGAACCCAACATTTGGAGATGTGAACCCCACTTCCTTCAATTGCTGGCGATTGTGACCTGTGTAAAGAGTCAATAGTGAAAGTGTTTGAGTGAATCTGCCCCATAGATCATCAAAGGCCTATGATGACCACAGATCAGAAAGAAAATGTGCCAGGATGAACCTATATTTATGAGCAGTATTGGCCATTGAGTGATCTGGTTGGAGGTACTGAAAAGGGTGAAGCGTTACTTTAGAAACAAAACAATGTTTTCTACATTGCAAATAAATGTATTCCCCTGTGACTTCCCTCTTTGATTACAGATGAGCTACCATCTGTCTGATTTCAATGGAACATGGGGCAAAACTCTTCTTTCTTTTTTCACTAGCTGTCTAAGGCTGAAAGGAAGATTAGAGCAAGGAGGGATTACTTTTCCACTGATTTCCAGTAAATAGAATAGTATGTTACAGGAAACACCAGCTATAGGAGGAACAGTTTTAATGTGCATTTTTCTTGTGTGACAAATATACTATATTAGCTATTTATTATAATATCTAACATTTGCTATATGTTCTATATTCTATATGTTCTTTTAGGAAGATCAATGTATGCAAAATTAATGTAGATGTGACTGGAAAGTCATTGTAAAAGAACAGAGAGTCCAAATTCTGAATTGTGCTCTCTTATTTTATGTTAAGAAGAGCAGACCCCCCACCTCCTTATTTTTGTGGTAAACATATAACTAGAACTATTTCTCTGGAAAAATTGTAAGGGACAACTTTCACGTGAGGATATTAAAAAACTTATAATTGCTTTTAAATTGCCTTTAAAAGTTTGGTTTAATAAGTACAAGATGCTTTAGAAAGAAATACCTGTTGATCAAACACTGAAAGAGACATCCTATTCAGTTCTGTGACTTTGAAAGTTCCTGTTTTTATTTTTCCAGAGGTGGGTAATAGGTGTGAACTGTTGCATATATAGTCAGACTCAATTGATATTTTGGTTTTTCAACTGTATGCTTGTCTTCTCTTGTTTTTAATTCTTTATTATAAGGGATCCTTACTCAGGCAGTAGAGGAGTTTTTGAAATGGAGGTGATATAAAATTTAAAGTTACCATTTAAAAATTATTCATTTAAAGGCTGCAAAAATGTGATAGTTTTTTTTTTTTGACTAACTTGATGGAGCAGAGAATTTCAGCTGGGAAAACGCCTTGGAAATAACCTACTCCAACCTATCCTCCAGTCCCATCCTTTATTTATTTTTTTTTTCAGAGAGAAAATTATCTAACTTTTAAATTATCTTTCTAAAAAGTTAGATAATTTCCCAAGACCACATAGTCAGTGCCCCAGAATCTAATGTCAGGCTCTTGAAAGGAATCCATCTCCAGAGTTCTCAGACTTCCAGTTCTAGACTATTTTATCATTCCATTTTTTGTTTTCTGCATCTTGAAGAGACCACTTAGTTTTCTAGGAAACAGTCTCACTGGAAAAAGACCAGGTATATATCTTTGGCTATATATACATGTTCAATATCTGATCACTTTTTTTTTTTTAGCAGCTAATGAGAAGTTTCTTGCAAGGGACAGAGGAGAGTATCATCCAAAGAGAAGCATACCAAACTTTTCCATTACCCATGTTCTCTTCACTTTTCTCTAAGACTTATACAAATTTACTCATCTGCTCTGTGATAGTGTGTTTCTGAGTTAGAACTCTACATATAGATGGGTATCTAGTTACTCAAAATTCTTTTATTTTCAGATGAAGAACCAAGAGCCAAAGGAGATGACCTTGAAGTACTGTCAGGACTGGAACCATTGCCAGAGCTGTATGGAGTCTGGGAAACCTAAACTGCCACCAACCTTTTCTCCCTCTTCTTTCCCTTCCCTTTCATTTTTATTGAGGTGAAATCTGATTAGTAAGAAAAGCAGAGATTGCCTTAGAGGCCTTAAAAAATTTTATATGTACCTAGATGGATGTGGAAGTGCCTTTGTGTTAGGATTGGGTGGCTATATCTTCCTTTGGTGTCTAAGACCATTTGTCTTCTCTTTGACACCTTCTTTCCCCAACTCCAACTCTAGACCTTACCCCCTATTTAATCCAACCCCAAGATTCACCCCCTCTGAGTTGACAGCTCTGTTTCTTAGGTTACTAGTTACTTCATCCCAGGAAGGATTGAAGGGGTAAGTTAAATAAGGTATCTAGTTTAGATGATCAAATTATATTTTGTGAATATGTGAGTGAAGAGGATTATTAGAGTATAAAAATGAAAGTAAATTCTAAGCCAGTTTTCTAATAGGTTTTGACATATAAACAGCTCTTTCAAAGAACTTTGGCATTCTATAGCAGTGTGATGTGTACAATCTGGTCTATTCTTCCCTTCCCAGCCTGGATCCATCTGCTTCTCAGGGCAGTCAGCAGGGATGACTTTTTCCTCTATTTGTCCTCTGATTTATGTTCCTTCTAGTTATGTTTCTTCCACTCATTAGGAGGTCAAAGATTAGCACCCCAAATCTATTTATCCCTGCAACATCAATTGACTTTCATAAAAGAACATTTACTTCAAAGAGATAACAAGAGCAAATATTATAAGCATTTCCCCCAATACTTCCATACTTATTTTACTCTAAACCACCCCAGTATCTGAGGGAATAGACTGGAAACTTTGCTCAGTTTCTACATAGCATTAATGCAGATAGATAAAATCTATTCCAAATTCATTGCAGGGGAAGTTCTTTCACTGGGATGAGATCCTAAAGATTAATCTCTTCAGGGCATTGATACTGTGATGGCTATAAAATCCAGGTTGGATTCTGATATTAGGATTGTTATGATTTTCTCTTCTGACCAAGAACTGGAGGCTCCATTCCCTTTACCTAGAACAGGTATTAATGAATGAAAAAAGCCAAGGACAATGACCCATTTCTCTGGGACTATAATGGTCTTAGAGAAGGAAGGATCTTCTCTTATAGTATGGTCTTTCATGACATGCCATAAGTGAAAATCACCAATCTCGAATCATTTTATATTTTAGGAGGCTATAATTTTTTAAAAAATATTTAGTTATTTAAGGAAACAGGGTTAAGTGACTTGCCCAAGACCACACAGCTAGGCAATTGTTAAGTGTCTGAGGCTAGATTTGAACTCAGGTCCTCCTGACTTCCAGTCCAGTGTTCTATCCACTGCACCACCTAACACTATAATTCAAGGGAAATTGAAACAAATAAAACCAAGGGTTGAAGCTGACAGTTCTTTTTGAAGAAAGCACACTCCCCCCCCCCACTGGTTAGCCAACTAGAATAAATATAAAAAACATTTAATACACTTTTATTAAGCACCTTCTATACGTGCTGTACTATGCTAAGCACTGGGGACACAAATAAGAAAAAGAAAATAGACTCTGACCTCAAGGAGTTTACAATCTAATAGGGGAAGAAACCAAGCAAAGCTACAGCTAAGAAAGTGAACAAGTTACAGAATGTCTGTGCCTGCCTTCACAATCACTCCAAGGTACTTGCTTTATATAAAAACTTCATTCTGTAAAGCAATTTCTCTAGTGTCCTCTACATGGAAGAAGGACAGTCTCAACCACATAAAACTCATGAGACTGTGCATGCACCAGACCCCCATTATAATAATAATTTATGTTTACATAGGTTTTGAGATTTATATAATTTTTATTCTCAATAGTCTTGGGATATAAGCAGAGTAAGGATTCATTCCATTTTAGAGATGAAGAAACTAAAGTCACACAGTTTTAGAACTGTGATTCCAGTTCAGATCTCTTAACCCTTAAGTCTTATAGTCTTCTATCTGAAACTTGAAAGTGAGATAAATTTCAGGAGCCTGATGATTTTGTTTTGGCAGAATCCTAGGTAGTGTCTCTGGATTTTGCTGGCTAATTGCCAGTTTGATCACATTGCTTGGATTCATCCATAAAACTATCCCAGCTCTTGGAGGAGTTCCTAGAAAAATACCTCCTATTATTATTGGTTTAGAATTGCATTGATGTTTTGAAAAGTTGTGAAACAGAAATGCTTTCCAGTGGGGTTTCTATTTTATGAGATTCCTTCTTTCTTTCAAAAAGCATTTATTATGGGGGGGGCTAGGTGGTGCAGTGGATAGAGCACCGGCACTGGAGTCAGGAGTAACTGAGTTCAAATCCGATCTCAGACACTTAATAATTACCTAGCTGTGTGACCTTGGGCAAGCCATTTAACCCCATTGTCTTGCAAAAACCTAAAAAACAAGCATTTATTATGCAACTACTTTATGCCAGGCTTCAAAAACAAAGATGAAAACATCTCTGCCTTCAAAGTGTTTACATTTTGTTGAAAGGAAACAAGAGATTCACCAAAAATTAAATTCTATTTCTCTATCTATCTATCTATCTATCTATCTATCTATCTATAATGGAATCAAATTCAGAAGGAGGATTCTAGAAATACTTAAAATGCTATTAAATATTTTCTATCTTTGACTATCTTGAAGTATCATAGAAATTCAGATAAGAACCTTATAATTAAGATACTTTAACTTTAGTTTTCCCCTCATCTATTAGTTAGGACATATTTTAAACCTATTATGTACAATAGTTCATCATATTCCAAATAAACATCACAGCCTTTAAGCAGACATCTCCACAGAGACGTTATCCTGGTTTAACTGCAATATGTCACCTGAAAATAACTATTCAGAACAGGCTTACAAAGAAAATATTCACATTAAAGGAGGCCAAGCATACTTTTGAGATAATCTGAGTGCTATCTCTCTGTCTATCCCTGTCTCTGTCTCTGTATCTCTCTGCTAAATCTGGGAGAGGGAATAAACATTTCTATATTAAATCTACTATGAGTCAGGCAGCTAGATTGCACAGTGGATAGAACCTTGGGCCTGGAGTCAGGAAGAGCAGAATTCAAATTTTTCCTCAGACACTCACTAGTTTTGTGACCCTGGGTAGGCCACTTAACTATTAGATTTAGTTCTCTCATCTGTAAAATGAGCTTGAGAAGGAAATGGTAAACTACTCATTTTTGCCAAGAAAACTCCAGATGAAGTCATGAAGAGTTGAACATGACTGAAACAACTGAGCATAACAACAACACTTGATAGTTTCTATGCTAAACACTTTGCAAATATTATCTCATTTGGGCTTTACAACCACCCTGAAAAATAAGTTTTGTTTTTAATCCCCATTTTACATTTGCAGAAACTGAAGCACATAGAGGTGAACTGATTTGCTTAGGGTCAAACAGCTAGTTAGTATCTGAGACCACATTTGAACTAAGATCTTCCTGACTCCATTTCCAGCTCTCTAATTATCAAGTCATTAAGTAAGATAGACTTCTTGAAGGATGGCACTTGAGTGGAACTCTGGAGAAAGCTAGGGATTCTGTGAGGCAAAGGGGAGAAAGAAATGAATACCAGAGTTGGGCAACAGGCTATGCAAAGGCATGGAAATAGAAATGAAATTGCATGTATGGATACAGGATTGATCAGAGTGACTGAAGGAGAATAGTTTAAATAAGCTTGGAAAGGTAAGCAGGAACCAGATTTCAAAAAAAAGCTTCATGTTCTTCTTTAGTGTTTTTTCCTTGGCTACTGCAATCTTTGACATCACCCAGAGCAAATGTTTGCTGGCAGCTTTGTCATTTAAGTACTTCGGCTTCCCCACAATTTGCCAATACAATTTGTCAAAACTCAGCAAGCTGAGGCAACTTAGAAACCTTTGAATTGTAGTTTGAAGAGTAAGTATATTAATTAACCAAAGTGCTCAGAGTTGTATAATGAAGACTGGAAAACCTTCTCTGACTTTTTTTTGGCATAATATATCTGGAGCAAACAAATCATGGGGTGAGTTGGCATCATGTCAAAAAGGGATTTTACTTCCTTAACCTGGAAAAGAAATATCAGTGTAATGCTAACTGATCTGAAAGATGGCCCACGTGTTTACCTCCTTCCATCAGATACATTTCTTATTGTTGACATGGAACTCTTTGTACTCATACAGAGAATAAGTATAAGAATAAGGTAATGTCATCAGATGAGCTTACATCATCTGCATCCTGGAAGAGAATCTCTTTCTTAGTCAATAATTTTTTGTTCTCTTATCCTCTCTTACAGTAAAGGACCCTATAGTTTGTTAACTTCAAAAAGAGAAGGGAACTAACCCCCTTCTCATAGTAATATTGAAGGTGTGCAACTACATAGTTTACAAAAGTGCATTTCTTTTAGCAGTCCTAGGAGGTAGACTAAGTAATGTAATAATTACTTTTTTACAGAGAAGAAAATGAGAGCCAGAGAAGGTATTTAATTTCAGAGCCAAGTCTCAAACCTAATTTAATGCTTTTCCCACTATACTTTTGCTGGAAGATCCACCTTTACTCTAAAGAAGTTGAAGTTTTTACTACCAGTTCATAGAGTCCCTCACTGCCTTCAAAATGTAACTTAGAATGCCATCTTCTATATGAAATGCTTTCTAATTCCTTTTACCAAGAGATCTGCTAGTGCTCACAAAACTAAACTATCTTGTATGGATTCTTTTATTATTTTCTCTTTCTAGGACAGGCACAGGATTTATAATTTCATGGGTGTAAGATACTCCAAGAAGAGGACACTCTTTCAACCAATTTTCTCTGAAAATTATTGTCTTAGAGAGTTATGTAGTTCTTTACTTGCATGTATAGTACATGTATATACACATATGTAATATTTATATCTAATCTGACCCTTCTCTGCTTCAACAGTGAAAGCCATTTCCAACAGACCTTCTAAAAGTTGAACAACAAATGTAAAGAAGGTTATATGTCAGTCACTAATGGAGATAGCCTAAAGCCTTTCCCTTTACAGCATTATCTCTCTCACTGAAATGTGTTTAGTTATGAAAGAGCTGGACCAAGTATGAGGAATTCTCTTTTGCTGTTTTGTACTTTTGGAATACATCCCAGTTTTCTATGACCAATCAGAAAGATTTCTCTTGGCAATATAGTGAACACACTAGAAACAATATCTGTCCATGTTCAAGTCCACATGGGGCTTAGGGACTGCATTGTCAGAACATGTGCAAATTCATAAGAGGTCAGTCAGCCTCTTTACATAAAGAATATCAGCTTAAAGTTTTAAGATAATATACTGGGAAATATTCTATAAATTTTTGATATAGAGTAATGAAATTTTAGTTTTCACCTCTTTGAACCAGAAGTCAAATGAGTTACCCAAAGTCAGTTAAGGAGTTTCAAATTTCAAAATTAATAAGGTGCCCCAATGTAGTTTTTAAATAGGAATAAATTAATGAAAAAGCATTTAATAAATATTTCCTAAATTCCAAACTCTGGGTTAAATATAAATATAAATATAAATGCAAAAAATTTCTGTCTTTAGGGAATTTCTTTGATCTGGAAAGTTATCGTAAATGAAGTCAGAGGAAGAAGATGAACACATTCCTTCTGTAAATATTGACAAAGCTGAACTGAATTGGAAAGAATAATGGAATAGGTATATGCACTGTGTAAAAACCATTGGCAAGACTGTGAAGAACGTGCCTGGGTAGGGAGGGAGTGAAGTGAAGTATAACATGAAATAATAGTAATAATACACATTTATATAATACTTTGTAGTTTACGACACATTTTACTTATTTCATCTCATTTGAGCCCTACAACCTTGTGAAATAAGAATTTATTATCCCCGTTTTAGAACTGAGGAAACAGGTTCAGAGAAATTGAGTGACTTACCCAAGGTTGTGGGATTGGGAATCAATTCCACTTTGTCAACTGTACTCATCATTATAAATATAACAACCTATACGGCATGATACCTAGAAATCCCAGAGGGAAAGCATTTGTACCCAGAGATGACACAGACACATAATACGAACTGGAATTCATTCTCAGTCTTTAGCCACAACCTCCCCCTGTCCTTACTCATCTCTGTATTTGCACATAGCATTCACAATTCAGGTCTACTATTCTCAGCCCTGCAAGAATTGGAAGAACTCTTTGTAGAAGGCAATGACTTAAATGTTGTTGGGCTGTCTTTTTACCTGCAGCTACCTTAGACGATCCCCTGATGTTCAATCAAATTGGGCTGTTACTAGTCTTCTGTCCACTGACAGTCTGTTTACTTTGGGATTCTGCCATGATTTATTGGCTCCCAGTTCCTGATTTTCTCAACCTCCCAGCATGTGCTTTCCCCCTTGGTCCCTGCCAGCTTTGCGATTGAAAATCAACCATTGAAAAGACTGTTTTCCAGGACTTTGGCAGCTTGCAGAGTGCTTGATCTGATTGCTTGTGGGCCCTCCTTAGGGGCATTGAAGCCTCTCTCCCCCTGACAGTGATGATTTGATGCTCTTCAAAATATACAGAGTATTGATCTGTTTTCTAGGCAGCAAACACTGAAGCCCTTCCAGCTAATGTGACTTCAGAAGGTTAAATATGGATTTGGAAAGAATCACCAGCTGCCCACAATGTTTTATGGAAATGATTTGAGATGCAGGCATGAGGATAGTAGGCAGTTCAGGGCTGGGCTTATAGGGGCCATTTGTGGATCTCTGTGGGTGCATTTTAAATCTTCTGCCTTTTATCTGGTTTTCCAGCATCCTGTTCTTTAAATTAAACAATATCATGCTTAGAACATCAGTAAAAACTGGTAAGTGGAGGGGGAGAAGAAAAAGGGAATGGATGCAGTGAAAGATGTTAAAACAACAATCTATATACCTGCTATTTATGTTGATAATGACTCATTACCATCAGATTCATCATCTTTCTGGGGCAGAAAAAAATGGGTTAAGAAAAGTCTTGTAAATATTGCTCAGATTGACCCTACAGAGTAAGGAAGATCTCTATTCCCTTCCTCAATTTGTATTGTTGTTAACCAAGGGAAATAGTCATACTTATAAATATTTGTCATTTTATGGTTCCTGTACTGTTGTTTAGTCATTTCAGTCATGTTTGACTGTGAATTCAGAATTTTTTTTTTTTTTTTTGGTTTTTGCAAGGCAATGGGGTTAAGTGGCTTGCCCAAGGCCATACAGCTATGTAATTACCTGTCTGAGGTCAGATTTGAACTCAGGTGCTCCTGACTCCAGGGTTGGTGCTCTATTCACTGTGCCACTTAGATGCCCCAAATTCAGAATTTTCTTGGCAGATTTTAGGGTAGTTTGCCATTTTTTTCCTCCAGCTTGCTTTGCAGACAAGGAAACTGAGGCAAATATGATTAAGTGACATGTCCAGGATCACATAGCTGGTAAGTGTCTGAGAACAGATTTGAACTCAGTTCTTCCTAACTCCAGGTCTAGCACTCTATCCACTGTAGCTTCTAGCTCCATTTTACAAAAGCTATTTCTTTCAAGCATCATAACAAGTCAATTAAGAACAAAGTTTACTGCTTTTATTTTATAGATGAGGAAGTGGAAACTCAAGGCAATTATTAAAGTCTTTTCCCCAAGATCTGTCCATATAATTAGTTAAGTGGTAGAGTGGGATTGGAATAAAAATTTTCTGTCTCAGAATTCAATGCTCAGCTTTTTTTCTGAAAATTCTCCAGTGTCATCCAGAACATAACAGGACCCTGAGTATAGGTAGAGGTCATATTATATAGGGCTATATTCTGGTTAGAGTCCACATTCTGGACAAGTCTCTTCACTCAGCAAAATAGGAAAAATAATTTCTTCACTACCCTAAAACATTGGATTATTTTGAAGAAAGCACTCTGTAAACTTGAAAGTGAAATACAAATGGTAGATTATTATTATGTAGAAATTCAAATGTGTTTAACAGTTATTTAGCAAATTCCAGGAGATGTGATCTTGAAGAAATTTTTCCTCCTTTTGCCTTTTTTTTGTTTGTTTTTTGCAAGGTAATGGGGTTAAGTGGCTTGCCCAAGGCCACACAGGTAGGTAATTATTAAGTGTCTGAGGCCGGATTTGAACTCAGGTACTCCTGACTCCAGGGATGGTGGTCTATCCACTGTGCCACCTAGCTGCCCCCCCTTTTGCTTTTTATAAAGAAACCAGTGAAATAGTTGTGCCCAACAGCAAGGCACCTTTAGGGAGGCAAATATTTGGTATTTCAATTAGTGCTCTCACTGTGTCCTTCCTATCCTGTCAGTCTTTGATGGAGAGGACTCCAAATCCTGAGTCCTAAGCTTTGGGCATAGCAGTATCTCCCAAACCACTAGCCCTGTATGTAGCCCAACTCCCATAGCCATTATGAAGCATATGATCCCTTATGGAAAAGAGACTTCTTATCACTGACCTCACCATCAGCAACTGACCAACTTTTACCAATAGGCAAGTAAACCTAAGAACCCAGGAAAAGCATTGCCCACCAGGGCCTACTTATTATCCATCCAACAAGGTAATCCATATGGAGAAGAGAACAGTTATTCCCACTGTCTGTGAACCTATTTTTTTTGGGGGGGGGGCAAGGCAATGGGGTTAAGTGAATTTCCCAAGGTAATACAGCTAGCTAGGTAATTATTAAGTGTCTGAGGTCGAATTTGGACTCATGACCTCCTGACTCCAGGGCTGGTGCTCTATCTAGCTTCTGCTTTGTGAACCTATTGTCACCCACAGAAAGAGAAGTCACTTTAGCTGAATCAGCTAGGAATCTTCAGGGAGAGATTAGAGTTAGCATATGCTAGCCAAGCCAAGTTCTCTGCTGGGCAGAGTAATGTCCCTTGAAAACCATCAGCCCTGCTTCCAACACAGCACCCACAATCATTGTGGAAGTAAACAACACTAATGGAGATCTATGACTTGACAACTGCCATTGCAGGTACTACAGACTTTTCAGCAGCCACAGTTGACTGTATGGAAAAGTAAGTTCTTGTCACCTAAGTCTGTGGCTTGGTCAAATCATTCAACAGTGAAAATGGATATGGTTTTATTAGTGAAAATGGCACTAGAGAAGAAGTACAACCATCTCCTTTGCTTTTGCTCTTGAAAAATCATGTTTTTTTAAAAACATGATTTGCAACTGAAATCTCCTATTTGTTTTATCTCTGCCTATAAGAGTGAGTGATTATCTCCATTTTAAAATTTGTATTTCCAGTACTTAATATTGTGCTTTGCATGTAAGAAAGACTTTTTCATTACTTCCATTTTGATTGTGGTTTTGTTTCTTGACTTTTATGTGCTAGATTGTTTGGATTTACAGAATACCTAAGGGGAACAAATGTAGGCTACTCCTATTTCCTTCCTGACACCTCCCCACCCCATTTCATCCTAGTATGCATGTTTTTAGTTCCTTAAAGACTCCCTTTCTTGTCTAGAACACAATTCCTCAACATTTCCACTTGTTGAAATCTTTCAAATCTAAATCCAGTACTGCCTTCTCCAATTCTTCCAACTGAAAATGTCTATTCCCTTATTACATTTTAAAGGGCTTTCATCAAGTTCATCATTTTTATTTTTTTGATTAAGAAACAGTTTTACAAAATCAACTGGTCCCAAGGGGCGGCTAGGTGGCGTAGTGGATAAAGGATTGGCCTTGGAGTCAGGAGTACCTGGGTTCAAATCCGGTCTCAGACACTTAATAATTACCTAGCTGTGTGGCCTTGGGCAAGCCACTTAACCCCATTGTCTTGCAAAAACCTAAAAAACAAAACAAAAGAAAACAAAATCAACTGGTCCCTACTCTGTCGGATGACTTTGCTCTGCCCCCTCCTCCATTCCCCTTCCCCCACCTTCTGCTCTGGTTAGAACCTTGCTACAGAGAACTGAGCCTGTTCCTTCTCACCTACTTCTGAAGGACTTGTCAGTTTTGGGTACAGCAAATCCTGAGTGGTCTCATAGTTTCCCACCCCATGACAGATAAAGGGCAAAGAGGCTTTGCCAAAGTTATAGCAGATAGGATTGGCCACTAAGCGAAGATGAGTAGTCTTTTCAGTGAATCTTTAAACCAAGTGAGTGCTTTCTGTTTTTCTTTCTCTCCTCCTGCTGGAGAAGTGATTGAAGGGGTTGATACCCTTCTTTCATTTCATCAGTTTGCTACTGCTGCTATTGGCCCAAAGGCAGCTGAGTCACTTGCCTTGTTCTTCATGACCCAGACATGTACAGTCAGTTCAAACCTAGGGGATCCTGACCTTCAAAGAGAGGTATCAGAATCTTTTGTCTCCTTGTCTTAGGATCTTTTCACTTTAACCCTGTAGCCCCAGGAAAATTACTTGAAGATTAGGTTTTGCTTATGTGAACGATTCGCAAAAATGGAATGGGGAAAAGAATACTCAAGTAAAATGTAAATTAGGCATAGGACAGGTATTTTTTCCCCTCCTTTTGCAAAACAAATACCAAATACAAGGGCACATTGACAGAAAAATTTGAAATAACAATAACTTGTAACTACTATTATTCTCACCCATGAGACTGAGAATTAAGCTTCAGAATATGATTCAATTTGTGGTACTGCTTACTTGGACTCTGAACTATGCCAACAATTTCCTCTAGGTCTATTTCTTCTGGCAAACAAAGCCATAAGTTAGGATCTTCCTGTTGCCTGTGGTCAGTGGTTACCTCTAAGAAGTACGGGTATAGCAGAATGCTGCTTTGGCTCCCTACTATCTCTGAGTAAGGAATCCCAGGTTTGTATTCTGACTCTGCTATTTACTACCTTCCTATGTGATCATGGACAAATCATTTCCCCTTTCTAGGTTTTATTTGTAAAATGAAGAATTTGGGCTAGATTATCTCTAAAGTCCCTCCCACTTTAAAGTCAATGAATTGATTTTAAGGTTTTTGGTTCTTTGTCTGCTGAATTGTGTTGGGCCACAGTGATAGAATCCAGGTACTTAAAAAAAAGTAAGAAAGATTATTCAGGGCAGGAGAGGCTTATTAGATGCACAAAAAAACTCTTTCTCATCCAGTGTAAGTAGCTATATTCAATGTCACTTTAATTGTTGTATTTTGAAGCTATTTTTGTTACTGCTCTGTAGGGTGGGGGATGACCTCTCACACTTTTATGATGAATGTTCAAATTCTATGAGTAATATTAAGAGGTTAGTGAGTTGATACTCAGGCAGTATTACAGTGACTTTAAACTTTCTTGGAATAGTACTATAGACAGGCCTTTGATACTTGTTAGTTCACATGGAGGCAATGTATAAAAACCTATGTATTAGACTTGTATTAGACTTTAGGACCCCTCACTGTATGACATAGTGCATAGGGTTTTTTTCTTTATCTCAGGGTATAGGAATTTAAACTCTGCTTTTTATATTTATGAATTAAAAACCTCCAAACCTCACAAAAATGGGGCTCCTTAAATTACAATGTAATTAGTAGAACTTCTCTTGATATTATTTTGGTGTCATATGACCCTGTTTTAAATCATGGGGCAACTATGACCTTATATGTTATCTCTGGGTCTTAGTACATTGTGGGCATTTAGCAAATCATCAATCAGTGCACCCATTG
Organism: Macrotis lagotis; assembly: GCF_037893015.1. Lineage (NCBI taxonomy): Eukaryota > Metazoa > Chordata > Mammalia > Peramelemorphia > Peramelidae > Macrotis > Macrotis lagotis. The sequence goes on from NC_133666.1 coordinate 356,227,046, forward strand.
ATGGCCATACAACTTGTTGCTTGGCAGTGACTTATATTCTTCCATAGCCAATAGGAAGAACAGAGAGTACTCTGAGATCAAGAGCAGATACAGAGAATTTTTCTATTACAGATGAGTTATATAAATTACAAATGAAATATCTTGGACTTACTCAACCCAGTTATATCTTCATCAAGTTGTTTATATTTGACTGCAGTGGACAATGCCTTGAAATTCCAATGGAACTTTGCATAACCCTCTTATTCTGTGGAAATTGGAAATCTAAGACTCCCACGAAGGTAAAAGATCAGATAACTTCAAGTCTAAATAGATACTCCCAGTTTTGGAATCATTTTGCTTTCTTACATAGTTCTTGTTTCAAATATTTTGTCACCCTAGATGAAAGTACATTTAATCCCAAAGAACTTTTCTCTTAGTTATTTACATATAGCAGTGATATAGTATGATTACTAGTGTCAAATCAGAGTCATCCAGTGAATATTATTTCCATTTTCACCACATTAGAGCTCTCTTTTGCTGGAATAACAAAATACTTGTAATTATCCTTGAGTTGTTCCAGTACCTAACACAAAGCATCACATCCAATAGGGATTTAAGAAGTGTGTAGTGAATGACCAAATCAATGTATTTTTAAGATACAGCAATGGAAAAGTATCTTTTTCTTATCTAATGAACTAGTCTTGGCATTTCACAGATACATTGAATGTCACTAAATCTTATTGATCCCTCTCACCCACAGCTTCATTTCTTCTTTAAAACACAACTCTTGCCAATACCACTCTTGCTAGGCTTTCAAAGGAAACTAGACTGTTGTGGGTAACCTATGTCATGAGGATTGATAAATGGCCCCCCATGTAATTCTGGGGAGCCTCTCCTCCACACTATTTGCTTATTTCTCCATTTTCTTTTTCTTCCTTTTTCCTCTTTCTATTGACCTGTCTATTTTTCTTCCTTTTCTCAGTCTATTCCTTAGCCTTGCTAACAATACTTTTGAGTATTATTTAGCCAAGGAGACCATTGATCCCTGGGAGAATTTAATTGATTGTTTATATAGAACTGGGGGTCAGAGAGAATAGGATGGAAAAAGAGAACTTTCTAATGTCTAAGCAGATATAGCTTTACTGCATATGGCCCTTTTGTGAATGAATAGCAATTTTCAGGGAACTTGTTGGAGGCCAGTTAGTTATTCTGCTTGTGGATCTTATTCATTTTTGAAATTTTCCTCCTCTCAGCTTGTGACCTATTGTACCAGAAACACTTATGCTGCAGAAGTAAGTTTTGGAATACTCCAGAATCTGCAAACACCTGGTAGAGAAAACAAATAGAAGCACAATCAAGCAAAGGAGGGATAAACAAAAAGTTATATTTATTGGGGCAGCTAGTTAGTGCAGTAGATAAAGCCCTCAATACTACAAAATCATGCTTCCATCACAGTTTGTTTTCCAAATTCCTTCTCTGTTTCCTCTTTTGTTCCCCTCTCCCCCAGGTGCTTCATAATATATTCAGATGTCTTATCCTCCTTCCTCCATAGCTCATAGTGCTTTGATTCCTGGCTTTCCTTATATGACTATGTATATCCTTAATATATAATAACACCTATTCCTTCTAGGTGGCACAGCAGATAGACTTCTAGATCTGGAGTCAGGAAGACCTGACTCCTCAGATACTTACTAGCTGTGTGACCCTGAGAAAGTCAATTAATCTTAGTTTGACTGTTTCCTTAACTGTAAAATGGAAATCATAATAGTGCCTCCATCCCAAGATTACTGTGAAGATCAAGTGAGATAATATTTGTAAAATGCTAAGTAAGTGCCTGGTACATAGTAAATACAATATGAATGTTACCTGTAATTAATAATAATAATAATAATAATAATACTTGAATTTGATTACAAAATACAAAGAATTCACAAATGTACAAAACTTCCACATGTGGAAAGGATGCCTTTAGGCATTAGACTAAAATCATGACTAATAGAGCAACCAGTCAACAAGTGTTTGTTATATTTCAGTAGGATTCAGAATGAAATTCAGCATAGTACATAATAAGAGGGCTGACCTTGGAGCCAGAGCTGGATTCAAATCTTGCCTATGGAAAACTACTATGTGACTATGAATAGGTCATTTAATCACTCAGAACTACTGGTCCATGTTCTATGAAGGTAATCTGGCCATGAGTTGCCAATTTGGATCAGTTGTAGGTGTATCCACATTAGAAGTTACCCACATAGATGAAACCAATGCTCTGGATCAAAAAAAGAGGGTTCAGAACATCTTACTTGGTACTTGAGAGGAAATACATTTAAGTATACTGGATTTGATACTTACTGGCTATGTGACAGTGGGCAAGTGATTTAACCATTCTGTAACTCAATTTCTTCACCAGTTACTGTGTTCCTTTGGTCCATGATAGGATCAGCATTCCTCTGACAGATTTTTTTCCCTTCCTTTCTACTTCCAATATGAAAGAATTTAACCTAGAAGAAGATGAAAGTGCCCCCAAAATCCAATTGGCCTATGTGATTAGCTCTAGCTTCCTTGACACAGCTGGTCCTCTAAGAGTCTGGGCCCTTTAGATTTGGTGGGTTTCTGAAGCCCACCAAGTAAATTTATTTTGTTTAGCTGATCAGGCCAATTTAATATGGAGATTATAGGGGGTCACGTCTGAGAAGTTGAGTACCATTTTATCCCTAGTTGCGTATCATTATTGTGAAATATTTAATAACTCATGAGTGCCTCATTTCCTCCTAACATTGAATCTAGGGTAAGAGGGTGCTGGAGTTATATCCATGCATCTGACCGTAGATTCTCCATTGTGAAAAATAGTTCATTAGTGCAGATTGTCAATTTTGTCTATAATTTGGTTTTAGAGAATTACCTGGGAGACTGAGAAATTGTGATTTGTCTATGATTGTATAGTTAGCATGTATCAGAGAGAGAACTTTAATTCACTTATTTCTGATTTCAAGAATAGCCTCACTCTTTTTTCAGCTGTCAAATGGGGAAATTAATATTTATACTTGCCGAATGCTTTTGTTGTTGGATGTGTACTTTGCAAACCATATCTCAGATTTATATATAGCATTTCATTGTTATTTTTGGCACAGCAATAAGTAAAGTCAAATTTTAAAGTGGGAACTGGTTTGTGAGAGGTTGAAGATTGAGTGATGAAGTTGAATCATTAGTCTTTTTTCTTGGTCCCCTTAGATATTAGTGTTTCCTAACCCCCAATTTTATTTTCTTTATTTTGAAAACACACTTATACATATATTTTGTCTCTCCTGATTGAATATAAGTTCTTTGAGGTCAGGAACTATTCATTTTTGTCTTTGTAATGCCAATACCTAGGAGAATATCTAGTACATAATAGACAATAAATATTTGTTGTTTTGTTGTTTGCTTTGGAGAGCTTAGACCTTCAGTTTCTTTCAAAATTTTTCAGGAGGTAGGACGACTGGAGTTCAATTCCTGACTCAAACATTTGAAACTTACTATGTGACCCTGGGCAAGTCACTTAATCCTGTTTGCCTCAAGATAAAACTCTTTAGTGCTTCTTTTTTGCTTACTGAAAAAATGATAAATCACTGAGTAGCATTCAAAAATCTCTGTAATTAAATAACAATCTGCCTGTCTAGCCTTGCCTCATACTATTCTCCTTTGTATGATCTATGTTTTAGGCAAAGTGAATTACTTGTGTTCCCTAACCTCTGTAGTCTCTGGCCTTAGTTCCTTTGTTCAAGTTTAGAAGAGACTTGCACCCTCACCTTTCTCAATCTCTTGAAGTCATGTTGAAAGTCCAACTCAACTTAAAAGTTCAGTTCCTCTGTGATGCCTTCCCATATACCCATTTCCCCTACCAAAGTAAAAAACAAAACAAAACAACAAAACACACCTTTCCTTCCCTAAATTTTTCATAGCTTGCTTGTACCTCTTCCTTGTATTTCTCATTCTCCTCTCCTGAATCATTATTTCATATATCTATTAGAGTTCTGTCCTAAGCTAGGGAGAGACAATACTTAGTTGAGACATGGTTTCTGCAAATTTAGAATCTAGAGGATGAGTAATACACAAATAACTACAATACTCTGTTACAGGACCAGTTAAGGAGTTGCCTGCCTTACCCCCTTCCTTCTCTGCTATTAGATTCTAAGTTTCTTAGTAACAGGGTCAAGGCCAGTGTTTTTATTCCCAGAACTTAATATAGTATCTTCTCTATTTTTGTTGTTTAGTCATTTCAGTTGTGTCTGACTCTTCTTGACCCCATTGGTGCTTTTCTAAGCAAAGATATGGAAATGATTTGTTATTTCCTTCTGCAAGTCATTTTACAAATGAGACAACTGAGGCAAAAAGGCTTAAATGTCTTGCCTGGAGTGCCTAATTTATTTCTGATGAATTGGATATATAATGAAAAGGAAGAAAAATAATCTGAGGTAGGAAGAAGAGAAAAGGATAAAAATACAGAACAGTTTTGAAATATGGAAAATGATATTGTATAAGAGTTTATAATTACAATTTCATATCAGATTATCTTGATCTTATCTGTAAAGGAGTAATCACTTGCTGAGAGTGGTAGGATATAGGGACTAGGAAAGGGTAGAAAAGGTGTGGAAGAGCTGCTATAAGAAATTCAATAGGGAATTAATAAAAGATGATAAAAGGATTGCAGTACACAAGGGAGGGTCCAATTGATTTCAGATAGTGTGAATTAGTAGCAGCCCTTGTCAGCAGTTCTGGGATTTTGTCCAGGAGACTTGTCAACTTGGGAGCAGAGAAGGTCTCCTTTGATCTCCCACAAACTTCTGTCTTTGTTTCTTCAGTTTTATCATCCAGTTGGGTGCCATTTGAGAGAGAGAGTCTGCAAAGATAACCATCAGCTCAGTCCATACCTGCTGAATGCCTTCCATGATTAGAGAAAACACTAGAATGGGGAGACCAATTATCTTGTGGACAGAAAAATAATTCCCTAATTGATTAAAGTAATTATGAATCAGAAAGACAATCAAGATTTTGGGAGTTGAGATAGAATCAAGGAAGCTAGTTTTAAGAATGGAAATTCAGGAGGGCACATAAATTTTTAATCAGCAGCTAGAGACTGGGAGTTTTGGTGAGTGGATTCTTTCTATGATGCATTCCTTTAATTTAAATTTCAATGTTTATAATCCTTAACTTTTATTGATTTCTTTTTTTTTTGGACCCCATCCTAACTCAGGTGTGATTTGATGGAATTGACCAACCACTCCTGAATACTTTCTCCTCTCTTGGTCTCTCTGACATTCCTTTTCTTTGATTCTTCTCCTACCTGATTGACTGAGCTTACTCAGGCTCTTCTTTTCTGATTTGTAATCTTCTTACCAACAAAACTATGGATATATGAAAAAAACCTCTTTCCTGGACTCTTTCCCCTTTCTCTCTATATTCTATTTGTTAGTGAAGTCATTTACTTTTATGTCTTCAAATTTTCCTTTTAGAGAGTTGACTCCCTAAACTATATGCTCAGTTTCAATCTTCACCTTGGACCAAGATCCATATCTTCAAAATGATTGTTGGATGTCCAACCATCATCCCAAATTGAACTCATTATCAACCCTCCACCAGTAAATCTTTCCCATATCTAGATTATGTATATATATGTATATGTATACATATATACATACATATATATTCTACTTCTATTGATGTTATCATTACCTTTTTCCTAATCACTTGAGTTTGAAACTATATTTTAGTCTTCCCTTTGTCTCATATTCCATTGTTGACTCTTATTAATTCTCCCAGAACATTTCTCATATTCATATGCTTCTCTTGACACACACTGCAATCATTTTACATAACTTATTTGTTGACACATCACGCTGCTCATGTTGGCTTTTAAACTCCTTATGGGCAGAGAATATCATTTTTCATTTAAAAAAACCTCACCAACACTAAATTTTTTTACACAGTACTCTCTCTGTAACAGACATCTGATAAATATTGATGAATGAAATTATGGGCATTATGTTGAATTGAAGATTAGTAGGGTTGGAATGATAGAAAGACAAAGGCACAAGGAATCCAATGATCTAGGTGAGTATATTGTTTAAATATCATCACTAGGTCAAGAATGGTTAGGAAAACAAATGAAAATACAATAGATATAATGAGTTGAAAGATAACAGATCAGGATTGAGGTAACAAATCATTCTATGAGCAAAGAGCAAGCTAAAGTAATAGTGAATATGGAGACTAGTTGAGGGGAAGTTACAGTGATGTTTGTTTATACAGGTTGTAGCATTGTGAGATTATTTTTAGTAATAGCATAGAATATTAGGGAAGGTAGAGCATATTTTGTCCCACTGGAGTGAATATTAGATTTAAAAGAATGGTGGAAGACAAAAGGTCTTGAACAATAATCAGGTTCTAGAGCATTTCTGAGATGAACTAGTGTCTGCTTAATTTATCCTAGGTCCTTTGGGGATTATAGAATAGGGTTATAATATGAATTAACCCAAAAGAAGTTTTGGGGGTCATTGTTGTTGTTGGTTGTCCTTCATTCTTTTGGTGGGGCAATGGGGTTAAATGATTTGCTCAAGGTCACACAGTATCAAGTATTTGAGGTCTGGATTTGATCTCAAGTCCTCCTGATTCTAGGACCAGGGCTCTATTCATTGTGCCACCTAGCTGCCTCCTTGTCCTTCATTTTTGAAGAAAACCAATGACATCATGAAGAAACAATGTATTTACTTGCCAATGAGTTCGATTTAAGTGGGACAGAGTTGTGCAAATGGTTGGCTTCATTCAGTCTCTTTTCCAGAGTCATTGAAGTCCAGTGACAAGACAAAAATTGGGTCAACCAGCTATGGTCTAGAATGCAGTGGATAATCTTTGCATCTTTGATGTATTACCAAACTCTGAGTACTTCACAAAGTTTGCTTCAGTTGCATTCATGGTCATTGGAACAAATTATTCACATCTGCACTGGGTAGTCTTCACATGTTTGCAATAGACATCCTTCCAATACACCAAAGGGTTTAAAGCCTGTCAGCTACCCTCAACCTGGTTTAGCCTACCTTCAAAGTCAGTTTGCTAGGGTGTGACCACTGTGCATGCTAAGCTTGGAACTACAGGTGAGAATTGGGCCATAGGTGGACACCAAAGGTAGTTAAAAGGTCCTGAAAATCATTCAACAAGCTCTCTCACCAGAGGTATTCATCTTCTCTAAACAGTCCATACATTGTCCAAGAGAGAAAAATAGTATAATGTATAATATTGGAAGGGCTAATAGAATGTATTTTGAGCACAAGAAGGAGGGGGAAATCAGAAGCTTGGACTTAATTTTCACTTCAGTGATTTGGAGTGGATAGATTGTTTTCTTCCTCATCATTTTCAATGCTGATGAGTTGGGTTATCTTGTTTGCCAGTTTTCACTGAAAGTGAACCAAGTGCTCTTTCCCTTCATTTTGGATGGGTTGATGTTGATTTTGTTGATCTCAGAGCACAGCTGGCTCTGTTTTGGACCTGGTTACTCCTTGCACAAATGCTTCTGGTTTTAGGGGTGGATCTTTTCCAGGCCTGCCAGCTTGGTCCTTTATTTCTTTCTTTTTTTTTCTTTTTCTGCTGAGTGGCTGTTTGGAACTTGCCTCTGCTGACTCTATTTGGGCTCAGTTTCAAATCTCTCTTAATCCCCTAATGAACCTTTATTAAAGCTGTGGAGACATTAAGTCAGTGCTTGGAAGCATTATTAAAATAAAGTAGGGGCAACTAAAAGATCAAAAGAAAACAATATTAAAGAAACACTCACCCTTTCTTTCTTCAATCCAGATAAACAATCTCTCTTTGAAGACAGCATTTTTTTTAAACTTCTAAGATTATTTGCTAGACTTGCTTTATTTTTGGTTTTTCAAAGTATCCTTACTAGAAAACAATCACATGCTTTGCTTTTTTCTTTTCCTGAATATAAAAATTCATGGTGGAATAGGCCAGAAGGCCTATAAGGAATCTGAAGTATATGCCACATAACAAGATTTTAAGCCTTCTTCATTCAGCATCACAATATGATTCTGCTTACAAAATATATCCTGGACTGGAAAGGGACTAGTCTGTTCCTTTATAATTATTTCTAGTCATTAAAACTACAGGGTTAACAGCTGATTGTCCTCAAACAAGCATCTCCTATATGCAACCCAGTTGGACCAATGATCAACAACTTTATTTGTTTAGGAAAGTCACTACCTAGTATACCTGAGCAGGCCCCTTATGTTCATAGTACAAAGAAACTGACTCCAGATTGCTTTATTTATTGATAAAAGATACCATAATAATTTCAAAATCATTAACTAAACAATCAGATCCATAATTTTACAATTATGAGAACTTGATAATAAAAGAGATGATAAATTTTTATGAAAAGATCAATAAACTTATTATCTGAAGACCTGGCTTCAAGTTCCAGAAGTTTACTTAATTTTTCTGAGTTTCAGCTGCCTGATCTGCAGGGCAATGGTAGTACACAGGGAACCAACCATGGATGTAGGAAGACCTGTGTTCATATCCTTCACACTGAATGACCCTGGTCAAGTCAACTAGCCTCTCACTGTGCCAGGTCACTCTTTAAGACTGTAAGTTGCAGAAAAGATATTTATTTGTCTTTACCAGGAGAAGGAATTTCCCAAATTTAAAACAACAACAACAACAAAAATCATTCTGTCTCCCCCCCCCATCCCATCAAAAATGCTATATAAATGTGAGTTATTATTATGGTGAGAACAAAATGATATAGTATATGTAAAGTGAAGGTCTCAAAAGTCTCTTTCAGTTCTAATTCTATGATCCTGAACTTTATTTATAACCTTCAATAATTAAGTTAATATAAATTATTGGATCACCTTGGAGTGGTCTTCAGGATTTTTGTACTAATAGAATTCCTGATACCGAGTATGGACAGATAGACAAAACACACCCTCACCCACACTCACACAAAAGGACGGGTCTATCCAGATTAATGGAGAAATCCCTTGAGATGTACATCCTCAGTTAATTCCCTGAAATGCTTCAGTAGGGCTATTATTACCCTAAAGATCTACCTATTATTGAAGAATTATGGGCAAATTATGGTGTTTCCCTTTCTGGAACTGAGCTATCTGTACCTAGGCATCTGTTCCATTTTGGTTTCACTTCTCATTGGCTACTTGCCATTTGAATTGGTCTCTACAAAACCATGTGTGGGTTTTTTTATAGCCTCAGGAAAATTTATGGTCAAGCTTGCTTGCTCTCTAAAATATGCTTCCAGTTCAGCAAAACCACAAAATTATTTACCAGAGAAGACACCAGGGAACTCAAGGTCAAAATCAAATGGGAGTTGCTTCCTGTAACTGTTGAGTGAATTTTGTCCCCTCTTTTTTTGTTGGTCTTGATCTCTCTCAGACATTAATCAATCCATCAGCATTTACAAATCACCTCTTTAATTTGCCAGACATTATTCAAGGTTCTGGAGATATAAAGGAGAGAGAAAAAGTTTCTATCTCAAAGTAGGAAAGGATGGCTTTCAGACAGTTCAATGCAAAGAGGAGAAATCAATCTGAGGAAGAAAGAGGTGAAAATTGTCTGTAGTCTCATTGATTATTGTTTACACTTATCCAAATAATAGTTTATAAGGAGATAATTATTGAAAATGAGACACAAAGTCCCTTTTAATTGTGTTTATAAGAAGGTGATGAAAGGAAGACTGTGAGGACACTGAGAAAAACAAAACTATCTGAAGTGCTCAAGAGAAGAAATAGACCTCCATCTATCACTGGAAAAAACAAACTAAACAATAAAGTTAGCAAGGATAGCTCAATGAGATGATGGAATAGAAAGACAACAAATTGGTCTTCTAGTGTCTTGAAGAAAAAGACAGGAACATAGAAGAGGAACTGGAAAAGTCAGCAATAGTCCATATTTTCCAAAGACATTTGCATAGTGAACAATGCACTGGTCTTAGTATAGAACATCCAAAAACCCTTTTTAGTAGCTTATTTATAGAGCAAGTCTCTCAGAGTTGGAAGAAACACTAGAGGTCACTTAATTTAAGCTGCATCTGAACAAGATGGTTATCTAGCCTTTGTTTCCAGACTTCTAGTAAGGGAAACCTACTACCTTCTGCACCTACCCATTTCCTTTTTGGATAATTCTAATTGTTTATTAGGTTTTCTTCATATGTAATCTGTAATTTTTTTGATAACTCCTGTTTCTAGTTTGGCCCTTTAGGATCAAGTAGAACATGTCTAATTTGTCTTCTATACTTTTGCTTCCTAAAATGGACCAACATATCTTATTTTCTTTCAGTTTGCTTTCAAAAGTCAAAGTCTTACATAATACTTCATCCTGGCATTGAGGTGCCTCTAGTGCTTGAAGGCTGAACCTTTGGAAAGCAAGCACAAATAAATATTACAGTGTAGGAAAATCTTGAAGTATGGAAGCAGCCACCAAATCTAAGTGAAGCATTACCTTGTTTATACTTAAGGGAGGCTAGCCACCAAGGGGCTGTGCACAGGAGATATTTTAGCCTCAAGAAATCATTAAACTAACAAACTTCTAAGGCATGGAGGTATTGATCAAATTTCACTATATTTACCAAATATTTTAAAAGTTCCAATTACTTTAAAAGATTAACAAGATGATGATGATGATAACCAATATTAAATACTGATTTAAGGTATGCAAAAAGCTCTACATTTGTCATTCCATGCAATTCTCACAACTCTATTTTTGTTCTCAGTTTACAAAAGAGAAACATGAAGTGACCTTCCATAGGCAAAAAAAAAAAAGAATGAGTGTCTCTCTCTTTTTTTTTAAAACTGTGATTTCATTGATTTATATGGAAAAGAACATCCAGTTAAAGACAGTTCCATCTCTAATGCAGTTTGGTATTTTCTCCCTACTAAAAATTTTTCTTAAAGAATTTTCAATGGTGTCAAATTGAATAGAAAGAGAAATCACTAATTTTTACATGCTAAATAAGGATACTGTAGATTGCATATTTACAATCTTAAAATGTAGTATTACCTATATTTTATTATATTTTTAATTTATTAAATATTTCCAAATTATATTTTGATTCTGACCCCCACTGACATTTTAATTTGGTTAGGGCCGCAGTAAGCCTTATGTTCAACACATCTGACCTAGAACACCAAGAGATCAGATTACTTGGTTTGAGTCACATAGCCACTTTCTCTCAGAGATGTAGGTCTTCCTGACTTTGAGGCTAGCTCTCTATCCTTTTTTTTTAAAAGAAAGTATTAATTAATTAAATTTTCAAACTATATGCAAAGATGGTTTTCAAAAATCCTTTTTTTTGATAAGGTTTTAAGTTTCTTTTTCTCCTTCCTCTCTTCCCTCCATCTTTATAGAGAGCAGGTTATACATATATAACTGTTTTAAGTTAAACATCGTTTTATATTAGTCATTCTGTGAAAAAAGAATCAGACCAAAAAAGGGAAAAAAAGCAAGAGAGAGAGAGAAAAAATCCCATAAAACACGAAACATTTTAAAAATGGACAATAGTAAACTTTGGTCTGTATTCAGACTCCATAGTTCCTTCTCTGGATGTGGATGGTATTTTCCATCACAAGTCCTTTGAATTGTCTTTGATTACTGAATTGTTGGGATGAGCAAGGTGATCATCACTCTGTTCCAACTCTCTATTCTAAACCGTATTGTCTCGTTCAAACAGAATTTGAACTGTCTTCAAAACTCCAGCTCCAGTGCTTGATCTATTAGATCAATGAGCTAACAAAAGTGAAACAGTTGCTACTCTCATAAAATTTATGGTAGAGTTAAGGAAAGATCTAATATGTGAACATTTTAGTAAATGTAAGGTTATGTGGGGTGTGAGAGAATATCAACAACTGAATATTAATAAAAGTTTCCCATAACAAGTGACACCTGAACTGAGCCTTTCCTGAAGTAGAATTCTAAGAGATCAAATTTCTAATTATGTATGAAATCTTAGAGACAGCAGATACAATCTTAAAATTTAAATATTAATATCAAATCATTATTAAATTAAATATTAATAATTAATTAATCAAATTAATTAAATTGATATTAAATATTACTCTAATTGAAATGTAAGATACATATCTTACAAAGTCATATCTAGGAACTTTAGCATGTATGGCATTTCAATAAAGGGTAGGGACTTTTGGATACCACCACCTCCTTAATGGAGAAATAGAACTTTGGGACCCCAAAATACTGTGAAAGGCAACATGTTTGGTAATTAATACCATGGACTTGAAATTATGAAGTCCTGGGTTCAAATCCTTTCTCAAATGCTTATGTGTGATTCTAGGCAAATCATTTAACAGCTTATGACTCAGTTTCCTCATTGGAAAAAGGAAAATGATGGATTCAGTGATGTCTATAGTCCCTTCCAATTCTAATCTGTGATTGATAAGCCTATGATATTTTGTTGAGATGTCTTGAAACATAGTGAGGTCTGCCCTGATGGGGGGTGGAAAGGCAGGAACAGGCAGGAGCATGCAGGAAGGAAGACTAAGGAGATCATCTGGACTAAAGCTGAGGCAAAGGAGAAAAGAATCTATCATCTATTTTCCTATTTTAATTATTTACTTTTGCTAAATATTTGCTAAACTCAATTGTTTCTAAGGACAGAAAGAATGCTGCCAGGGCTATCTAAATGATGGTCCCCCAAGGCAAAACTCCGTTATCCTGCCTGGCTATGTCTCTTGCGACATATTATTCTTCAAAGGTAGGTTGGACTAGATTGTGGTGAGTTTTAAATGTTAAACTGAGAAGTTTAGATTTTATCCTAGTGTCAATACATGGTTAGATCTTTCTCTTCTGTACAAGAGAATATAGGTTTCTCTAGAACAGGATCTGTTTTTCATTTAATTTTCATATCTTTAGCATCTAGCATTGTGCTTTACAAACAGTAGGTGCTGAATAACAGTAGGTGCTTGTGAAAGTGACCCAGGAACCATATTTTGACACCTTTGTGAAGGGTGGATTGGAGTCAAGAAAGACTCTGGTAGCAAGAAATGTAATATTTATGACAAGAGGTGATGAGGGCTCAACTAAGTTGGTAGCAATGCAAATAGAAAGAGGTCAAATGATGAAAGAGATTTTTATCCTCCAAGGAACTGTGATTTGAATACATAGATGATGCCAGGTGAGATATAATTGAGTAAGAATCAAAAGAAGGAAGGACACATAATGGTGACTGATAGATTCTTTGATGAAGGGAATTGAATTTGTAGAGAGGATTGCTATTTCTTGGGCCATGAATCTCCTAATACTTGTGTAAAGCAATACATTGTGAATACTCAGTAAATGTTCAGTAGGGTTGATTGGGGCAATGATCATCATCAATTCTATTTAAGGTGGTGGTTTTCACAAGACATTCAGAAGAAAAAAAGTGAGAAGGCATACTAAGGGCCAAATACCCAAGACCAGGACAAAAGTTTGGGGATTCTGATTTCCTTATTCTGGAATTTAGCTCCAATATTCCCTGGAGTCTTTTGGAGACCCCATTTGGGTCTCTTTCAGGAGGTGATTGGTGGATTCTTTCAATGACTATTTTATTCTTTGGTTCTAGGGTATCAGGGCAGTTTTCCTTGATGATTTTTTTTTTTTTAGGTTTTTTGCAAGGCAAATGGGGTTAAGTGGCTTGCCCAAGGCCACACAGGTAGGTAATTATTAAGTGTCTGAGGTCAGATTTGAACTCAGGTACTCCTGACTCCAGGACTGGTGCACTATCCACTGTGCCACCTAGCTGCCCATGATTTTTTTTTTTAGGTTTTTGCAAGGCAAATGGGGTTAAGAGGCTTGCCCAAGGCCACACAGCTAGGTAATTATTAAGTGCCTGAGACCGGATTTGAACCCAAATACTCCTGACTCCAAGGCCGGTGCTTTATCCACTACTCCACCTAGCCACCCCTGATTTCTTTTTTTTTAAGAAAGATTTTATTTATTTTGAGTTTTATAATTTTCCCCCTAATCATACTCCCTTCCCCCCAGCCCATGCAGAAGGCAACCTGTTAGTCTTTACATTGTTTGCATGGTATACATTGATCTAAGTTGAATGTGATGAAAGAGAAATCATATCCTTAAGGAAGAAAAATAAAGTATAAGAGATAGCAAAATTATACAATAAGATAATTTTTTTTTCTAAATTAAAGGAAATAGTCTTTGGTCTAAAAATTATTATTTCTGTGGATACAGATGGTATTCTCCATCACAGATAGCTCAAAATTGTCCCTGATTGTTACACTGATGGAATGAGCAAGTCCATTAAGGTTGATCATCACCCCATGTTGCTGTTAGGGTGTACAATGTTCTTCTGGTTCTGCTCATCTCACTCAGCATCAGTTCATGCAAATCCTTCCAGGTTTCCCTGAATTCTCATCCCTACTGGTTTCTAATAGAACAATAGTGTTCCATGGCATACACATAACAGACCACAGTTTGTTAAGCCATTCCCCAATTGAAGGACATTTACTTAATTTCCAATTCTTTGCCACCACAAACAGGACTGCTATGAATATTTTTGTACAAGTTTTTACCCTTTTTCATAATCTCTTCAGGGTATAGATTGATGATTTCTTGAAAGCTGTGTTCAGGCTCTTTTTTTTAAAATCATAGTTTTCAAGTAGTCCAATAATTCTTAAATTATATTTCTTGTATCTATTTTCCAGGTTGTTTTTTCAGTGAGGCATTTTACATTTTCTTCTCTTTTTTCATTCTTTTTTAAAAATCTTGCTTGACTGATTCTTGCTGCCTCATAAAGTGATTAACATTCAATTGTTTAAGAAATTATTTTCTTCAGTTAGTTTTTATATTTTCTTTTTTATTTGACCAGTTGCATTTTTAAAGGATTTGTTTTCTTTTTTGCATTTGCCCAGTTGTATTTTAAAGAAATTGTATTCTTCAGTGGCTTTTATTCCATTTGGTCAATTCTATTTTTTTAAAGAATTTTTTTTTAGCATTTACCCAATGTTTCTAAAGGAAGCAGGAAGAGCTCAAGGAAAGTTCCTGGCTTCTCTCTGCCATCTTGGCTCTATCCTACTCTGACTTCCTCATAAAGAGAATCCAGAAGGACCAAAAGAAACTTTGATTCAAGAGACTATAATGAGAAGATAAATAGCTGACAAATGTAGAATAAGATAAGAACTGGGCAACAGGCAAACAAAACCCCACACCATAGGACCTGGCCCAGAGAAAGCCCTTCCTCATCACCAGCAAGTTTGTGTAGTCATTTGTGACCCTCCCCTTTCTTTTCTCCATCAAAGGACTTTTCTGTATCATAGGCTAGACTGAGGTTGAACTCTTGGTCATTCAGATCTTTATATCAATTTGATAAAAACGGAACAAGCACATTGGGAAATGACTTTGGGCCTAGTATTGATAACTGGTGGTTGCTGAGGAAGGGGGCAGATAATTATATAGAGAGGCTCTAATCTCAGTTAATGACTTTTTGTTACTAAGGAAGATGTTCAGAGTATTGGAACCTTGGAAATCCTCCTTGGTAAGAGGTATTGGCATTTGCTAATGGTATAATTTACTGGTTCTAATAAGTTTGATGGGAAAAGCAGTTCCCCTTCCTTTGAGAAGGCATTGTCCTTGGTTTGTTTTGATTGAACCCTGAGGAGATAGGAAGAAATGAATCAGAGAGGTCCTTTAGAAATAGGTATGGTGGGGCAGCTAGGTGGTACAGTAGATAGAGCACCGGCCCTGGAGTCAGGAGTACCTGAGTTCAAATCCGGTCTCAGACACTTAAAAATTACCTAGTTGTGTGGCCTCGGGCAACCACTTAACCCCATTGCCTTGTGAGAAAAAAAACTAAAAAAAAAAGAAATAGCTATGGCATGCCTTGTGGAAGGGAATCTACAGTCAAGGGATAGAAGTCAGGTAAGCTTTGGGCTATTAACTGTTTTTTTTTCCAAGACTGATTAGGAGAATGTTTGAGAGCAGGGTAATACTCATTTACTCTTGGAAAACTTTGAGAGCCTCCCTGTTCACTCCTCTATCTGATATTATCTATTATGACTGGCCTTTACTCTGACTCCATGTGGTGGTATGGTGACTGTTGTCTGGAGCATCTGCTTTCACTCCTGATCCATTGCTGTATTTCTATTAAGGTTTGATCCCTGAATAATAGTGTGATCTTGAACAAGTTTTTTAGCCCCTTTAGATTCATTTCCTTTTCCTTGAACAAGTTATTTAGTCCTTTAGATTCATTCCATTTCCAGCTTTAGGAGTTAGACCAACCAATTGCTTCGAACTCTCTGAGATGCCATGTGTTTCTGCTCAAAAAACTCCTTGCTATTAATCATGTGACTTTAAAGTTTTAAGTTTTGCAATTCAGCAACTGCTTGATATGAGTTTCAGCCAGGGCAGAACTATAGGTTGATTCTAATAAGGCTTACAAATAGAGATTAGAAAGTGAAGTTTGAGGGTCTACTGGGGGGGGGCAGTGAGGTACTCAATATGTCAGAACCAGGGGAAAGATGATTGGGAAGCAAATTGTGGATACTTGTCTCTGATTCATCCTTATTCCTAGCTTACATTAGCTCCAGGCCTAATAAAAAAAAAACTGAGCTTATAGTCCTTGGGCAAGTGGGAGCTTGCTCATCATAAATTCACAAAATTGCATGTTTTGAATGTCTTGGAATATTCCAATATATTGTTAGGGAGCTGGGATAGGGAAGAAATTGAAGAATCTACTCTTCAAAGGGCAATGAGTGGCAATAGGACCTCAGGAGCAGCAAGTTTTAGAGATTCACTTTAGAGGAGCCCAGTAAATGTGGGTAGTAGAGGGAAGTGCTAGAAAACTATTTCCTTGGGGTCAAGACTCCCAACTTCTGAGGAAACAAAGAAGACTAATACATCTTATAGCTCATTTACAAACAGGTAAAGGGAAGGGGATATAAGTGCTTAGGTAAGAATAAGGTCTACCTTTGAGTATACTTGTTTGAGCAGGTTATGCCTCATTATTATTATTACTTATTGGAGAGGGTCAGGGTGAATGTTGTTCCCTACTTGCTCTTTTACTAATCTTGATAATCTCTTTACTTATGTTATGAGAATGATTGATTAATTTGATAATGTGTGTATAAAGAAGCTTTCTATTTTTCCCTCCCTCCCTTCGTCCTTTCTTCCTTCCTTTCGAACCAGTCAGATTTTTAAAATTTCAACATAAAGAAGAAAAATTTGGAAAAGAAATGAAAGAGAAATTGAATAGCTGGGAAAAGAAAGTACAAAAATGACTGAAGAATCAGGGTTATAGTTAGTTCATGACCCACAACTTCACTGACTCCCATTCATAATTGCATATAATTATTTTTGTGCTTCTTGCTCCATTTTCTTATGGTCTCTTCCTAAATCCAAAGCCCCATGTGGAAGAGGAGAATTACTAAGCAGTCAGTATAGTTATTTTACCTGTCCTAATGATTTTGTCTATAAATATATTATATATATATAAAATGTATATATGAATAATGAAATATAATATTATATATAAATTTTATATAAAGATTATATTTAAATATAATTTATTTTTAATTTTTATTTTTTAGGGTTTTTTTTTTTGCAAGGCAAATGGGGTTAAGTGGCTTGCCTGAGGCCACACAGCTAGGTAATTATTAAGTGTCTGAGACTGGATTTGAACCCAGGTACTCCTGACTCCAAGGCCGGTGCTTTATCCACTACGCCATCTAGCTGCCCCTTAAATATAATTTTTACACAGAATTTGTCTAAAGATGTTGAGGGCTAGCTCCCACAAGGGGAACACTTCTGATGACAAAGACCATCAGAATAAGCATATATTCTTGCTCATTAATGGTTTGGTTGGCTCACCAATGAACCCTCACCTAAACATCTGTGGAGCTAGAGGTTTGTGGGAAACTTTCTAATAAGGAAATTCACAAACTTCAAAGGATAAATATCATAAATTTAATCAGGGAAGCTATGCAGCTGGGTTCCATTTGACTTGTCATGTCTGAGATAATTTTTGTTATAAAAGTCTAGATATTCAACAATAAAATTAAGAGATGGTTTTCACAACATTAAGTGTTGGTGGCTTTCATGACATTTAAGTGTTGTGGCCTCTCTTCAACCTGGTTCTCAATTGATGTTCAGATGCACATCTGAATTGGTGCGGGTGATATAAAAGGATAACTATAGCCCATAGTTAGTGAACACATACAACAATTATATTGTCAGAAGGAACTTAGAAGGCACTGCTAAAGATTATAAAATCTTAGGCAAAATAAAGAGATTTTAGAGACTCAGGAGGTGCCTTGGTCATAATTACTTCTTGAAGACAAGTTACTCAAAAGCAAAAGTTAGATGTGAGAATAAACAGTGGATAAGAAAGATAGTGTTTAAGAATGAGATTTGAAGTTCTAGACTTAAAATATAGGGAAGTTCCTGGCCTGAAAAACTTTCTGGCCATTGATGGAATACTCTTTTTTTTTTTTATTAAAGATATTATTTGAGTTTTACAATTCTCCCCAATCTTACTTCCCCCCCCCCACAGAAAGCAATCTGTCAGTCTTTACTTTGTTTCCATGTTGTACAATGATCCAAATTGAGTGTAATGAGAGAGAAATCATATCCTTAAGGAAGAGACAAAAAGTCTAAGAGATAACAATATCAGACAATAAGATATCTGTTTTTTTCCTAAATTAAAGGGAATAGTCCTTGAATTTTGTTTAAACTCCACAGCTCTTTTATCTGGATACAGATGGCACTCTCCTTTGCAGACAGCCCAAAATTGTTCCCAATTGTTGCACTGATGGAATGAGCGAGTCCTTCAAGGTTGATCATCACCCGCCATGTTGCTGTTAGGATGTGCAGTGTTTTTCTTGTTCTGCTCATCTTGTTCAGCATCAGTTAAATGCAAATCCCTCCAGGCTTCCCTGAAATCCTGTCCCTCCTGGTTTCTAAGAGAACAATAGTGTTCCATGACATACATATACCACAGTTTGGTAAGTCATTCCCCAATTGAAGGACATTTACTTGATTTCCAATTCTTTGCCACCACAAACAGGGCTGCTATAAATATTTTTGTACAAGTGATGTTTTTACCCTTTTTCATCATCTCTTCAGGGTATAGACCCGGTAGTGGTATTGCTGGATCAAAGGGTATGCTCATTTTTGTTGCCCTTTGGGTGTAGTTCCAAATTTCTCTCCAGAAAGGTTAGATGAGTTAACAGCTCCACCAACAGTATAATAGTGTCCCAGATTTCCCACAACCCTTCCAACAATGATTATTGTGCTTTCTGGTCATATTGGCCAGTCTAAGAAGTGTGAGGTGGTACCTCAGAGAAGCTTTAATTTGCATTTCTCTAATAATTAATGATTTAGAGCAATTTTTCATATGGCTATGGATTGCTTTGATTTCCTCATCTATAAATGCCTTTGCATATCCTTTGACCATTTGTCAATTGGGGAATGGCTTTTTTGTTTTAAAAATATGACTCAGCTCTCTGTATATTTTAGAAATGAGTCCTTTATCAGAATCATTAGTTGTAAAGATTGTTTCCCAATTTACTACATTTCTTTTGATCTTGATTACAGTGGTTTTATCTGTGCAAAAGCTTTTAAATTTAATGTAATCAAAATCATCTAGTTGGTTTTTGGTGATGTTCTCCAACTCTTCTTTAGTCATATACTGCTCCCCTTTCCATAGATCTGACAGGTAAACTAGTCCTTGATCTTCTAATTTGCTTATGGTATTGTTTTTTATGTCTAAATCCTGTAACCATTTGGATTTTATCTTGGTAAAGGGTGTTAGTTGTTGGTCTAATCTAAGTTTCTTCCATACTAACTTCCAATTTTCCCCAGCGGTTTTTATTAGAGAGTTTTTATCCCAATAGCTGGACCCTTTGGGTTTATCAAACAGCAGATTTCTATAATCATCTCCTGCTTTTGCACCTACTCTATTCCACTAGTCCACCACTCTATTTCTTAGCCAATACCAAACAGTTTTGATGACTGATGCTTTATAATATAATTTTAGATCAGGTAGGGCTAAACCATCTTCTTTTTGCTTTTTTTCATTAAGTTCCTGGAAATTCTTGACTTTTTATTTCTCCATATGAATTTATTTACATTTTTTCTAACTCATTAAAGCAATTTTTTGGAATTTTGATTGGTAGGGCACTAAACAGGTAGTTTAGTTTTGGTATAATTGTCATTTTTATTATATTAGCTCTACCTATCCATGAGCAGTTGATATTTGCCCAGTTATTTAAATCTGATTTAATTTGTGTGAGAAGTGTTTTATAATTGTCTTCAAAAAGTTTCTGAGTCTGTCTTGGCAAACAGACTCCCAGGTATTTTATATTGTCTGAGGTTGCTTTGAATGGGATTTTTCTTTCTAGCTCTTCCTGCTGTATCTTGCTAGACACATATAGAAAAGTTGAGGATTTATGAGGGTTTATTTTATAACCTGCAACTTTGCTAAAATTGATAATTTTTTCCAGTAGTTTTTTGGATTATTTCTTGGGATTCTCTAGGTAGACCATCATGTCATCTGCAAAGAGTGAGAGTTTTGTCTCTTCCTTCCTAATTCTAATTCCTTCAATTTCTTTTTCTTCTCTAATTGCTGAAGCTAACATTTCTAATACAATATTGAATAGTAGTGGTGATAATGGGCACCCTTGTTTCACCCCTGATCTTATTGGGAATGCCTCTAGCCTCTCCCCATTGAATATAATGCTTGTTGATGGTTTCAAATAGATACTGCTAATTATTCTAAGGAACAGTCCATTTATTCCTACACTCTCTAGTGTTTTTAGTAGGAATGGATGCTGTATTTTGTCAAAAGGTTTTTCAGCATCTATTGATATGATCATATAATTTTTGATAGGTTTGTTATTGATATAATTAATTATACTGACAGTTTTCCTAATATTGAACCAACCCTGCATTCCTGGGATAAATCCTACTTGATCATAATGTATTATCCTAGTGATAACTTCTTGTAATCATTTTGCTAAGATTTTATTTAAGATTTTTGCATCTATATTCATCAGGGAGATAGGTCTATAATTTTCTTTCTCTGTTTTAACTCTTCCTGGTTTAGGTAACAGCATCATATTGGTTTCATAGAAAGAGTTAGGCAGAGTTCCATCTTTCCCTATTTTTCCAAAGAGTTTATATAGAATTGGAACCAATTGTTCCTTAAATGTTTGGTAGAATTCACTTGTGAATCCATCAGGCTCTGGAGATTTTTTTCTTAGGGAGTTCAATGATGGTTTGTTGAATTTCTTTTTTCTGAGATAGGGTTGTTTAGGTATTTAATCTCTTCTTCATTTAACCTGGGCAACTTATATTTTTGTAAATATTCATCCATTTTGCTTAGATTATCAAATTTATTGGCATAGAGTTGGGCAAAATACTTTTGAATTCTTACTTTAATTTCCTCCTCATTGGTGGTGATTTCACCTTTTTCATTTATGATACAAGCAATTTATTTTTCTTCTTTCTTTTTTTTTAAATCAAATTGACCAGAGGTTTATCAATTATATTGATTTTTTCATAATACCAACTTTTGGTTTTATTTATTAATTAAATAGTTTTTTATTTTTATTTTATTAATTTCTCCTTTAATTTTTAGAATTTCTCTTGAGAAGAATTGACTAGAATGCCTTTGCCAGAGCATTGCAAATCAAATAAAAAAAGACTGAATTGAAATGAAGAGGGCAAGGAGAAAACTGCTTATGTTTATCTACAGCACTAGATAAAATACCATTAGCAAAAGTTTAAGATGACAAAAAATAGAGAACCTCATAAATTCGCAGGAAACTTAAACCAATAATGGCAATAAATCCCTCAGATGGCCTCAGAGGTTTATACAGAAACTTTCAAAAGTATAGACAGTAGGCAGCTAGGCAGCACAGAGGACAGAGCAAGAGGATGGGAGTTTGAATCTGGCCCCAGACACTTAATAGGTATTAGCTGTGTTACCTTGGGCAAATTGCTTAATCCTGATTATCCCTTATTCAGGGTCATTTCCCATTGTCCTGATTCATATCTGGCCACTGGACCCACTGGAGGAGAAATTGACAGCATAGCATCTTCTTCCCTCAAATTCAATTCATGGGCTTGTCATGGTATCTCCTCTCTGATGTCATGGTCTTCTTTGAGAATGAAGGACAAACATTATAATTGTTATAATTATTATTTTTATTATTAATATCTGCCTGTTTGTCCATTCATCCAATCATCATTTTAATATGAGGAAAGCCAGAAAGTCAGTTAGTTGGAGAATAAGTAATGGAAATTTTAGGGGAAATTAATCATTCCACTTCAGACAGAGAGGAGAAAAAGATAGAAGAAGGATTGGTCAGTGGTTCAAGGACTAACCCAACTAAATTTCAAAATTTATCACCAGAAAGTTGATCACCAGATCATTATTTAAAAAAAAACACAACAAAACAAAGCAGTAACTTGTGGACATTACCTACTAATTGTGAAAGGTTTGCAATCTGCCTCAGTTGGGCATGATCTTATACCAAATGCAATTCCAGGGCCTTGATATAATTAGAAGATAGATTAGAAAATAGAAAGAAATTAGAAGATAGATTTAGAACAAAACTTAGACCTCAAGCCTAGGTTAGCATAGAAGATAATTGAAGTTATATTTTCTTTTATCCTTTTCTGGAAATCAGGATACAGCTGCAATTGCTTTCCTGTTTTTCTTTAGAAGACACTCTCACTTTTTAAAATTGAATTTTATTTTTCTCCTAATTATATGTAAAGACAATGTTTAGCATTCATTTTTTATAAGATTTTGGGCTCTAACATTTTTCCCTCCCTTCTTCCTTCCCTCCCCACTTTCTTAAAATGATAAGCAATTTGATATAGGCTATATATATGTATAAATATATATATATGTAATTATATAAAGCATATTTCCACATTAATCACAGTTGTGAAAGAAGAAACAGACCAAAGTAAAAAATATCATGAAAGAAAGTAAATGAAAATTGTTTGCTTTGATCTTCATTTAGAGACTATCAGTTCTTTACCTGGATATGGACTACATTTTCCATTATGAGTCCTTGTGATTCTCTTTTGAAAAGAGCTAAGTAATTCAGAGCTGATCAAAACACAGTATTGCTATTACTGTTTACAATATTTTCCTGATTCTGCTCGTTTTAATTCATATCAGTGCATTCAAGTCTTTCCAGATTTTTCTGAAATCTACCTGTTTTAAAATTGCACATTAGTATTCTGTTACATTCATATACCACAACTTGTTCATTCATTCCCCATTGATGAACATTCCCTCAATTTCCAATTTTTTGCCACCACAAAAAGTTACTATAAATATTTTCATAAATGCAAGTCTTTCCCCCTTTTTTATGATCTCTTTGGGATACAGACCTCATAGTGGTTTTGTTAGATCAATAGGTAAGGCACTCCCATTCTTGATGTCTTTTAAGTTAAGTGTCTTCCTTGAATACTCATTTTCATCTCCCACATTCAATCTGTTGACAATTCTACTATATATTGTATATATTCTCCATTCTCCTCTCTGACACTGCCACTGCCCTGTATAGGTCCTTTTCACCTCAAGCCTGGATTATTAAAATAGCTTTTTAATTAGTCTCATATTAGTACACTCTAATTCATCTTATATTCAGCTATTAAACTGATCTTCCTAAAGCTCAGATCTGATCATGTTACTTCCCTCTCCTTTCCATTCAATTACCTGACCCTGTCCTGTTTTGCTAGTTTTTTTTACACCTTACTCCCCACCTTGTCTCCAAGATCTAATGATACTGACTTCCTTACTTTTTCTTTCATAAGTCATTCCATCTCCTTACTCTGTATATTTTTTTCTGGTTTCCTACACACCTCATTTCTATTTCCTAGTTTTCCTTCAAATACCAGCTAAAATCTCATCTTTTAGTTTAGAAGAAGGAGGTGACTGATGGCACAGTGGGCCTGAACTCAAGAGGACCTGAGTTCATATCCAGCCTCAGATACCAGCTGTGTGACCTTAACTTCTCTGTCTCTTTTTTCTCAATTATGAAATGGGGGTAATAACAGAACCTATCTCTCAGAGTTGCTGAGAGGATCAAAAGTTAAACTTTCTAAAACTTCAGATACTTTGTAGCTGGGCAAGTCACAACTTCTTTTTGTTTCTGTTATCTCAGTTTCTCAATTTTCTTAATTTGGGGGTAATAACAGAACCTACCTCTCAGGGTTGTTGAGAAGATCAGAAGCTAAACTTTCCAAAGCTCTTAAGCTCAATGACTAATAGATAGTTGAAGCTGTGAAAATGTTTATCCCCTCCCCTCCCCTCCCCTCCCCTCCCCTCCCCTCCCCTCCCCTCCCCTGCCCTTGAAGCCCCTTAAAACTAATGCTTTCTCAATTGATTATCTTGGTTTTATCTCAGATATATCTTATTTGTAAATCATTACTTATCATTGAGCTCCTTGAGAACAGAGATTATTTTTCAAACAGTAGGCACTTAATACTTATTGATTGACTATTGATTGATTTATAGGCTCATCTAACTAATTTATCTTTAAACATTACTATTTGGTTTTAAAGGCCCAGGGAAATATTAAAAAATAGTTCTAGGGTTATTTTCATAAATGACTTTTTCAAAGCCAGTTACCAAGGAAGTTGAGGACAAAAGGTTAATGTAAAAGAAATTATACTGTGGTAGTGTTATCTTGAAATAATTAAGTTTTGGAGGAGAACACTTTGTTATGTGAAATCCATCACTGAAATAGCAATATTATTACATGCATTAAGCAAAGATCTATCTTCAACTTAGAAAAGTAACATTATTTTTTTTAAATAGCTATTTAATTTTGCTTGACTGAGCAATGAAGTCAACAGAAGCCCCCCACAACTGTAACTTGTTTTGATGGAAATGAAAAGTTTCATAATACAAAATAAAATAAAATTTTATCACAAATTTAATAAAATTTCATAAATTAAGATCTTGTCCCTCAAGAAAAAGTTTTTCTTGTGCATTGTATACTTTCCTTAAATATTATTAATATAAAAAATCTGATTACCGAAGACTGAATTGATCAAAGGTAACTTCTGTTATGTATGTCAAAGGGCAGTATATGACATGAAGTAAGGATACCTGAAATAAGATACTGGACAGTATAGAAAATTTCAGATAGCAAATGATATTTTCTTTTGAGTTTTAAAGTTTACTATAACACTACATGGATTATCTCATTTCATTCTAACAAAAATCCTTTGACAATATAGCAAGTACCATTATATCCATTATACAGATAAGGAAATGGAGGCTTTTTGACTTTAGAGTCTGATTTTGTTATCCAATATGTTAATTATCTGTCCTAGCTTTGAATCACTGAAAATTTGATAAGTATTCCATAAATACCTTCATTCAAGTCATTGGTAAAAAAATTAATTGTACAGTTATAAAGTGAGACTGAGCCTTCCTTTCCCCCAAATCTAACTCAGATTAGAAAGCTCTCTCTAAATTGACTTTGAATCATTAGTTACAATAGTGTGATTCCTGGGATTTAACTAATTCAGATTTTATGTAACTGTGTGTGTTTACATTGCACATCTCTCCCTCTTGTCCATAATAGAATGAATGCTCTGCTATAAGTTTGTGTCTTCTTGTGATATGCCTTACTTGATATGAGTCTTCAGAGGGTCATTGAAAAAAGTTATCTTCATTGCTTCTCTTTCAAGGAAACTGGAATGATTCATTAATTTGGGCGGGGGGATTTTTTTATCTCACCTAGACTGGAAGTTCAGGGGCTGTTGTTAGGTCTGATCCTAATGGTGATTGGCATAGGAGCTTTAACCAGCTCCATTTTTCTTATCTGAGTTGGTCTTCTCCTCCTGAGGCAATCCCCTCAATTTCTAATTCTTTGTCACTTTATAGCAAGAGCCACTATAAATATTTTTGTGCAAATAGATCCTTTTTCTTATTCCTTCCTTCCATTCAAAATAACTGTAGACAATGTAAAATATTTGGGAGTCTATTGGCCAATACAAATCCAGGAATGATGTGAAAAAGTACTGTACAAAATAGGTATAGAATATCTCACCACATTTAACAAAATAAGGTATGTGATTTACCCATGAAGGAAGGATGATACCATAAGTAAATAGGAGAGCAAAGTATAGTTTTTTGCTAGATCTATGGATAAGTGAATATAGAAAAGAATATAGAAAAGAAAATATAGAAAGCATATGTAATAGATAATTTTGATTATATAAAATTAAAAAGTTTTTGCACAAATAAAACCATTGCCTATAAAATTAAAAGGAAAGCAGAGAATTGGCAATTGTTACAACAAGTATCTCTGATAAAAACATTTTATCAAAATATAGAGAGCGGAGTCCAATTTATAAAAATATAAATCATTTCCCAATCTATAAGCAGACAAAGGATATGTGTAGGCACTTTTTTTTTAGACAAGGAAATCAAAGCTATTTAAAATTATATGAAAAAGTGCTCTAAATCACTACTGATGAGAGAAATGCAAATTAAAGCAATTCTGAGAATTCACACCACACCTATCAGATTGGTTAATATGAGAAAAATGGAGAATGATGGATGTTGGAGGGATTGTAGAAAAAATGGGATACTCAATATAAACAATTTGGAATCATATCCAAAGGACATTCAAACTGTGCAGAGCCTTTGATCCACCAATACCAAGAATATAAAAAAAAGTGAAAAGAATCTATTTGTACAAAAATATTCAGAATAGCTCTTTTTTGTGGTGACCAAGAATCAGAAACTGAAGGTATATCCATGAATTGAGGAATGGCCAAACAAACTGTGGCATCTGATTGTGCTGGAATGTTATTATGCTATAAGAAATGATAAGCAGGATGATTTCAGAAAAACCTAGAAAGGCTTACATGAACTCTTGCAAAGTAAAGTACATAGAACTAGGAGAAAGTTATACGCAGTAAGAACAATATCGTACAATGATGGACTATGAATTATGTAGCTATTCTCAGTAATGCAAAGGCCTAAAACAATCCCAAAAGATTAATGATAAAACATACTATCTGCCTCTAGAGAAAGAACTGATTTGTTTGAATATAGACTGAAGCATGCTGTTTTTTACTTTCATTCTTTGGCTTTTGAGTCTTCTGGTACAAAATGACTAATATGGAAATGTTTTACATGATTGCATATAAATAAACTATCTGATTGCTTGCTGATTCAGGGCAGTTAAAGGGGGAAAATGTTGGAATTTAAGACAAAAGAAAGTTTTTTAAAACATGTCATTGGGGAAAAATAATACATTAAATAAGAAAAAAAGAGCAAAATTAATTGAGAAATGTTTAACAAAAATGAAAAAAACCCCCATAAAAATAATGCAAGACCCAAGAACCTTGGCATGGGATCTCCTCTTTTTTTTTCATTGTGGGACTCAAGGGAAAATCATGATCAATAGTATTCTGGTGCAGGCTTGATTCATATCAATCCTGTGGATCAGACTGGATTAGAATGAAATGAATTATTTGTAGACCATCTTGTAATTTCTAAAAAAATTATTTAGAAATAGCATGGAAAGGACATTCAGAGACAGTGAGGTAGCACAGAAGGTAGAACTCTGAATTTTAAATCAAGAAGATTTGAATTCATGTCCACCTTCAAATACTTACTAGCTGTGACCTTGGGCAATTCTCTCACTCCTTTTAGAAATATTTTAATTATTTTGAATTTTACAATTTTCCCCTAATCTTGCTTCCCCCCCCCCCAGAAGGTAGTCTGTCAGTCTTTATGTTGTTTCCATGGTATACATCGATCTAAACTTGAATGTGATAAAAGAGAAATCATATCCTTAAGGAAGAAAAATAAAGTATAAGAGCTAGAAAAATTACATAATAAGATAATGTTTTTTTTTTAAATTAAGGTAATATTCTTTGGTCTTTGTTCAAACTCCACAATTCTTTCTCTGTATACAGATGGTATTCTCTATCACAGACAGCCCAAAATTGTGCCTGATTGTTGCACTGATGGAATGAGCAAGTCCATTAAGGTTGATCATCATTCCCATGTTGTTGTTAGGGTGTACAATGTTCTTCTGGTTCTGCTCATCTTGCTCAGCATCAGTTCATGCAAATATTCCCAGGCTTCCCTGAATTCCTATCCCTCCTGGTTTCTAATAGAATAATAATGCTCCATCACATACTTATACCTTGGACAAATCTCTTAACCCTGTTTGCCTTGGTTTCCTCATTTGTAAAATGAGCTAGGGAAAAGAAATGGCAAATGACTCCAGTATCATTGTTAAGAAAACACCAAATGGGGTCAGACATGACTACTTTCTCATTTTCTATCACAATGGGACACATCATTAGGATGTGTTAAACCTGAAAAATCCAGTCTTGTGTATTAAATTTTTATACTTTTGTAACAAGGAGTCCAGGTAATCTTGTATAAAATTATGTCTTGAGGATAATTTTGTTGCCTCTGTGAGGAAAAACTACCTAGTTTACATGGAATAGATATTGTTCCTATAAGTGTTAATCCAATCTGTGGATTCTCTATAACAGTTGGTATGCAAAATGGCAATAATTTAGATCCAGATAGAGTCTATTTGTTATACTGTGAGTTCATCATGGATTTATCTACTTCCCAGGAGGAGACAGAGAAATACCAATGAATTTCAATATTTATGGAATGTAAGTAACTAAATTTATGGATTTTGCATGCTCATGTATATTATAGTCTCTTAGGCTCTGCATCTAAGCTCTAAGATTTTTCATGTTTTCCTTTCCCCCAGCTATATCCTCGAATATATGGGATTTAACTCTATCCAGTCTTCTGCCCTTGTCAGACCTACTTGTAACTGCCTAGTTTGTATTCCTTCATAGATATCTTGACATGGAGAGTACATGAGTCTCAACTAAACCTTGCACTCCAGGCTGCCTGAAGAGAATTTACAGAACAATATTCAAAATAAAGAGATTACCTTACTAGGTGACCATCCAGTTTTATTTTGCATGAAGAAATGTACTCATTCTGGGGGATACAAAGAAAGGCAAAAAACAATTCCTGCTAACAAAAAGCTCACATACTAAATGAGGAGGAAAAATGAAAATAACTATGTACATATAAGATATAAATGCAATGTGTCCCAGGCACTGTGATCATTGCCAAAATATATACTCTGCCCTCAAGGTACTTACATTTTAATAGAGGAAGACAATTCATAAAAGGAAGCTGGAAAGTTGAGGTGAGGAGTTGAGGGGGGAGCAGAAGGTACCTACAGGGGTGAGGTAGAGAAAGATCTGATAGTCAGGAATCGACACTGGAGAGGAATATAGACTTGGGTGATTTGAGTGTTTTCTTTTAAATAGAGTTTCTTTTAGGAACTTCCAGTCAAAGGAAGCAGCCACAATGAAGGAGTGTACCTCTAGTACTAGACAGGGTGAACTTCTAGTGGGAGGAGACTACTGTTCTAGATGGTAGACAAAATTGGAAGGCAGAAGTGAAACCTGGAGAGGATTGAAGGTTAGAGCAAAGGATAATTTAGACTCAAGTATGCTACTGTTTCCTTTGGCTTATAAAAAGATTTAGAGGAAAGTTTCTAATGTATGCAGGAGAGCCTGTCTGGGAGAACATCGAATTACACATAAGAGAGCATGGATGGGGTGTGATTTGGATGGATGGAAGGGGTAGGAATTCAGCTGATGAAATTGTGAATTGTTAAATGATGAAATGACTTTAAAAAAAAGCAAGATATTTGTATATGTTATCAGTTTCATGTAGTTCACATGATGAGAGATTTTCTTCTGTCCCTAATTAACTATCTGGAGTCAAAGGACCTGGATGACACAAATCTTCACTCTACAATTTACTAATTAATTTTGTGTGTCCTTGTTAGACTTTACCTCTCTGGGACCCTAATTCTCTCACTTAAAAAATGAAGATAATACATTAGTGATATCTCCCAGGTCCTTCTTACTTTAAATCTTATGATTTTATAGTGTTTTATACACCTTTAAGCCTTTATGGTGTTGATATTATTATTTATCCCATAGGCTTACAGAGTGAGAAAGCAATTTAGAAAGATCATCTTTTGATGAGCCAGTCAGTTCAGAAGTTCTTAATCTGGAGATTTCTTTTAAAATGATTTTATTAACCATTTGTAATCTCCTGTAGATTACTTTGCAATCTAATTTTATCTTTTTCATATTTAGAAACGCTCTGTGGAGGATCATAGTTTTCCCCAGACAATCAAATAGGTCCATGACATAAAAAAGATGAAGAATCTCTGAGCAAGTGGGTTTTTTTCAGGTTCTGTCAAAGTGCTAGTATTGTATCTTTGTGATGCTAATTAGTGGTAAAATTCAAGTCTGTAGAGAAGAGAGCTGCTTCAGTCCCTGTTAGAACTCCAAATGGAGGGACAGTGAGCACTGTGGAGAAAGGATTCCATGACATTTTTTCTAAAACTATAGTGGAAGTTTTATGACATCTTGTAAAAATGCATACACACAGAAAGACAACCAAGATTGCTATCTGAATCCAAGCATTTTTATTAAAGTCGGAGAGCATACAGCTAGGGAAAACTATAATAATGATTAATCAGCAATTCCAATATCTATAGAAAATTTCCCAAGTTGGGAAACTGCAGTAGCCTGAAGGTGGTGAAGTTATTTAAAAATTAATTTTCTAAAACAAAAAGATTTCTGAAATAGAAAATGTTACCTATCCCAAACACCTTTCAAAAGTAAAACTAGATGTTAGGTCAGAGCAACCTGTTTGAGACTTTGGCCTACTGGGGCCATCTACCATGAAGTTTACATTGTAAGTCTCACCATTTGCCTCTGAGAATGTGCACACTCTTTTATGCTCAGTTTAACTGCAACAGATCCTTTGACTAGAGAAAACCAATTTTTCAGTTGCCTGTTGCTCTGGTTAAAAAAGAAAAGGATCAGTTATGACCCCATGATGTAAATTCATGTAAGCAAACCTTGTCAGACCACTTCTGAATTTCCTTGTTTCTAAGGAGAATTTAATGTAATTGGGATGCCTTCTGTTTTAATGAATTGTTACTATGCCATTTTCTATTTTTTTTAACAGTAAATTATTTTGCCATGAATTTATAATAACCAAAGTGAAAATATTAAGACTTCATTATAAAGGACATAATTTTATATATATGTAGAATTAGCAGGATTCTGATTCCTCTTATGATGTCCCTTTGTGTGGGATCAGAACCCTGTGTTGGCATTGGTTCTTAAACAGAATAATCAGAGAACAAAAAAGCAGTTTATTTACTCTTCAAGAAGAGGGCACAACCTCCATAACATGAATTACAGCTCTAGGAGGAGTGCAAAGTATGGAGGTTTGCCAGACCCCTTTTATTGTAATCCCTACTGCAGTCCTATCCCTCTGGTCCGTTATCTATTGGCTAGATAGCTGGGCTCACAATCTTTCTGCTAGTATTTAGCTAATCAAAGCAAAGCATTTCAATCCCTATTTGAATAATTATTCAGATCCAGTTTTAGTGATAATTCTGTATCTTTCCATATATGGGGTCAGTCATCACAGTGCTGTATAATCTTTATTACTACCTGACCTTAGGGAAGTGGAAAGCAATTTCTGCTGACATGGTCTTGGGTAAAAGGGAAGGTCATCAAAATCTTGAGGGAGGCTTCACTCAGTTATAGTCTCACTCACCTTCCTTATTTTGTCTGTTCTATTTTTAGAGTATATTTTCTTTTATGATTATTAAATTTCTATATATATTATTCTTCCAAAAACAATCATTTATCCTTCTAATTTCTTAAAGCTGTAATTTTTCCTAAAGCTTATCCTGTATCTTTTCTACCTTTCTCAGTCAGGGTTGTAGAAAATGCTCTGCACAGCTAACATACCAAATTTTTGGGGATGTAGCCAAAGTAATCCTTAGGGAAAAATTTATCTCTAAATATTTTCATCATCAAAAGAGAGAAAAGAAGAGTTCAGTAAATTGGGCATATAAATGAAAATAAAACTGACATATCAAAAATGTCACATCAAAAAGTCTAAAAAACCAGAAAAAAAGAAATTCTGGAAACAAAATTGAAGATAAGTCATTGAGATGATAAATAAAATCAAGAACTGTTTTTTAAAATTTGGATAATAAAATATGTAACCCCCCACCTAATTTGATTAAAATAGAAGAAAAAAATTACTAAAATCAGAAAGGGAAATTCACAATAGTTGAGGAAAATTTTTTGGAAACAATTTTGCCCAATTACATATCAATAAAATTGTTTGATTAATGAAGTTGATAAATACTTAAAATATATAATATGCAAAGATTAAAGAAAAAGAAATGGAAATTTCAGAAAAAGAAAATGATGAACCATAAGTGAATTTCCAAAGAAAAAAATCAGACTCAGCTTGCTTTAAATATTCAATTTTATCAAATATTTAGAGAACAATAAACTCCATTATTATATAAATTGTTTGCAAAAATAGAGAAAGGTTTCAAAATTTTATATGACAAACATGCTTCTAGTACTAAAACAAGGGAAAGATAGAACAGAGACCAGTAGCTATAATGAATTTTGCTTTAAATATATTGAATAATATATGTTAGTGTAACTCTTGGCTGTAAGGGCTAATTGCATAAGACTGTCTTTATGGGTAGATACTGATTACTCAGTCCTTTTTACTTACTTGGTGAGCTTTGAGAATTGAGATTTGGAGAAAAAGATCCTAGTCTTCTGGCTTCCAACTTTGGAAAGGGGACATATGGAATCAACTTTTTTCAGGTCCCTAAAGTAATAGAATGAATCTGAGAAGAAGCCAACATGTAGAGGAACCGCATTTGAATCATGACACTGTTCCTAGCTTATTGCCTTAGAGATTTCAGGGCATTTCCCTTGGGGTGAGAGCTAAGTTATTTCATTCCCATTAGGAGACCTCAGTACTTTGTGTATTATTTCAAATATATTCTCATACGCACATATACTTTCTCTGATTTCTATTTGCTCTCTGAATAAATGGGTTTATTTGTTATTTCCTATGTATGTTCATTGTGGAACTAGAATTTAGTGGGAAAAAGAATCAGACTTTGAATATATAGCTTAATGCACATTAAGGGGTAATGATCAGAGAAGTAGATATAATTTTAGCTCACTCTTTTGTCAGCTCCATATCCTGTCTTCTCTAGAAGACTGCTCCTCTATAATCCTCAATATCACAGGCTTTCTCTATATACTTGCTGCTTCCCTTCAGCCTATAAACATCTCCATGTTTTCTTCAACCTTAAAAACAACTCTCCTGATTTACCTATCCCTGCTATCCTTCTATATCTCTTTTTTGACTAAATTCTTGAAAAAGTTATCTACAAATATTGCTTCCACTTTCCTTTTTATTCTATTTCCTCTTATTTGAAGGCATTTCTCCTGAGGGCTTACAGAACTTGTTTCTGAATTGGATTGCTAAATTCAGTTTTTTGTGTTTGTTGGAGTTTTCAAACTTGGGCTTTTTTTTTTCCTGAAGGTGATCTGTGAATTCTTTCCATAGGAATTTTATTTTTTAAGTTCAAAAATTGTGGGAAGTTCCTTTCTATTATTTCCTTCATTGTGGAGTTAGGTATTCTTTTTTAACCTTTTGTTTAACCTTTAAACTTTTTCTAGAAGAACTGTGATTTTAGATTGTCTCTATGCATCCTGTATTAGAGATCAATATGTTTTTTTGTAGAGTGAGTCTATTTTGAATTTCTTGTTTTCTCCTTTTCTTCTAGGTTTTCTTTCACATCTATGTATTTTGATTTCCAATCTATTGTTCTCTCTTCTGCTTCTTTTGCAAGACTTGTCATCACAGATTCAAGTTTTTCTATTCTATTTTTTTTTTGCTATATAAAACACAAATTCTGCTCTCATAATTCTAATTTTTCTTTTAACCTATCAGGAACACAAGAGTTAGAAGAACATAAAGGTAAATATAATGAATACTAATGAGGGAAAATTCAATTAAGGGGAAATTTTACATTTGTCCTCTCTGAACTCTCTCAGCATCATGGATGACATGGGGAGTTGAGACAAGGTCTGAGAGTAGTTCTCTTAAATCTTGATGATATTAAAAGAAGAAAGGAAAAAAAAAGAGTGAAAGAGGAATACACTAGGGGAAATAAGGGGGAAAGGAAGTTCAGGAAAATCATTTCATATAACCAAATTATACAGATAGATATTTATACATAGGAAAAGAAACGGGAGAGAAGTGGTTGCCACTTGAGCTTCATTTAGATACAGATATCATCAGATAGAGAAATATATGTCAATCAACAGATAAATAGGAGTGAAAGGGGAAAAGGAGATAGATTAAGAAAGGCAAATTAAGGAGGGGGTTAGTCTTAAGCAAAATAAAATCTAACTCAAGATATTTGAAAATATTTTAACTCTTTTTTAAAAAAATCACTTTTATTTTATTTTCAATCCTAAATTTTTTCTTTCCCAAGAAGGCAAGAAATATAATATTCATTATATTCCCTAAGTCACACAGAACATATTTCTGTATTAGTCATGTTTTAAAAAAACAAGAAAAAGAAATATAGTGCTTTTTGAAGTGAAAAAGAATGGGAATCTGAGGTATCAATAAATTGGGAAATGACTAATCAGTTGTAGTTTACAAATACTATGGAATGCAATCAGGTTTTAAAAAATTTTGTCAATCTCAAATGGAAATGGGAGCCACTTACTCATATATAAGGAGTTTTGCCAGCTGCATATTGACTTAGAAAACTACATGTTATTATTATCTATGTTTTATTGTATTTTTTATTTATTTTATTAAATATTTACATTTATATTGAGTCTGGTTTGAAATGTACTCAGGAATGTTGTTTCTTGTGGCCAGCAGTCCATGTTTGATGCCTCTTCTGCAAAAAATGATAAAGGCAATGGTTTCAGAAAAACCTAGAAAGACACAGAACAAGGTGAACAGAACCAGGAAACAATTTATATGATGATTACAATATGATGAGGATAAAAAAAACCCCCCAAAAATTCAAGACTCTGGTCAATGTGATGATCAACCATAGTTCCAGAGGTCTAATGATGAAACATGCTACTTACTGATAGAGAGTAGAACTCAGATTCCAGAATGAAACGTTCATATTTGGACTTGTCCAATGTGGAAATTTGCTTTGACTGTACACATTTTTTTTCCTTTTTAACAGGAGTTTGAATTGGTTTCATTCTCAATTTCATGGAATTTGTGGTGGGTGGAAGAAAAAGCTGATTGTAAAAAATATAAAATTTAAAAAATAGCTCCTATGAGTCTTTATCCAACTTATCTTGCCAATGTTAAGCATTACTTCTTTTCACATATTTTCTGTTCTAGAATCACTTTAGGTCTACTATGTATTTAGATCTATGTATTAGATCTACTATGTATTCAAAATCACAGTTCTGAGTACCCCATTTTCCTTTGAATTTCCTCAATTCAATTGAATTTAAGCATATACTTCGCAGTAAGGTAAAATAACATTTCTTTAAAACATGATTTCAGGGGCAGTGAGGTGGCACAGTGGATAGAGCAGTGGCCCTGGAGTCAGGAGTTCCCGAGTTCAAATCCAACTTTAGACACTTAATAATTACCCAGCTGTGTGATCATGGGCAAGTCACTTAACCCCAATGCCTTGCAAAAAACCCTAACCCCCCCCCCCCCAACATGTTTCCAAAAGCACCTGTCTTGCTTCTTCCCTGCTCAGTGGAGTATAGTAGGATCCCTTTCAAATCTAGGAGCAAATATATTTGATATTTAAAGCCTTCATCAACTGGCTCCACCCTCCTTTCCTAATTACTTGCTTTCATATACCATAAGGTCCTTTTGATTTGACTCCTTATGTATACATTTGATTCCAATGACCTATGTTTGTTTGCTTCTTCTGTTGTCTGGGTCTGGACCACCCTCTTCCCACTAGTTTTCTTTATGTCTGGGCTTAAGTTCCCATTACATGAATCATCTCCTAATTAACTAATACTCTTTTCCTTTTCTGTTTGTATGTGTTTTATTTCCTTTTATTTATACCTCTGACTTTATATGTTTCCCTCCCTGGTGAATGTAAGCTCCTTGAGGAGAGATAGAATAATTGGTCAAATTCATTTATTGTTTATTATTTCTAGGCAGTGTGCTAAGTTTCAGGAATAAAAGAAAGGCTAAAATATGGACCATGACCTCAAAGAGCTCACTTTTTAATGGGATAGGCATGATATAAATTATGTATATAAAAGTAGAAAGTAACTTACTGGGAAAACAGTAACCATGGGGGAGGAGGAGAAAGAGAAATATTGGCAAAGAATTCTTTATAGAACCAAAGATTTTACTTTATTCTTGAAGGAAGTCAGGAAAGCCAGTAAGAGAAGATTGGGAGGTGTTCAAAACTCAGCTGCTGAGTTTGAAGATGGAGTGTTCTGTGTGAGGAACAGCAAGAAAGACATTGTTATTGTATCATAGACTATATAGAGTGGTATACAGTATAACAAGAGAGGTTAAACCCTATGCCCATTGGCAAGCAACACATTGAATCTGATTGCACTATCTCAACACTATCCAGTAAAGTCCATCACCCCCCTAATACCCTTTAACTGAAAAAAAAATAAAGGTATTGATGCATTTTTGACACATTAGATACTTCCAAACTCCCTAAGCATTTCCATTTAGGAATTAAATACAGATATAATTTATTGATTGCTAACAGAAAGACTTTTGAAGTATGGTACTGACCATTCCATTTGACCAGGATTTGTTGCCTCTCCCTCTTGATTTAATTGAACTGTAGTAGCTTTCTTTCTTCTTTTTTTATAGTATTATTTTGACTCCGCTTTCTTCACTCTTTATCACATTATAAAGTATTTATATTTTTCTTTGAATCCTTCATATTTGAAGTGTCTTACAGTATAATAGTACCATTAATATTAATATTATATATTTTCTCCAGCAATGCTCTGGGCACACATTTTGTTTCTGATTTTCCATTATCACTGAAAATGCTGTTATACTTTTTTCCTTTTATATGTGAGTCTTTTATTTCTCTAAATAGACTTCTTAGGTTATAGCATAAGTTTGGGAATATCTTTATTCAAAAGTCTGAATAATTTAGTAACTTTTTCTTGTGTGGTTGTAAATTGTTTTCCAATTGGAGAAATTCACAGCTGTCTATTTTCCCCATGGATCTTGTAATGCTGTTTTGCCATCTTGTAAGCATCTTTGCTAGTTTCATCAATATGAGTTGATATTTCAAAGTTTATTTAAGTGAATTTCTCTGAATATAAATGATTTTATATGTTTTAGTTGGTTATTGGTGATTTTTAGACTTTTTAAAAAGTTTTTTGCAAGGCAATGGGGTTAAGTGGCTTGCCCAAGGCCACACAGCTAGGTAATTATTAAGTGTCTGAGGCTGGTTTTGAACTCAGGTTCTCCTGACTCCAGGACCAATGCTCTTTCCATTGCGCCACCTAGCTGACCCCATTGGTGATTTTTATATCTTTTTTTGAAAACTATTTATTCATGTTCATTTGGCACTTATCTATTGTGGAATGATTCTTAATTTTATATTTTTGTCTTAATTGCCTGGAGACTTCAGATACTGGACTTTATTAGAGAAATTTAATGCCTTCTCATTCACATAATTATTTTTGCTTTTAATGATGTTTATTTTTATGGGCAAAACTTTTCTTCACTTTATGCAAATAGAGATCATCTATTTTATTTTTTATCATGTATCTAATTACAAATTCTGTGTGAAAATCTCTCTCTCTCTCTCTCTCTCTCTTTCTCTCTCTCTCTCTCTGTGATCTATCCACTGAGTCATTTAGCTGCCCCTTCTTCACATATCTCAGTCTTCCCAGGTTAATATTTGTATGCAAAATTCTTCTTTTTCTCACTTCCTCTTGGATGAAATGGAAGTTTTTTCCTGAGTTATTTGATATTCTATTCCTTTAGTAAGGCAACTTAT
The DNA here is from genome assembly GCF_037893015.1 of Macrotis lagotis. NCBI lineage: Eukaryota > Metazoa > Chordata > Mammalia > Peramelemorphia > Peramelidae > Macrotis > Macrotis lagotis. The sequence continues at coordinate 356,264,983 of NC_133666.1, forward strand.
TGCCTACATCAATTCTTTTTTTATTTTCAGTGGCTGTAGTATGAAATAAAGAAGATTGGAAAGACAGGTTAATGTCTGTAATAGATAATGGAAGGAGGGCTGGATTTGTAATTAAGTGTCTGAATTCAAATCTTGGACTTCTTTTTTGAAATAATGATTGCAATTCTTTTTTTTTAGATTCAGCTGGGGCAAGTAGACTCTAATCTTTCATTTTAATACTTGATGAATCTTTGCATTTTAAGTGTTTTTCTTATATTGGTTTTGCTTTCCAATTCATTCTGCTTTTTTCTGGATTATTTGAATCTAATAATTTTTTTTGGAAAAAATAATGGATATGTTATTATTATTATTATTGTTATTATTATTGTTGTTATTGTTATTTTAGTTTTTGCAAGGCAATGAGGTTAAGTGGCTTGCCCAAGGTCACACAGCTAGGTAATTATTATGTGTCTGAGGCCGGATTTGAACTCAAGTACTCCTGACTCCAGGGCTGGTGCTCTATCCACTGCGCCACCTAGCTGCCCCGATATGTTTTATTTTTATGTCATTTTTGGATTATGCTTTGCCCCACTTCATAATGAGCCTTCTCCACCAAGGGAAACATCACACAAAAAGAACTGATATCTGTCAATATATATATAAAAATTTACAATTACATATTATTCTCCATGTCTTCCATAAGAAGGAAAGTTTATTTCATTATTTGTTCACTGGGGCCATATTATTTTAATTACTCAATATTTCTAGTGTTAAACTTATATTATTATAGCAATTACATGCTATTCTTATTTTGCTTACTTCCTTGCAACAATTCATTCACACCTTCCCATGTTTCTCTTAATCTGTCCTGTTCATTTTTTTAATGACACAATAATCTTCTGTCATGTACCTGTACCACACTTAGTTTTATCATTTCCCGATTTAAAAATGTCCATTTTTTGAATACAACCATTCTGGAGAGAAATGAACTATGCCCAAAGAGCAATAAAAATATTCATTCCCTTTGACCTAGCAATTCCAATTCTAGGTCTACATCCAGAAGAAATCATAAAAAATGGGAAAAGTCCAAAATATTCACAGCAGCTCTTTCTGTAGTGGCAAAGAATTGGGAATTGAAGGGATACCCATCAATTGAGGAATGGCTAAACAAATTATGGTACATGAATGCTATGGAATATTATTGTTCAATAAAAAAAAACCATAAATGGTTGGACTGTAGAGAAGCATGGAATGAATTACAGGATCTGATGCTGAGTGAAGGGAGCAGAATCAAGAGAACTATTTACAGATTAACAACATTGTGAGAACCTTTATGGAAGCAGCTCCTCTCAGCAGTTCAGAGAGCTTGGACAACTGAATGTTATCTCCAGCCAGAGGAAGAAAAACAAAAACAAAACAAAAATCCCCTTCAGAATCTGATGCACACTTTATAAAAATTTTCTCTTATGTTTCTCTTTCCTGTAATCCAAATTCTTTTTACTGAAAGTGATTAATCTGTAAACATGTTTATCAAAAATATGTATGTACAATGTTAACTTGACTGTTTGCAGCTGAGGGGAGGGAGGTGGGAAGGAAGGGTGGAAGTAAATTTTGTAACTTAAAAATATACATATGCATATGGATGAATGTTGAAAAGACTTTCATAATATGTATTTGGAAAAATAAAATACCAATTAAAAAAGTTCACTTTTTATAGTTTTTCTATCACAAAAGTGCTATTATTTTGGTATATATTGGATCTTTCTCTCTACCTTTTATGTCTATAGAGTTTCATGATCCAGAGTAGGATCTTCTGGCTAATGAGAATGAATAATATAGGGATATTTCTTACAAAATTCTAAATCATTTACTAATATAATAGGGTAAAGCCACAACTCCACCAATAGTGTACGTCTGTCTTTCTACAGTCCTTTCAACATTAACTATTCTTTTTTTAATCATCTTTGTTGTTGAATGTGAGATAAAATCTCAGAATTTTAAAAGTTTCCATTCTCACAGAAACCAAAAGTCACATTAAGAGTTTGAAATTGCCTTCCAAATTTTCATTTCTTTTAAAAATAATTTATTTTATTTTTATCCCAATCACATGGAAAAACAGTTTTAATACTTTTTTCCTAAAAATTTTCATTTTAAATTCTCTGTTCCTCCTTTCCCTCATCACTGAAAGGCAAGCAATTTTACATAGGTTTTACATGTGTAATCATACAAACACATCTCCATGAAGTCATGCTATGGGAAAAAACAGACAAAAAAATTCCAAGGAAAAGAAAAAAGGCATCATATATATATATTATATATATATGTATATATATATATATGTTCAATTGTCTTCATTTTCAGATTAATTTTCAGATCTATTTATTTAATTTTTTTTTAGATTTTTTTTCCCAAGGCAAATGGGGTCAAGTGGCTTGCCCAAGGCCACACAGCTAGGTAATTATTAAGTGTCTGAGGCCGGATTTGAACTCAGGTACTCCTGACTCTAGGGCTGGTGCTCTATCCACTTTGCCACCTAGCCACCCCTATTTAATTTCTTAAATGAGTTACAGGCTCTCAAAATTTGCCACCTCTTGGATATCTTGAATTAGATATTTTGGAGGAATTTAAAACTCAATATATCCCAGAAAAGAAATCATTATCTTTTTCTGAAGACCTTTTACTCTTTTCAGTTTCCCTATTAATGCCAAAGGCACTGTCATCTTCCCAGTTACCCAGGTTTATAAACCTCTTCATTGTGAACATTTTGCAACCACCTCTTATATTCAATTTGTGCCAAATCTTGTTCTTTTTACTCTCACATCTTTCATATATGTTCCCTTAGATCACACAGCCATGACTCTTGTTCAAGCCCTCATCACCTCTGGCTTATATTTTTGTGACAGCTTTTGGTTGGTCTTTATTTCTTACTTCTTTCTCCATTGTAATCTACCCCCTACTCAGCTGATCATTTTAAGGTGAAGGTTTGAATATGCTTCCCACTTCTCAATAGTGTCTTTTTTTATCCTCAAGATAAAATATAAAAACTTCTGTATAAGTTTAAAATCTTTCATTAGCCTGCTTCATCCATGCCTTTCCCATCTTTCTAACACTCTACCAATCATTGGTACTGACCTAGATACTATTCCTCACACAAGATATTACATCTCCTGTTTTACTGCATTTGTATTGACTGTTTGCCTTGAATACTCTCTAACTTTCTTTTTTAATGTTTTTAAAATTTTATTTTTAATTTTTGGAATAAAACAAACATTTTAATAAGATAGTACAATAAAAAGATGATAGTACATGAAATTGCAACTCTATTATGTACAATTTGCCATTCCTTTCAAATATACACAAAATGTATAAATTTCTTGTTTTTCTCCTTCCTCACCTCCCCTCCCCTTTAGAGAAGGATACCAGCTCAAGAAGGTATATGTAAACATGTATATACATATATATATGTATACCTATATATACATGTATGCAAAATTATTCTAGTTATCAGTTATTTCTCTCTATTCTCCCCTTTGTCTTCTGACTTTCCTCATTTTCTTTAAGCTCGAGCTCAAATCCTGCTTTCTAGAGGAGACTTTTCTGTATCTCCTCTCACTCCTACTTCCTTTACTCT